>NC_135659.1:30712931-31036264 GCF_964188315.1 Podarcis muralis
GGTGGGGCGCCCTGAAGCAGAGCGCCCCTCGCGCCAGGCAGACATCCGCAGAGTGGGGAACCTTGCAGGAGTTCCCGACAAGGCTCCCCACGCTGCGGATAGCAGCCTGCTGCCTGGCGGGTGGGGCGCCCTGAAGCAGAGCGCCCCTCGCGCCAGGCGGACATCCGCAGAGTGGGGAGGCTTGCAGGAGTTCCCGACAAGGCTCCCCACGCTGCGGATAGCAGCCTGCTGCCTGGTGGGTGGGGCGCCCTGAAGCAGAGCGCCCCTCGCGCCAGGCAGACATCCGCAGAGTGGGGAGGCTTGCAGGAGTTCCCGACAAGGCTCCCCACGCTGCGGATAGCAGCCTGCTGCCTGGCGGGTGGGGCGCCCTGAAGCAGAGCGCCCCTCGCGCCAGGCAGACATCCGCAGAGTGGGGAGCCTTGCAGGAGTTCCCGACAAGGCTCCCCACGCTGCGGATAGCAGCCTGCTGCCTGGCGGGTGGGGCGCCCTGAAGCAGAGCGCCCCTCACGCCAGGCATACATCCGCAGAGTGGGGAACCTTGCAGGAGTTCCCCACAGAGCTCCCCACGCTGCGGATAGCAGCCTGCTGCCTGGCGGGTGGGGCGCCCTGAAGCAGAGCTCCCCGCCCGCCAGACAGACATCGGCCAGCCCCACAAGCTTGGGGGACAGCAGGGAGGCGCAGCGCCACTATCCCGCTGTTCCTCGACCTGGTTCGGTTTCCCTGACCTGCTTTTGGGGGGGAAATAAAGGGGAAAATTTTTTCCTTTATTTCCCCCCAAAAAAACTAGGTGCGTCCTATGGTCCGGTGCGTCCAATCGTGCGAAAAATACGGTACTTAACCCAAGGTACCACCGTAGTGTTTGAAATTAGCCAGGCGCATTTTGCACTGGCTTTCGACCACCTGTGACCAAGTGAAGATGTCTGGGCACCAGGATAGCGCCTGAAGTCTCCACCATCTGGAGGTGCATCCCTAGGGATCATTGGATCGGGGCTGTTTTCACACAGTAATGCCCCATTCTGTAGAATTCTATCAGTTCTATTTTATCTGCACAATAGGAGTGACTTTCTGGAACCAAATTGCTTTTTCTCCACAGCCTGCGCAGAAGAAGTCACCATGAAGAAAAACGGGTTGGAATAGGCCAATATATACGTGGACTGTCCCTGGATCAAGTGACTTTTCTTCTTTAAGTCCTCAAAGCTCTTAACCTAGCTCAAGGTTGTCCTCTGAAGTAGCCAGATGTTTTACTGAGACTCAATCGCAGTCAGCCCATCCTTTGAAAAACAAGAGCCATCTTGCCCCAAAGTGGCAACCAAGGACATTCTGTTCTGGCGACTGTAACCTTGGTTTTATTTAACTATTTGGCACCTAGCTTATTTATCTGAGTTGCTAACACTACATGAGAGAAGGAAGAGAGAATTCTTGGTGGAAGCTTTATTTCCTACCCATGATCATGAGATTACAGACTTGAGATTCCCACTAGGTCATGTACCTGGACCAGAGCCAGCACGTTTTACCCTAATATACTTACTGCATAATCCTCTAAATGCTTACTCAGAAGAAAATCCCACGGTGTACAAATGGTGCATGTTCCCTAGAATAAGCATGTTAGCATGGCAGCCTTAATTTGTGGGACAGGGATGGGAACTTCCCTTGCATAATCAGAAGCCATTTATTTTCTCGTAGCTTTAGCAAATGAAAGCCTGTCTCGGTGATAAGCTATTCAAAGCAAAGCCCGCTGCCAAGGTTGCTTCCAGGGATGGGGTCAGGAGAAAATGCTGCAAATCAACAAGGCCTCCCAGATTTAAGGTCAGACTCAAAGAAGAACCTTGTTGCTGAACTCATTCTCACCTCTCTTCCTTTATAGTCCTTTTCCAAGCCACACAAAAGACCACAGCGGTAGATTTTGCTAGCTGCGTCATCTGTGATCACACTCACACATGGTTTAGGTGCATGAAATAACACAGACAATCAATATTTTTTTAAAAATAAGATAAAATTGCAGGACACGACTTACATAAACAACAGGGCAGACAGGATAGCCAGAGTGGCAAATAATCAAGATGCCTCTGTCACAGTCATTAAAACTTGCGTAACTGACCCAATAATACGTTTTTCTCCAAGCTTCGCGTCACATCTTATGAAACTTCCTGTCATTTTCAAAAGGGTGGGAAGAGAAAATTTAACAACGAAAAAGGTCATCTGCTACTTGTTTGTTGGTTCCAATTGCTCCAATTGTCCCAATAGGATGATCCGGAAAAAGGAAAGAAATACATTGGGTTTGGGATTTTAAAACTACTTTTAAATTTAAGAATCTCAAGATATGATCATTTTCTTGTAACAGTGCATCACAGAATATATACTTGCAGGACCTGCAAAACCTGTGTGTGTGTGAGAGAGAGAGAGGGGGGGGGAGGAAGGAAGGAAGGAAGGAAGGAAGGAAGGAAGGAAGGAAGGAAGGAAGGAAGGCTGTTATTTGCCTGTATTTTATAATGGCAGAAGACTCAAAAATAATGTTCAGGGAAACAGGTAACTGAGGCTAGGATTACTGAGATTCTAAAACCCTGCACAATTTAAAATTACAAAAAAGAGAGCTTAGGTATTCTGTAATACTAACATCTATTACTATTAACAGCAGGCTATCTGACCTTCCTTTTGAGAAAGACAAAACAGAACAGTTTCACTGCTACCCAAAGTATTTACATCCTGTTGTAGCTTCTACTTTGTTTTGACAGTTTTCTTTATATGATCTCTCTCTCTCTTTTTGCCTGTCTTGCACAAGTTCAAATCCAGCAAGTCTTTATACCATGGGCAGAAATAGGCAACGAGCTTTCTGTATGAACCGCAGTTCATTCACACATGCATACACAGACACAGTGCAGAGAAAGTCACACAGGTCAATTGTCCTGATTTTTAAAAAATAAAATAAAAAACACCACTTTTCCTAACTTCAACACAAGCTTTAAAAAAGGTAAAGGTAAAGGACCCCTGACAGTTAAGTCCAGTTGCAGACGACTCTGGGGTTGCAGTGCTCATCTCGTTTTACTGGCCGAGGGAGCCGGCGTACAGCTTCCGGGTTATGTGGCCAGCATGACTAAGCTGCTTCTGGCGAACCAGAGCAGCGCACGGAAATGCCGTTTACCTTCTCGCCGGAGCAGTATCTATTTATCTACTTGCACTTTTTTTGTTGTGCTTTCGAACTGCTAGGTTGGCAGGAGCAGGGACCGAGCAACGGGAGCTCACTCCATTGCGGGGATTCGAACCACCAAGCTTCTGATCGGCAAGCCCAAGAGGCTCAGTGGTTTAAACCACAGCGCCTTTAATGCTGACATTCCTTATCTTCAAATCATGCTGTGCCCCTCAAAAACTAGTAAAGCGTAAGTCACAATATTGTACTATCTCCAGAAAGTTAAGATACCCACCTTCCCCATCAATAAGACAGTTACCGGTAGTTACCTAGCAACTGAAACACACCCATATGCCCTGCCAGGATCAAATTCTGCCCTCCGCTGAGCACCTTTATACCCATACATTTCCAGCTGAAGATCACAGAAGAGGCAAGAAGCCAAGACAACATTGCTGTCCCCCCCCCACTTAACCTTATTGCTTTTCTCCCACCAGAAGTGCCCATTAGAAGTACCAGTCAGAAGCCACAATTTATAACTCTACAACTACATTTCCTTTCGGAATAGCTTCGGAGGTCACTGAAGAAGCACACCAGACAATGGAGCACAACAAGACCCATTTCCGCACAGCGTTCGAAATTAGCAGGGCGCCAGGCGCTTTTTTGTGCCTAAGGATTCTCCGTTGGCGAGCACCTCCCAAAGTCTGGGTGCCTTTTTTTTTGCGCCCGGCTGACACTCAAGGATTACTGAAATGTATGTGCTTTGAAATATCAGGGTATATGTTAAGGATGGACAACATGTTAAGGGGTTTTAACAATAAAGAGTAAAGTGTTTTGAAAACTGAAGTGTGGTACTAATATTTTTATTGTCAACACCAAATTAAACATGTACAGTGGTACCTCGGGTTAAGTACTTACGTAATTCGTTCCGGAGGTCCGTTCTTAACCTGAAACTGTTCTTAACCTGAAGCACCTCCTGCTGCCACTGCGCCGCCAGAGCATGGTTTCTGTTCTCATCATGAAGCAAAGTTCTTAACCCGAGGTAATATCGGTATTTCTGGGTTAGCGGAGTCTGTAACCTGAAGCATATGTAACCTGAAGCGTATGTAACCTGAGGTACCACTGTATTCAGATATTAACAATGTGTCACTTATGTGAATTGCGTATTAGTTCATGCTTATCGAAATAATAAATAAAAAGTGTTGCTCACCCCCACAAATGGCGACTAGACATTCTGTTTTTGGGTGCCAACCCAGGTCTCAGGAGCCATTTGGCTCCTAGTTTTTCTATCCCAGTTTCTAACACTGCTTCCACACTGAACCAAGGGTGCTGCTTGCTCAACAGGAAAGTTGTGCTGGCTGTACACACAGATACAACCTGAACAGGTTCCTCCACACAAAGGTTTCCCTTTGAGTGTTTGTAAGCAGCAGAAGGCAGAGACATTTGAGAGGACTGTGCTCCTACAGTAACATCCCAAGCCATTCGCAGAACCGACTAGCTCGCCTGCCTAGGTGCAACTTACAAAACAACAACAACCGTTTGCTTCTGTCAGGGGAACTCCCAACCAGCCTCCCTGCCCTATGTGCAAAAGAGCAGCAAAGGTACAAATTACCAGCTACATTCCAGAATATCGCCTTGTTATCTACAAGCTCAAAACAGTTCTTATGGGACGGAGCTTATCCTGCAAAACACACAATAGCTGAAGAAGTAAAGATAAATAAACGCCGCATAATTGATCTCCAGAGCTTCCAGTGAAACAGCAAAGTTCACTGCAGGTTCTGTGAACAAAAAGGCAGCGTTTTTCAAAACCTGGAAATCTGGAGAAAACGAAAGAAGCCTCAGAGGTGGAAGACTAGAATGCGGCTCAGCGGCTACCCTCCCCCTAAGATCGACTTTTCTGCATCTTAAATCTACTCCCTCTCTACTTACCTTCAGCTGTAAAAAAAAGAAAAGAAACGGACCACTGCTCTTCATTTTTCTCCAGCTGCCTTTTAAAATGTGGGATTATAGAGATGAGAATGCTCAAAGCTTTAAACCTGGTTTTGTTTAGGATTATCGTAGCTCTCCCTACTCCCAAAGGGTCTTGTTAAAAGGCCAAGCCAGGGCATGAAGATTGTAATAATGATGGTGATTAATCTGGAATCCTCAAAGCATCCAATTTATTAAATTTTTTGGGGGGGGGCAGGGATTTCTAACCTGTCCTACTCCCAACGGGCTAGAATAGCTAGTTCCACTTAAAATAGCATATCTATTCAATATACTGCAGTATATTATATTCAGAATTAGCTCATATGATTATGCAGGCATAAGATGGTATAGCCACATGATTATATAGGTATAAAGGTAGAGGTAAAGGGACCCCTGACCATTAGGTCCAGTCGTGGCCAACTCTGGGGTTGCGGCCCTCATCTCGCTTTATTGGCCAAGGGAGCCGGCGTACAGCTTCCGGGTCATGTGGCCAGCATGACTAAGCCGCTTCTGGCAAACCAGAGCAGCGCACTGAAACGCCGTTTACCTTCCCACCGGAGCGGTACCTATTTATCTACTTGCACTTTGACGTGCTTTCGAACTGCTAGGTTGGCAGGAGCAGGGACCGAGCAACGGGAGCTCACCCCGTCGCAGGGATTCGAACCGCCAACCTTCTGATCGGCAAGTCCTAGGCTCTGTGGTTTAACCCACAGCGCCACCCGGGTCCCACATATATATAGGTATATGTTGCCTGAAAAGCATTATTCTTACGCTTACGTGCTGTGATCCAGCCCCAGAACTTGATTAAGTACGTTAGCGGCAATCTAGAGGCTGCAAAGGTGGTGGCGTTTTCAAATTCATTGTGAAATATTTGCATTTGGTGCTTACAATTATAGCATCATCTTTGGGAGAAGACTTCTTTTCCCCTCCGGGGTCAACACGTATCCTAAACATTGTGTGAATAGCCACACCTCCAAAACCATCCAAGTTAAAGATCTTCCAGGCTCAGCCTGGAGAACTTTTGCAATCACTCAGAATCCTAGTCTACATGCCCTCGTAGTATCAACTTGACATGTGAACGGCACAGCTATGAGTTCCAGTCACTTGATGGATTCGTCAATGAGAACCCCTGATCTCACCCCAATGATCTTGCAAAAGACCTCCACAGTTTAGCAGACTTGCATGTATGCTGACTCACAGAAGAGATTTTATCTGGCCACTCTTCAGGAATCTTCCCAGCTGCCCACCATGTTATTACTAGCACCAAATTCTTTTCCAGGGCTAGAAGCTGAGAGAAGGGGTGAGTGTGGGGGAGCCTGGTGCTGACCAACCCATCTTCATACACCCTTCTCCACTGGGAGGGAGAGCAGAGATATATATGATTTTGTTGTGTTATATTTATATCCTGCTTTTTGGCCCAAAGGTCTGCAAAGTGGTGATGGGCAGGACCGAGGCAGAAAACACTAAGATCATGGGGGAAAGGAGAAATGAAAGTTTAGAAATTAGAGGGAGGAGCTGCTTTAACAATGCAAAAACAACAGAAACCACAAAAGCTCTCTTCTCAAAGGTGCAGGCTACAGGCAGGAGTTAAAAACAAGGAGCAGCACTCCTCTCAAGAAAGGGTATTGACTTTTTGGGTGGGTCTGCCTGCTGGTTCAGAGCAGCAGTTCTTGCCTGATTGAGTTTGGTCCTCAAGGAAAGTCCTGGCAGGCCAGCAGTGTTCGAAACTCCCATTGTTCTAGGCGCATTTTGCGACAGGGAATTCCATCAGCGCGAGCCGTTTCTGAGCTCTGGGTGCAGTACTGCGCCTAAGATTTCCTATTAAAACTGCAGAGTGGAAGGAAAGGGAGACCTTTTTCTGCCTCCCCACTTCCAGCTACTCTCTGAAGACTGGAGAAGCGACCCTCTTAAGAATATTAGTGAGGTGGAATCAGCTTTGTATTCTTGCTATTAAAAAGTGTTCCTAGAAATTCCGTTGTTGTGCCCACAACCTTGGTTTAAGGTCCTAGATTTCAAATCTCAGTTTCTAACACTGCAGGTCAGATACAGTAATCGGAGTCTTTCATTTCCTATAGAAAATAAAGGTAAAATAAAAAGGTAAAGAGACCCCTGACCATTAGGTCCAGTCGTGACCGACTCTGGGGTTGTGGTGCTCATCTCGCTTTACTGGCCGAGGGAGCCGGCGTACAGCTTCCGGGTCATGTGGCCAGCATGACTAAGCCCCTTCTGGCGAACCAGAGCAGCACACGAAAACGCTGTTTACCTTCCCGCCGCAGCGGTATCTATTTATCTACTTGTACTTTGACGTGCTTTCAAACTGCTAGGTTGGCAGGAGCAGGGACCAAGCAACGGGAGCTCACTCCATCGCGGGGATTCAAACAGCTGACCTTCTGATCGGCAAGTCCTAGGCTCTGTGGTTTAGCCCACAGCACTACCCACGTCCCCAAAGGTAGAATAACTATAGTTTAAAAGCTACTCACAAGTAGACTGGGCATGTTTATTATCTTTACTGACACGTGAGCGATCGCGCCACCAAAAGAGGTCATTCCCCCCTCCCGACTCACTGTAAAACTCAAAACAGATTTAAGTATTTTCCCCCCACGACCGAAGTAATTTCCATGTACACACCCTTAACACTCTTGAATTACAGAGAACGGCCAGGCATCTGCTTTCTTCCACAATTCCAGATGTTTAAGCAGATTTGTTACAAACAAACAAAAAAGGAACTGGGAGTTCTTTTCCAGAAGTGTTTGGCACACCATAGTTCCAGCCGGAACTCTAGCTTAAAGTTGCTCTTGGGGACAGGATGAAAACGGACAGACTGTGATGAACAGATTCTTTGGTGGGGGGAAAAAAATCAAAGCAGTTCTTCCCAGAAAAAAATGGCAACCCTGCTATCAGTTAACTTTCTGCATGCCTGCTAGCTGTTAAAAGCAGAGGAGCCCTGATGTTAAAGAAGCTGATAACTCTGCCAGATCAAGGAATGCAATCCAACTAGGCCCCACTGATTTTAAATGCAGTCCGTCAGGCTAGACTGCAACCTACAAACCTTGATTGCACAGAGGAAGCACGTTCCACTAAATTCAATGGGATTTACTCCCAAGTAATTGGGTATAGGGTTGCACCATTTGCTATCTCTCTGCACACTTTAGCACTGCTAGGGTAGACAATTGCTAATGATTGACTGTTAGTTAACTTCGGCAACTACCACAGCTAACATTTTACCCGCCCCCAGTGGGGAAAATGCTGTAAAATGTACGTTCACTACCCTTAAGATTCATCTGCAATTATGGGCACCCTGGTTAACTTCTGCTGAAATGACAGCTGCAAGATTTGGAGTTGGCTATAATAGTCTCCATCTCCATTCACCCTTATGTGTTACAAGACAGTCTGCACAAGGAAACTTATCCCGGACAATGTTTTAAGAGAAGAAATAAGGTGAGATTTTAAAAATGAGAAAATATAGCTGAAAGAAAAGGAAAGTTATCAGAAAAAATAACTCAGTGGAGAGGGGACAAGTAAAGTATGTCCACAATATTATTCAGGTAAAAACCTATTTTTGGTGCTAGAACATTATATAAGCAACTGCCGATCCACCCAAAATAATTGTCGTCACCAAGAGTTTTTCCAGAGAAAACAGCATGAAATGTCTGTACACAACACAACCGTACATCAGTTGTTCTAAAATGCAATTGGGGATTATATATATATATATCTGTTCCTTGTTTGTTCTGTTTACTAACATCACACACTCAAAACAAAAGCTCTCTGTACAAAAACAGATTAATAGCACCAATTAACCCCTGGGTTTGGAGAAACACAGGAGAGCAGACCTGGGCAAAAACATGCCCAGTGATGCTTCCCTCAATTCCTATTTCGGTGCAAAGAAAGGGGGTGGGGGCTTGTTCCGCCCGCCCCCCCAACTCAGGCCTTGCTCACCTATATCAAGCACTCACACCTTGCCAATCGCCACTCAGCTCTGCCAGATTACAAGACAGCTTGCAAAAGTCTGCAAATGGAGGAGACCATGCGAACTGTTGTGGCATCGCTCATTGCAGCAACATCCTAGCAAGCATCAAAACACAGACCCTTGTTTACTGCAGTTAATGGCATTATTGGCATCTTATATGGAGCTATATTCCATTTTCCGGATATTGCTGCCCCCCCAAACTGTATTGATATATCGCATACGTGTAATTATTATTATTATTATTATTATTATTATTATTATTATTATTATTATTATTATTAAAAATAAGCTGATTTAGAATAAACGTCAGGCTGGCTTTTATTTCTTGCAACTCTAACAGGACAGGATGCAATAGGGAGCGGGGAAAGAGAACCCTCCCACACCCTCAAAGAACTTTGCACCGGAAAACCTCCTCCTTTGAAATGCACCATCACACACACACACACCAAAAAAATATTAGAGAGAAACACACTCAACCTGCCGGGTCGTCTTTCCTTCTGCACCGCTTGACGGGGAAGAGGTGGCCAAGGCGATGGCAGGCCCTCGCTCCGCACCCACCCACCCCGCTTTTGAAAATAAAAATAAAAATGAAATTGATTACGATCTGGGGGGTGGCGGGAGCAAAGGGCAGCCGCGGCGCCTGCTCTCCTTATTCTCCCAAGCGGCCCTCGCAGCTCGGCGCCGGTCGTCCTCCTCCGGCCCGAGCCGGTTCGCCCCGGTGCTGCACGCGATTCCCCTCCCCGGCCGGCAGCATCGTCCTCGGGGGGCTGCGCGGGCGCGGGAACAAAGGACCGGCGGCGGCGGCAGCAGCAGCAGCAGCAGCCGGCGCTCGCAGGCTGGAATAAGCCGGTCTCGGGGAAGCAGGCTCATTGCGAAGCCCCCATGGAGGACAACGGCGCGCCGCTCCCGAGCCGGGCTGTGCGTCGGGGGCGCGCCGATGGGCGGCGCGCGTGTGTGCGCGCGCGGCGGCGGCGGCGCCTTTGCAAGCTCGGCAGTGACGGCCAGGCGTGCCAACTTGGCCCCGCGATCGTGGGTGGCCATGGGGAATTTTGTGGGTGCTCGGGCATACAGGGAGTTGCCACCAATGGCAGCGGGCGCCATGCAGCGTGCATGGCCCTGGCAGCAAAAATTGGTGGGTGCCCGGCCCCTTCATGGGGAATTTTGTGGGTGCTCGGGCACCCAGGGAGCTGGCACCTAAAGCACTTATGGCAGCGGCTGCTTGCAAGCGCCGGAGGTGGCGGGAGAACGGGGCGGACGCTTGCACCGCTTGCAGGAGCCGTCGAGCAAACGGTGGCCGTCCGGGACCTGTTTTCCCCCGCTGCCCGGCCTTGGAAAAAGCTGCAGTCCAGGAGGGTTCTGGGGAGAAGCGAGAAGCGCGCCGCAAAGAAGGGGGCGAATATCCCAGCTATGGGTCACGCCGGGGCAGCCCTGCGCAGCGCTTCCTGCGGAGAAACGAAAGGGGGAAAACAACAACCCAGAGAAAAACAACAACCTAGGTTGCACTCCGGTTCTCCCTCCGTCCGTCCCCCCCCCCCCATCAATCTGGAGCAAGGATCTCCCCCGCCCAGCACCGATCGCCCGATCCGCCGCGATCCACTCAGGCCACCCCCACCCCAAGCACGCGCCGGTCACACACTTTGCGCACAGCCCTCGGAAGTTTCCCGTCGGTGGCGGCGCCGCTGCTTTGCCTCGCCGGGTCTCCAGACTCAGACTGGTTTCCCCGGGCAGGATGGCCGAGTGCACCTTGCAAGATGCGGCGAGGCGGGAACTAGCAGCCTGGGGCCCATTGCGGCGAGCGGAACTCCCTCTCCACGCCGGCTGCTGGTTTTGCAGAAACGGCTACATAGGCACACCGCACCGGAGCGTGCATGTCTGCTTGCATAACAGTTTCTTGAGAGGGGAGGAATCGTGCCCCTTTCCAGAAGTGTGTGTGCAAAGAGCCCCCCCTCCACCAACCCTTTATAAAACCGGAGTTAGGTGAGGCACGCGCTCCTTGGCTTGCAATCCAGCCAGGAGCTCGGATGGCTCTCGATTCATAACGCCGATATTTGGAATCCCCTCCAAAACTGTGCCAGAGCAAGCAACCATGCTCCTGAGCAGATCTTGCCCGCTGCATGGTTCTGTTGCTCCAAAGAGAGTGTCATGTACATGAGGAAGTGTGAGTCATGCATTCCTTCAGGACAATACCCCCAGGGCCATGAGGTAAGGCGACTGTCTCAGATGACAGGATGGGGGGGGCAGCAGATCCCAATGTTGATCTTTCTCTCTTCCTATGCCTCACTCACCCCTTCTTCCCTGACCAGGGCAGGAGGCACCATTTTGGGGTTCACTTCAGATGCCAAAAGTTTTTGGGTGGGCCCCGATGATTTCTTACACAGATATTAAAATGTTTCCATATAAATGTCAAAAGAAGCCTTCCAAAGCCACTGTAAATTTTGCAGGCCAACCACCCCTGAAATCTCCTCACCTTGTAGGCCAGGTAATGGAGACCCATTGATCTCTAGGGATTGCTGAGCTCCAATTCCCATCAGCTCCAATTCCCACCAGTTCCAACCATGGTGGCCAATGATGATGGGAACTGGAGTCCAGCAGGTCCACTGGTCCCCCGCTCCTGCCACAGGCTCTGCGCTTTCCCTAGCACTTACATTTGAAGGAGCCAAGGTGTGGTCTCACACCTGTCTAGGCTAAATTTGCAAACCAAGATAAGGATGGAGAAGGAAGGGGACTAGCAGCCTTTATACAGCCTGCCTTGGTATTATGATATGGCTAGCTACAGTTTAGCCTGTCCCCAGCTCCCCTCTCCGCCTGTACTGCCTACAATCACAGAAGCAGCTGTCCACAGTGTAGCAGACTAATGCTTATCATGCCTGTAGTACTGCAAATAAGTTACAGGTATGGACAGGAAGTTCAACTGACTGGCAAAGGAACAGTGCAAGTCAATCACACTTCCTGTTTGTCAGATGTCATGAAGGGACAGAGGGTGCTTACTGGAAATATGCTGTTAAGGTGAAGGTGACTTTACACATTTTTTTAGCCTCACAATGGGCAATACTGAAATCAACCTGTCAACCTAGCAGTTCAAAAGCACGCCAAAAAGTGCTAGTAGATAAATAGGTGGCTCCCTCGGCCTGTAAAGCGAGATGAGTGCCGCAACCCCAGAGTCGTCTGCAACTGGACTTAACTGTCAGGGGTCCTTTACCTTTTAGGGTGCCACGGCACTGATATAACCTGTTGTTTTTCTTTCAGAGACCTTAACACTTTGCCCCTTTTGTAAAAACCCTGCCGCCATTTTTTCTGGTGCCACCACTGCTAGGCGGCCCAAGGGAAGGTCTTGAATTATCATGACTGGGGGGCACCCAGCAGGATTGGTGCTTTCAACCCCTGTCCTGCCTTCAGATAGGGGAAAAAGGAGCACACTCCCTTAGCAGATACACATTACAGTCACAACAAGTAGGCAATTGCACCCCATAACAGTAGGGAAGTGGATATGTGTGTTTATTTAATTTTGTGCACATCACAAAGAGGTGCTACAGATAGCAACAGGTCCCTACAGAATGCTTTTAACAGTGTGCCTGTAGCAACATCAAATGTGCTTCTGTAAAGCACATGATGCACATTCCACATATGAACTACATATGAACCTAACTTTTCAACAAACATCCCCAAACCTTAACTCTGCTGAAAAAGCAGCCGCAATTCTAGGTACTGTATAGAACTTTGTGATGTATCTTCCAGATTCAAAGGAAACATCTGAACCACTCTTCAAGATGCAAAGATTATTTGCATGTAAGAACTTCACATCTCTTCAGTGAAAGCTGAGTGCTTCTTGGTTTTCTGGGATATCTTCATTTTTAACTCTGTTGCAATATACAATGCAAATAAGAAGCAATATACAATGCAAATAACACAGGGAGAATTAAATGAAATTAGGAAAGTCTCAAAAACAGGATTATTCACTTGGGAGAACAGTCAGCCCTGATGTAACAACTGAATCAACAGAGTTGTTAATTAACAACTGCAAACCGAGAACAACTGAAACTAAACAAATGCTTGGACACCGTAACTGCAAGTTTTCACAATGCAGTAATAATATTACATCTTATCCAAGCTCTCTTATATGACTAAAAGAGGTCCACTGCAAATGGTTGCAGTGGCATTTGCTGCCTTATAAACCAAGTATTTCCCAGCGATTGCAACAGGTACGCTTTTGTACGTGTATACGAGAAATAAACTTAATAAGCAGCTTGTGGTGTTTAGGCTACAACACTCCTAAACCTGAAAGGCTGTAGAAGCCTTCTTGATTTACACCATCATTAAAAGAAGTACATGGCTGAAACCTGACCTGGAGGAAACCGCGCCCAACCACGATGCTTTGAAAAGGTATTTTCACCCAGACTCAGAAAATAACTCGGTTCATTCCAAACCACACTGAACCCTGTTGCATTCCAAGGGAGATTCCAAACCCCAGCAGCAAGGAGGGAGGGGGTGTCCCTCTCACCCTCCACTCACTGGCATGTCCCGAAGCCTAAAAGGGAGCAGGTGGCGCTGTGGTCTAAACCACTTAGCCTCTTGGGCTTGCCAATCAGAAGGTCAGCGGTTTGAATCCATGCAACAGGGTGAGCTCCCGTTGCTCTGTCCCAGCTCCTGCCAACCTAGCAGTTCAAAAGCACACCAGTGCGAGTAGATAAATAGGTACCGCTGTGGCAGGAAGGTAAACGGCGTTTCTGTGTGCTCTGGTTTCCGTCACGGAAGCGGTTTAGTCATGCTGGCCACATGACCTGGAAAAGCTGTCTGCGGACAAACACCGGCTCCCTCGGCCCGAAAAGCAAGATGAGCACCGCACCCCTTTGTCAAGTTCAAACTTAACCACCCAGGGGTCCTTTACCTTTAGCCTGAAGCCTCTAAGCCAGGTGTGGGAACAGGGAGAACGCTCCCATTGCCACCACAGCAACACAGATAGCAAGGTACCTAAATAGACGGGAGGGTAGAAGCTGACTATCCGGCTTGAAAGCCAAAGAACCCTCAGGGCAATAAAGTTCACCTTGCATGTGAAGTGAGCATCGTGAAGATTTTTGTTTCCCAAGGCATTCCATTTGGCAGTGTGTTCCAACACACACACACACACCAAACCGCAAAGTGAATTTAGGGAGTCATCCTTTCTTGGGTCAGCGGTGGAGCCACCGAAATGAAAAACAGATTTAGCAAATATTTAACACTCATCGGTATAACAGCATGTATGACAGGGGTCAACAAACTTTTTCAGCAGGGGGCCAGTCTACTGTCCCTCAGACCTTGTGGGGGGCCGGATTATATTTTGAAGAAGAAAAAAATGAACGAATTCGTAAGCCCCACAAATAACCCAGAGATGCATTTAAAATAAAAGGGCACATTCTACTCATGTAAAAACACACTGATTCCTGGACCATCCGCAGGCCAGATTGAGAAGGCGATTGGGCCAGATCCAGCCCCCAGGCCTTAGTTTGCCTACCCATGGTGTATGACTTCAGGGAAACCTTTACCTTGCCAATATTGAAGGGGAAATGTCCAGGGGAGGGGAGAGGAGATGGAGGAAGAGGGCTGAGAAGGGAGCAGGGGAAGCCCCAGAACTCAAGTGCCACTCAGTTATTCCCATCAGCCTGTTCCCTTGACTCCCAGCTGAGTCCCCATGACTAACAGCCTTTGTACAGATGAGCCAGCCTCTCCATGAGTAAGGATCTCATGAGCACTGACAAGGAAGGAAGGAGCTCCATGCTCTTCTCCTGGCAGACCCAAATATAGCATGCCAGAAAGAAAGAAGGTGGGAATAATCCCTTTCCCTCCAACCAAGTTCAGAAGGGAGCAGAGCTTACTCTGCCTCGGGGGGGGGGGGGGTCACTAAATCTGGTGCCCCAGAATAGGAGCTTTCATTGTTTTTTAAAGGAAGTCTATATGTGGTTCTCCTAGAAATATGGTTATTATGGAACAGAAGGTGCAGGTGCCTCCTAAGAGATTTCTGTGAAATGTGAGTGAATGTTGGGTGACTACTATGAATATTTTTTCTGGTACTGAGGAATGTTCCCTGTTGTTTTAAGCAGCAGCAGCAGTGTGTGTGTATGTGTATGTGTGTGTCCACAATTAGGACCGGCAGGACATAGATGACTTCCCAAAATTGGCATAAGGTTGTTGGGGGTAGCTGCCTCGCTTATTTTGTGTTAAGCTACAATACACACACACACCAGCTATTTTGTGACTGGCGCCCAACACTCTCAAAATTAAAAATGTGATCACTGGTCCCAAAAGGCTGGCAACCCCTCCTTCCTGGCACTGAATGTATGAAAGAAGCAAGCCTTTCATTGCACAGCAATCTCTTCTTGTATGCATCATTGCATTTATCCAGGTGTAAATCCCATGTTGTAATTCATGACAATAAAGCAGGCCAGCTGCCAATATGGAGTTTGAATGAATGCAAAAAAGGAAAGTAGTGCGTGTTGCTTGTACAGACAAACTCAGCTGAGCAAGTTGCACATCATCTTTGTACGCATCATCATTCTAAGATTAACTCGTCTCCACATTGTTATCCTTGCTTTCCTCAGCTGCATTTGCACCTTTCTGTGCAAGCACTAAGAAGGTACACTCAAACAATGATGGGGTTGACTCTCCCTTGAACAGTGTTAGAAATTAGCCAGGCGCATTTTGCAACTGGAGTGGGTCCAGTTGCGACCATGTGGAGATCTCTGGATGCCAGAAGGACAACTGGGTAAAGCAAAATGTAACTTGGAGAAGGATCTGAAATATTTTCCTTGCAGCTTGAATTTGTTTTATTCTGGATTGTTTTATTTAAGGTTTCGATGTCTTGTAAACAGCCTTGAGATTTGTTCTTTAGAGCGGTATAGAAGTGAAATGAATAATAAACAACCCCACTGTAAAAAAAAAAAGGCGCCTAGATATTCCATTGTGGTGACCATAAGTTTAAGGTGCCATTTGGCGATTAGGTTATACAGTGGTACCTCGGGTTAAGAACTTAATTCGTTCTGGAGGTCCGTTCTTAACCTGAAACTGTTCTTAACCTGAGACACCACTTTAGCTAATGGGGCCTGCTGCTGCCGCTGCCACACAATTTCTGTTCTCATCCTGAAGCAAAGTTCTTAACCCGACGTACTGTTTCTGGGTTAGCGGAGTCTGTAACCTAAAGCATCTGTAACCTGAGGTACCACTGTATATCTGAATTTCTAACACTGCGGTCTTGAATCAACACGGAAGGTGTTTTGCATAAACTAATTCCCAGCCATTTTGTGGCGAGCGGGTGGGAATAGGCCAATGGTCACAACTGGTACAAAATATCAAAAGGGCTGTTGCCTGGAGCAAGATTAATTTCTCCTACTCCGGAGGCTAGGATGCAAACCAATAGATTCAAGAAAGGAGATTCCGACTTAACTTCAGGAAGAACTTTGTGATGGTAAGAGCTGTTTGAGAGGGGAACAGACTTCCTTGGGAGGTTGCGAGCTCTTCTTCCTTGGAGGTTTTTAAGCAGAGGTTGGATGGCCATCTGCCATGGATGCTTGAGTTGAGATTCCTGCATTGCAGGGGGTTGGACTAGATGACCCCGAGGGTCCCTTCCAGCGCTACAATCCTATGACAAGTGCATCAGTTATATTTCTATGCTGAATCTCCAGCTGTCATGACAGAAGCACATGGAAGAGGTGAACCATCATTGATCTCTCCGATTATTGCCATGAGACATATCTAAGAATGCATCAAGCATAAGTTCATTCATCAACGATAACAGTTTTGTTGCTGCCTCCTTTTCTACCTTTTCTGTTGTATCCAATGAAATGAGGACTTTCTAAGCCCTTTCATAGCTGGCAAATGACTTCACATTTGCATTCCTGGAAAATGAGACAAGACCCACTAAAATGTTTTCACAGTAAGATATCCAGTTAGTTTGCAAGAGCTGTCACAGAGATAGACTGGAATGTGTTTTTAGATGGCAGCCCAAGCTATACATTTGTACATCTAGAGTTTTTCTCCCCGTTTTAAGCAATCTCAACTTTCTTGATGTTTTTTTGACCACAATGTTTCTTGAAGGACAAATGTGATCCAAGAAGAAAACCATACCTTCAGTACATCTTTGTGACTGCTCTCAAGTGACTTTTCTGTTTATGTCCCTGAATGAATAACTTCCGTATCTGCAGCACAGACCACCTTAGTCCCAAGTAGGGTGGAAAAGCTGTCGTCTTGCCTGCTGTCAGCTATGTCTAAAAAATACAATTATTGTTTGAAAGGCATACTAACAACTTGAAAAAGACAGTTGGCGAATTGCACCAAAAAAGCATGAACTTAGGGTTTTTTAAATATCCATGACATTTCTTTTGTCTTGTTTCAGATATTTTGATTGACAACTGTTTCACCACCTAACATAATGTCAATCTCATTCAGCTGAACACAACACAAGGGAAAGGAGGAGGGGGGGGGGGCGGCCAAAACATGACTGACAGAGTTCCATGGCTTTGGAAGAAAACATTCATCTACAGTCACACAATTTACAATCATTGACGACGTGCGTGACTTTCCAGGAGCCTTAAAGAATGTGGATTTGTCACGTTTGTTGATCAAGCCATCAATGTAACCGAAAGCAAGCAACGGTGCGTCAGAAGGTAAATGAGCATTAGTGACAGAGCCTTTTCTGCAACATATAGGATTCTTTCCATTTGGTGTCTCCCAACTGCTTTCTGCAAGACTCCTTGCCGCCGCCACCTCCCCCCAACCTTTTTTCAACACCTTCCACCCTTCAAAGCAAAAGCTGACAACTTCTATCCTACGGTGGGCTTTAAAACTGCTATCTATTGCACACTCGGGCCTAAACCTGTGTCTGTGCTATAACATTTCAAACTATGAGAAGGTGGGGGCGCTAGCCTATGTGAATTCACCTCCATATTAAAATTTCGTACACAGGACACTAGTGCCATGTTCAAGCATTTGCCCCAAAATGCAGTTTAAAAGTGGGCATGGGGCCAAGAGCACACACACAAACCCGACCCCCATGTACATCCAACCCTCATAGGCCTCAGGCTCAACCTTCTCATGTTGCGCAGGGAGAGTCTAGGGACTGAGTAGACAGAAACTTCACACACACACACACACAGAGAGAGAGAGAGAGAGAGAGAGACATATATATGCTCAGGTGAGCATCTCAACAGGCCTACAATGCCAGGGTGAAGGGCTCTAGTCCAGCTTTCTCCCTAAATGTTAAATTTTCTATGTTTTGTAGGGGGCGCATTCTATCATGCCATCCCTTACTTGAAGACTGAAGTACCGTATTTTTCGCTCCATTTTTTGCACTTTTTTCTTCCTAAAAAGTAAGGGGAAATGTCTGTGTGTCTTATGGAGCGAATGCGTGGTTCCTGGAGCCGAATTGCCCAGGGCGAAAAGCAGATCATGCTTTTTTTATAAAAAAAGAAGAAGAGGGAAGTGGGTGTTGAAACAAAGCCGCAGATTGGCAAGCGATCGGGAGGGAGATAAGGGACGCTAGCAATAAAGGAGGCTGCCTGGGAGCGGGGAGGTAAAGACAGCTAACTTGCAAGGAAAGGAGACAGGAAGACTAAAGCAATGAGGAGAGAAATTAGAAGAAAAGGAGGAGCAAAAAACTGCTCCAGCTAAGGAAACTATGGCAAACAAGAGGGAAGGGAGTGTTGAAAGGAAGCAGCTGATCGGCAAGTGATCAGGAAGAGAGATAAGGGACGCCACAATTGCACAAAAACGTGGTTACAAAACACGGATCCACATGGATCCTCAGGATTTTTGCATTGGGCTACCCCAAACTCACTGTCAAATCACATGTCTGTGGCCACAGCATGAACCACAAAAATCATACATCCACTGTTTCGTTCAGAATATTTTTTTTCTTGTTTTCCTCCTTCAAAAACTAGGTGCCCCTTATGGTCAGGTGCGTCTTATGGAGTGAAAAATATGGTAGTTATGTAGTGAAGAATCACAAAGTTCTTTGGAGGAAATTCCTGGTTACAGTCATATGCAGAGGTTGCCCAGAAGGAACAGGCAGTCTTTGTCCATACTTTGTCTGGGGCACCTTGGGTGCTGTTTGTCATTGCAGTTGCATCCTTTGTTTTCCTTCTTTGGGGCGTGAGGCTGAAGTTGTCAGGATTCATTTCTGTTTAGCCAACAAGGATGTAAGTAGACTGGTTCTTATGTAATGGCTCCGAGTCCACATTTGTCGCGCTGAGAGTGTGAGTGAATATTGTAATCCCTCTCAGCCTACTTGCAGCATCAGCATTCTGTGTTTCTTTCAGGGTCAACTGGATTCCACGGAAAGTTTGGGAAGTTCTTACATGTTCTTTAGGTTGTAAAAGAGGCTTGTGGAATTCACCTTCACTTCCTGGGTGAGATTCCTCCATTTTCAGCATGTTGTTGCAAAGTTTTGCTCGTCATCTTGCATTACGTTAGCTAAATGCACATTTTAAATGCCCGGGGGGGGGGGGGCGGATGGAGCTGAAATCTAGTCTGGTCTTTGTTCCAATGGCAGAGAAGATGCAGAAGATGAAGCCAACATCAATATTATACTTTAATATCTGAGCAATACGCCTTATCTAGAAAGTCCCCCTCCCCACAAAAAAAAACCACTACCAGACTTTCTTTTTTAAGTACCATACTTTCCCATGTATAAGACTATGTTTTTTTACTCTAAAATAATGTTCAAAATCTGGGCTCGTCTTATACATGGATACTATCTGCCCCCCATTTTCTTAAACCGGAGTCCCCAAAAATAGGGGGTGTCTTATACATGGGGGCATCTTATAGATGGAAAAATATGGTATGTTAGAGCACATTTTGTTGTTATCATCATCATCATCATCATCATCATCAGGATTTATAAAAATATCCAATGTGCACTAATGCTGTACAAACATAACTTCTTTTTAAAAAAATCCCAATCCATATGATTGACAATCTAAAAGAAGAAGTTTAGAAAGCAAAAAGGATAAGTGTACTAGAGGGAATGAAAAGAAAAGAGAGAAGAGTTAATATATTTTAGGAGGAGGGAGGGTTTTTTTTTTAAATAGAACATCAAGAAAGAAATGCAACAGAAAGAATATGCATTTTAAATAATTTCTTAAAGCAAGGCAAAAATAAAAGAGGCAGCAAGGTGAGTATCAGAGGGAGAAGCAGGGAGATTTCCACACGAGAGAGAAGGCAGGGAGACAGAAACAGCCCAAGATAGTGGTGGTTTAATAAGATTAGTGCCTGATGAACAGATATAGATAAGAAGAAGCAAGAACATAAAGAGCCTTAAAAGGTTAAAATAAGAAGTTTAAACTTGATACGAAACAATAGGGAGGCAGCGAAGTAAACATACGAATAGGATCAGAGAACATGAGTAGAAAAGTTGTGGTCCTATTGTTTGTTCATATAGCGTCATCTATGTACATAATGCAGTACAGAGAATGGGTTTGATGGATTCCTACACAAAGGAGCTTACAATCCAAAATAGACGCAGGGGAGCAAGAAAGGAACAGAGGAAACTAAGACAGGCATAACAGATTTAAGCCAGAAGTTAGGAAGACTGGTGAGCAAAACTTTGAAATAATTTCCCTTTTTTGTTTGTTTGTTTGTTTGTTTGTTTGAGCCACATACCATAAAATGTATAAACGTGTGGCCAGTGCTTTTTTTCTGGGGGGACGCAGGGGTACGCATACCCCTAAACATTTTGTGAATCTTTGTACTTTTGTCCATTTATTGTATTTATTTTCCCCGATTTGAACTATAAAATGGTGATTTTCTTGAATCAAAATGAGAGTGCCCCTAAACGTTTTTTTTAAAGGGAAAAAAGCACTGTGTGTGGCATTTTGCGGGCGTCCATTTTGGGCAAATTCCAGTAGAATTGGGTCAGGACGCATTTCCACACAAAACAATACCGATGTCGATGAGACATAAATCAAAGATACTTCATGGCAGTGATGGACGGAGTATTCACAAGCTTGTTTTTACAAATATTTATAAAGGGCTGTTTGCGCTGAGACTTTCAGAGCACTGCACAATTTGAAAGCACAAACATTATTTTAAAAACAGAAGTATAACCAAAAACCGACAGAAAAACCCCAGCGTAAAACCCCGCCGATCCAAGAACTTGCACTAAAACGCTTCGGCAAATTAAAAGCAAACAAACAGAGAGTTGCCACCAGGCGAGCCACCCTGGGGAAGGCATTCAACTACTGGGGTCCCATTGCAGAGAAGGCCCTGTCCAAACTGCCACTCACCTCACATCAGAAGAGAAGGCGACATGGAGAAGACACCCTGGGCAGTAGTCTAAGGCTCACATCTCTCGAATAAGTGTACAAATGCTCATCTGATGCAACGACTGTATAAACGTGTGCATTGTGGGAAGAACATGAATGTGTCACGAGCTCTTGCTCTGCTAAGAGGCATGTCTTACAAACCCCTCAGTGGTGCTGAAGTCCAAGTACATTTTTCTATACAAGGCCTCCTGGTAATGGCCAAAGGTCACCATTCAGAGAAGCCAGAGAGGGGAGTTAAGAGGTCAACCTCGTAAAGTTATAGAATTGCTACCAACTGAAATCCTTGGTTGCAATTGCACACTCTCGAAGGAAGATTAAACCAATTGTTCCCAGGTATTTGCTTATATATACTGTATTTTTCGCTCTATAAGACGTACCAGACTACAAGACGCACCTCGTTTTTGGAGGAGGAAAACAAGAAGAAAAAAAATTCTGAATCTCAGAAGCCAGAACAGCAAGAGGGATCGCTGCGCAGCGAAAGCAGCAATCCCTCTTGCTGTTCTGGCTTCTGGGATAGCTGCGCAGCCTGCCTTCGCTCCATAAGACTCACACACATTTCCCCTTACTTTTTAGGAGGGAAAAAGTGAGTCTTATAGAGCAAAAAATACGGTAATACCTTTTCTGAGCGAAGTACTTTGGGTCAGAGAAATTCTCTCCTGCTCACCGCAGTGGTTACTATTAATCCTAAAAGCGGCTGGCTTTGCACAAACTGCTGATTCAAGTAATTCCCAGAAAGTAGAGGGCGGTTTCCAAAAGGTATATTAAGGAAATCTGATTCCTATGTATCTCCAGGTGTAATCTGAGCAACTACTAAAAAGGGAGTTTCCTTCCTCGTTCTTCTCGTGTGCCAAGAACTTAAATGCAAAGTGGAAATCGAGCCTTTCGCTATTCAGAACCGTTTATTTAAGGACATCCCACTAGATAAACAATCAATAGTAAATCTCGCTCCACACTCAACTGGTTTTGAAACAAAAACACCTTGTGTTGTGGGGCGGAAGGCCGATGCATTACATAAACACCGCGGAGAGTTTGCTTTTTAAAAGCATCTCAATTGTCTGTGGGTTCTGCGGGTGGAGAGGCAGTTCGCAAGCCGCGGCCTATTGTGGAGATCTTGTGGGTTTCTGCACACCACCAATTTATTTTGGGGTTGGGGCAGTGGATAAAATGGGACAATGCCATGATGAGAAATACATGTAGGAAAATAAAATAATCTGATGTGTCTAGTGGGTTGCTGAACC
The DNA here is from genome assembly GCF_964188315.1 of Podarcis muralis. Lineage (NCBI taxonomy): Eukaryota > Metazoa > Chordata > Lepidosauria > Squamata > Lacertidae > Podarcis > Podarcis muralis. Next base: position 30,735,516 of record NC_135659.1, read on the forward strand.
TGACTAGTCCCCTGTGTGGAGACCGCCGTTGTGCATAGCAATTACAGTGGTGCCTCGCAAGACGAAATTAATTCGTTCCGCAAGTCTCTTCGTCTTGCGAGTTTTTCGTCTTGCGATGCACGGATTCCCATAGGAATGCATTGAAAATCAATTAATGCGTTCCTAGGGAAACCGCCTTCAGACCAGGTCCGGGGACAGTCTGTCCCCCGACCTCTTCTGAAGGCTGGGGGGGGGGACAAGGGCTTTTCTTCCCACCCCCAGCATTTTAAAAAACCCCGGGACAGCGGAGGACTTCTCCGCTGTCCGGGGCAATCTTAAAATGCTGGCGGGCGGCATTTTAAAATCGCCCGGGACAGTGGAGGACTTCTCCGCTGTCCGGGGCGATTTAAAAGCCCCTGGGAAGGCAGGCAGGGGGGACAAAGATTTTCGCCCCCGCCCGCCTTCAGAAGAGGTCCTGGACCTCTTCTGAAGGCGGGCGGGGGCGAAAGTCTTTGCTCCCCCCTGCCTGCCTTCCCGGGAGAGCGGAGAAAGGCAGCGCGTTTCTCCGCTGTCCCGGATGGCTTTTGAAGGCAGGCGGGGGGGAGCAAAGACTTTCGCCCCCCGCCCGCCTTCAGAAGAGGTCCTGGACCTCTTCTGAAGGCGGGCGGGGGGCGAAAGTCTTTGCTTCCCCCCCCCTTCAAAAGCTGTCCTGGACAGGCTTCGCGGACCTCTCCGCAAGCAGCGGGAGCACTCCCGCTGCTTGCGGAGAGTTGCCAGCATGCCGAAGCCTGCACGCGCTGAGATCAGCGCGCCCAGGCTTCGCGGCCCCGCCGCCCGGCATCGGAGCTTGGTTCCGATGCCGGGCGGCGGGAGGAGGTCCGAGGACAGTGGGGAAGACGCGCTGCGCTTCCCCGCTGTCCCGGAGATTTCCCTATGGGCTTTCGTCTTGCGAAGCAAGCCCATAGGGAAATTCGTTTTGCGAAGCGCCTCCAAAACGGAAAACCCTTTCGTCTAGCGGGTTTTCCGTCTTGCGAGGCGTTCGTCTTGCGGGGTACCACTGTAAAGAGAGGCTCCATGTGGCAGCCACACTGTGTGTGCCTCAGGCCATAGAAAGCTTTCCCCCAATGAGATATGCACAGAATTAAAACAGAAAGGTATATTTGAGGGAGGGCGGTGGTTGCTTTGGACGTGGGTAAATCACCTGACTCAGAAGAAAACACAAAATGGCTAGGTCAGGGAGTCAGCTGTGCCATCGCCGTACACCAGTATTTAGCTATACTGTGGTACCTTGGTTCTCAAACACCTTGGTACTCAAACTCTTTGGTTCTCAAACGTCTTAAAACCCAGAAGTAAGTGTTACAGTTTTCGAACACTTTTCAGAAGCCAAACGTCCAATGCAGCTGTCGGCTATTGTTTCCGGGGCACCTGCACCAATCAGGAGCTGCACCTTGGTTTTCAAACATTTTGAAAGTCAATCGGACTTCCGGAACAGATTAAGTTTGACACTTTTGTTTTTGAGGCTTTTTCGGTTAATTTGTTTTTGTGACTGTGTGGAACCCAGTTCAGCTACTGATTGATTGATTGATTGATTGATTGTGTGACTGCGGAAATAGATAAAAGCCCCTCATCCAAACAATGACTATCATCAGTGCAGGGAAGAATTTTTTTTAATTTTTATTTTTATCATCTACAATACTGTCTTATTTATTTTATAGTACAGTACATTGATTATTGTTTTCATTTTATGGATCAAGGGTCTCGTTAGATAGTAAAATCCATGTTAAATTGCTGCTTTAGGAGTTGTTTTTAAAAGTCTGGAACGGATACTTTCTATAGGAAAACGTGCCTTGGTTTTGGAACGCTTTGGTTTTGGAATGGACTTCTGGAACGGATTAAGTTTGAGAACCAAGGTACCACTGTACGCATCTTCTGAACTGAAAAATGGGAGTAGTACACACTGTATCAAAAATATAGGTTGTAATGGGACAGGTCTAATATCGCCCACAGAACCACACATAACTGCATTGCTGGATCGGACTAAAGACCCAGCAGAGACCAGCCACACCAGCTGGGAAGTCCGCAAGCAGAGAGAGCGCGACAAGAGATTAATATGCCACCATCAATTTAAGGCGCAGAATAGGGCAGTTTGCAATCTAAAACCCAACGCAGGAGAAACCGAGGGGAAAGGAGGCAAGGGTAAAAGGGAAAGGATGTGCAGTTGTTTCAGTTATATGGGCTTGTTCACAGGCATAAAAAATGCAGCACGGCTTGGGAACTGGGGAGCTGTGCCAAAGGCTTTATACAAAAGGTTAAAATTGGAGGAGGGATTTGAAGGAAGCAGCAGTCCCATTTAAGAGCCAGCGAGGAAGAAAGGTCAGAGTCGTTTGAGGGAGCAGCCATCCTGTGGTATTGGCCTCCAGCAAGTGGCATTCAGAAAAACGCTGCCTCTGGAAAAAGGAGGCTCCGTTCACTTCTCGTGGCTAGTAGCTGCCACTAGACTTATCCTCTAAGAATTTCATTTAGAAGCCATCAACGCAAAGGGCCGCCGCAACATCCCAATGCAATAAATTTTGCAAAGTAAGCGTGTACATAATTACATGGCAGGCTGCTCTTTTTCAGCCACCCCTGGTTCCTTTCCTCTGTCACGGTACTATGATTGCCTTTCGCTTGAAAATCATCTTTGGACCCATTCCCTTTCACAAGTCTACCTTATCTGATCTCACCTGCAGTAGAGACAACAGATGCTAGCACACAGAATCACAGAGCTGGAAGGGATGGCAAGGGTCATCTAAGTCCAATGCAGGAATCTTTCCTCCAGCGTGGGGCTCAGACCCACAACTCCTGCTCTTACCCACTGAGCAGTGTTAGAAACTGAGATATGAAAACTGGGAGCTAAATGGCACCTGAAACTGAGGTTAGGGGCGCAATGACGGAATGTCTAGCTGCGCTTTTTTATAACAAGAATACAAAGCTGGAAATGAACGAACTGCAGCTAAAATCTTATGTTCATTTTTTACATGGTCTAGTCCTCATTTGAAGACTGCAAAAAAACAAAGCCATACTTCCCTTGCCCGTCCCCGCCCTCTAATATTCTTATGAGGGTCCTTTCTCCAATCTTCGGAGAGTGGCTGGAAGTGGGGAGGCAGAAAAAGGTCCTCCTTTTCTTCCAGCAGTGGCAGTTTTAATCTGAAATCTTAGGCGCAGTACCGTGGGACCTCAGTTTACAAACTTAATCTGTTCCGGAAGTCCGTTCTTTTTTTTTAAATCATTTTTATTGATTTTTCAATAAAAACATACAATTAACATATCCAATCACAATACTCCAATTAAAAAAAACACTAAAATAAAAAGTCCAAATTATAGTCCAGATTATAATTATTAATTTTTCGGAGCTCCCCACAATCTGGATCTCTGAAGCATATCTCCACAGAAGTCTGTTCTTAAACCAAAACTGTTCTTAAACCAAGGTGTGCTTTCCCTAATGAGGCCTCCCACTACCGGTGCCCTTCCACCGTTCGGTTTCCATTCTTAGACCGAGGTAAAGTTCACAAACCAGGACACTACCAGGGGCGTCTTGCCCATAGAGGAAAGTGGCAAGTGGCACCAGGGTGCCAAGTTCTGGAGGGCGCCAGGGAAGAAGCAGAGGCTGGACACGGTGCCTCCTGGCATCATTTCGTTGCCCTCACCCGCCTCCACCATGCCGTGCCAAAGCAGCGCTGCGCCCAGAGCCTCCGCCTGCCATGGCCACCGTGGCACGGGAGCCAGGGAAGGGGCAGAGGCTGGGCGCGGAGAGCCAGTGTGGTGTAGTGGTTAAGAGCAGTGGACTCGTAATCTGGTGAACCAGGTTTGCATCTCCGCTACTCCACATGCAGCTGCTGGGTGACCTTGGGCTAGTCACACTTCTTTGAAGTCTCTCAGCCCCACTCACCTCACAGAGTGTTTGTTGTGGGGGAGGAAGAGAAAGGAGAATGTTAGCCGCTTTGAGACTCCTTCGGGTAGTGATAAAGCGGGATATCAAATCCAAACTCTTCTTCCTGGCATCAGCTCGCCGCCCTCACCCGCCTCGCTGAAGCAGTCCTGGACACTACTTCCGGTTTCCGGAGTTCATAAACTGAATAGTTCGTAAACAGGGCTGTTCTTAAACTGAGGTACCACTGTACTGCACCCAGAGCTCAGAAACTGCTTGCATTAATGAAGTTCCCTGTCTCAAAACACGCCTAGAACAATGGGAGTTTCCAAGGCTGCAACCAAGCTATTTCTGGCTTTCTCGTTCTTCACAGCTTTTACACATCCAGAACCAGAAATGTCATTTTTTTTAAAATCAATTTAAAAATGGGGGAAAGTCCCCATTGTCAGACCTGCACCGTTTTAACCAGTTCTTTTTTGTGTGTGTACAGAGTACTGTCACCTCTGCTTTTGCTGTCAATGGCAGACACACGGTGACGGCAGCTACAGCACTTTTATCACAGAATCGTAGAATTGTAGAGCTGGAAGGGACCCTGAGGATCAACTAAGTCCAACTTAGGGATATGCAGCTGTCCCATAAAGGGATCGGACCTGTGAGCTTGGCATTATCAGCACAATGCTCTAACCAACTGAGAACCAGCTGCAGCGCTGATTTAAAGTAATGGTCCGCTGCTAAAACAAGCAGCCAGAATTAGTTCTAGGCATGCTACACTATTTCTCTCTGCCACTTCTGTAATTTAAAAACAAGTCTTAGCATGAATTCAAGTTACAGATAGGTAGCCGTGTTGGTCTGCCATAGTCAAAACAAAAAAAATTCCTTCCAGTAGCACCTTAAAGACCAACTAAGTTAGTTCTTGGTATGAGCTTTCGTGTGCATGCACACTTCTTCAGATACACTGAAACAGAAGTTGCCAGATCCTTCTATATAGTGAGAAGGTGGGGAGGGGTATTACTCAGAAGGGTGGTGGGAATGGGTGATTGGCAGATAGCTGTGATGAGCCTGTTGACGACTCTTAACGACTGCAATAGGTCTTACAGGAAAAAGCAAGGGGTGAGAAGGTGAAAAATGGCTTTGTCATGTATAATGAGATAAGAATCCAATGTCTTTGTTCAGACCAGGTCTCTCCATGGTTTTAAGTTTGGTAATGATTTGCAATTCAGCAGCTTCTCTTTCCAGTCTATTTCTGAAATTCCTTTGTAGTAAAACAGCTACTTTGAGATCTTGTATAGAATGTCATGAATTCAAGGGAACCATTAGTAGTGATTTCACGCCTCCTTCCTTTGAGTCCTTTCATGGTTTCCTTCTTCAATTCTGCCTGAATTATCCACAACCAAGAAGGGAATCTGGTTTCGCCAACCATGGGCATAGGATCATTTGTCAAATGATACAGGGAAAGCGCTAAATCATAGGGCATAATCCAGCACTTTTAACCTCTCCAAAGCACACGGAAGAATTAAGCATGATCTTAAATTTACCCTTTGAAATTAATTGGAAAGGTATTAACTTTGGGTGAATGATGCATTTCAGTATTTTGGAAGAACAGCAATAATGGCAATAATGCATTAGGCAAACAGGGCACAAGTTCACAGAATAATAAAAGAACTGTAGTGCTGGAAGGGACCATGAGGGTCATCTAGTCCAGTGTTTCCCAACCGGTGTTCCGCGGCACACTAGTGTGCCGCGAGACGTTGCCTGGTGTGCCGCGGGAAAAATTAAAAAATTCGAAAGATATCCGGAGAGGCGGCCTTCAGGCGAGTTTTAATTTTAATTTTCCTTCTCCCACTTAATGCCCCACGCTCACCCGAGCAGCTTGCAGTCCTCGGTAACCACGGCGACCCGAGGGAGGGGAGGGAACAGGGAAGTCGAGGGCGGCGGCGAGCCGCGATGACGTCAGTGGGCCGCGCCGCCTCGCCCTGGCACGGTGTGAGAGCCCCAGCTAGTGCCGCGAGCTTCAGAATAAGTGGGATCTGCGTGCGTGAGACCGAGATCGTGGGTAAGGAGCTCAGCCCTGGGCAGGAGGAAGCGGGGCCGCGCGTGCGGGCCACATCCCCACAGAGAGCGAGCCTCCCCCGGCCCACCATTCCGGGCAGGTCCACTCGCATGAGGGGGCGGCGATGGCGACGGCCAGCAGCTTGCCTGCAATGCCATCCCTCGAGCAGGCGAGGAGCCCGGAGGCTACCAGATGCGAGTCCTCTTTCCCACCCTGCTCGGGAGTCCAGAGCACTTGGTCGCATTCAGGATCTAGAGTGGGGAAGCGGGGCTTGTGTCTGGGCTGGACACATTGGGCTGCCTGTGCCGCTCGACCTGCGGGGAGAAATCAGGGTGGGAGTCACGACCGTGAGGCAGGGCTGCCAAGTGTGGCAGAGGAGGACACGGCCGTCGCACCTGTCCTTAGGTAGGAGCTTCTTCCGTGTCGACCTGCTGCCCTAAAGTCTTGGCTTTTTTCTTGGCTTTTTGGCGGTTGGCACAGAAGGAAGGCAAGGGGGAGGGGAAAAAATTGAAACTTACACTTTCGTGCGTCCCTCCCGGTGTGACGCTGCGCGCTGACGTCACGGGGCTGTAATGGTGGTGTGCCTCGAGATTTTTTTCATGAAACAAGTGTGCCTTTGCCCAAAAAAGGTTGGGAAACACTGATCTAGTCCAACCCCCTGCAATACAGGAATCTCTTGCCCAACGTGGGGTCAAACCCACGAGCCTGGGATTAAGAGACTCATGCTCTACCGACTGAGCTAGTGATGACAGAGATAGAGATAGAGATAGAGATAGAGATAGAGATAGAGATAGAGATAGAGATAGAGATAGAGATAGAGAGAGAGAGAGAGAGAGAGAGAGAGAGAGAGATGGTTCTTCAGATCACTGACCAAAAGTAAGGGATCTCCACATAAAGTAGGTAACAATAATGTGCTTATCAGTTTGTGCAACACAAATGTGGTGGGACACATGAAGATTTCCATTTTCGCAGCTTAAATATTTGCTGGATTAAGCATGAAATCTTGATCCCGTGTGAATGTTTATGAAGCCAATTGGGAATGCATGCAGAAAATGTGACTCGGCACACGGGTGTTTTAATACTAAATAGGCATGAAAGCATGTTTTTCAATAAGAAGAGATGGCGTAATTTTGCCAAGAACATTGCTTACCAGGCCAGAAAAAATGCCGACCCTACCAGGTATACAACAAAAAACAGTTTCCACATAGTGAGCTTTAGCTGGGGATGGGGTGGGGGAATCACTAACTTCCAAACTAACACCACGAAAATGTTCATTCAAGCAACCTGATTAAAAGGAGCCAATGTAAAATCTGTAGCAAAAATCCTCCACCCCAAAACCGCATGTTAACAGAGAGTGTTAAGGGACGTTTTCTTTTCTGCTCTCTTGTTTTTAGAACAATTTATTTGTTCAATATTATAATGGATTCTTACACTGTACTTATTGTTTGTGATCTGAGGCCAATGTTGAAAACCATGCATGCACAATTTACTGTCGGCAGATGTTGGGACATTTCAGACATTCCAAGAATAGACAGACAGTCTAATGAAAACAACCTCAATAGATTTGCTCTTGTGAAATTGTTTACACTCAGGTGCTAACCATGAGCAAAAGAGCGTTTTTCAGAAATTATGGCCATGGTCAACCTTGTAAGCGATGCTTATGCAAATCACGTTCTCTCAAATGCAGCTTCTTCTTCTTTTTCTAATTAGCAAAATCCAGGTTAACGTTGCTTGAACCAATAGAACAAAAGCAAAGGATGTCAGAAGCTCCTTAATGTACACACAGAGTTTTATGGTTATCAATAAAAGATATGGTAGGTAAATGGCAGATAAAGGCCAATGTTACGGGCTGATCTACAAACCCAGTTATTGAGACAACTGGAATGCCCCAACATTTCACACGTAATTTTTCATGTTTCAAGGACCTGCGTGGTCTCACTATATAGAAGTCACACGAGAGAACATTAAAGCACAATGTTATGCGTGTTTATTCACAAGGAAGTTTTGCAGATGGGGCTGATCCTAAACCTGCAGTGCCTTGTGGGATATCTTTGGGAGAAGAAAAGGCTAAGGCGTAAACCCTACACAAATCCAGAGTGGAGTCCCTAAGATGGTTGGATGGTGCCTAGTGTGCCTCCTTCTGGCAACTGTAGACAAGCTGGTGCCAAACGTATTGCTCTGCTTTCTTTTGGACCATATTAGCAAGGGTGAGGTCCATACACACTGCCCAGGCTTGCGCCCCAGGGAGGTCATTTCAGTACAGTGGTACCTCGGGTTAAGCACTTAATTCGTTCTGGAGGTCCGTTCTTAACCTGAAACTGTTCTTAACCTGAGGTACCACTTTAGCTAATGGGGCCTCTCGCTGCTGCTGCACAATTTCTGTTCTCATCCTGAAGCAAAGTTCTTAACCCAAGGTACTATTTCTGGGTTAGCGGAGTCTGTAACCTGAAGCGTCTGTAACCTGAGGTACCACTGTACTGCTAACGCAGCTGTTCGGCTTCACCCCTGCCAGCGCACGCCATTGTTTCTTGAGACAGACGGGCGACAACAACAATATACAGTCATACCTCAGGTTGAAGTAGCTTCAAGTTAAGTATTTTTGGGTTGCGCTCCGTGGCGACCCGGAAGCCACGGAGCGCGTTACTTCAGGGTTTCACCGCTCGCGCATGCGCAGACACTCAAAATGACGTCACGTGCATGCGCGGAAGCGGCAAAACGCGACCCGCGCACGCACAGACATGCAGCCGCATCTTATGTTTACTTCAGGATGCAAACAGGGCTCTGGAACGGATCCCGTTTGTATCCAGAGGTACCACTGTACTCTCCAAATAAATAGGTTATATCCAACAGAGCACTAAGCGACTGTCCTGTCAGTAAGAGGATTTATGCTTGTGCCACAGGACTTTCTCCCTCTCCTTAAATCTGTTCTGGGGGTTCCCCCCCAACTTTCTGGAGCAGATTTGAAGAGGACACGCACAGAGGGAGGGAGGGAGGGACAGAGAGGGCACACTGCACAAACATAAATCCTTTGCCATGGTCAAACGTCACATTAAAACATCTGGCACTCCTGATGTTGCTGGGCCATGCTGGCTGGGACTGATGGGAGTGAAAGGTTCTCCACCTTGCATGAAGCTACAGTTAACATTTAACTATGGTGTTAACATGAACAAGCAGCAGGCTGGTGCAGGCTGTTCAAAACTCCCGGCTCCACTCCTCTCCTGCTCCTGCTGGGAACAGCCACCACAAGCCTCGGCCGGGTGTGTTGTGCCAACCCAGCTCATGGTTTCTCCCCCCCCCCCCCAAACAATCTATGAGCAGTAAGCCAAGAGCAAATGTTGGTCGCTCCATGGTTTGTTTTGGAGAGGAACAAACCATGAGCCCAGGTTCGGACAGCACAACAAGCCTGCTGTTTGCTGCTCCTGGCACAGCCAGAAGCTGAGAGAGGAGCCAAGAGGGGACTTTTGAGCAGAACCATCACACTGCTCTTTAACATTAAACCGCTGTTGAACATTAACTATGGTTTAATATAACATGCCAACCCGGCTAATGTCTTAAACGACAGTAGAGTAACTAACGTAGCTGGAGGTTGCTGGATTAGCATCTACTAGGGGACATTCAGAAATCCTTCTATTCACTCCATTGCCTTCAGAGGTATTGTGAGGCTCCCAAAATACTTTTCAATAGCTTTTGTTGGAACACCAACAAATGCAGTTTTCAGTAATAAAGTTTCTGGCCGTCATTGTTATAAATTCAAAAACCACTCTGCAACAAGAGAAGTTGCACCAGTTTTATGGAATAAGGACACAAAGTTCAGGGAACCAGGCAGAGGGCCTTCTTGGTAGTGGCGCCCGCCCTGTGGAACGCCCTCCCACCAGATGTCAAAGAGAACAACTACCAGACTTTTAGAAGACATCTGAAGGCAGCCCTGTTTAGGAAAGCTTTTAATGTTTGATGTATTATAGTATTTTAATATTTTGTTGGAAGCCGCCCAGAGTGGCTGGGGAAGCCCAGCAGATGGGCGGGGTATAAATAATAAATTGTTGTTGTTGTTGTTGTTGTTGTTGTTGTTAATAATAATAATAAATCCAGTTGCAGTTTTATATCCATCAAAACTGTGACAATGATATGCAATTATTAATTAATTAATTATTATTTTTTACAGCCATTCATCAGATATACCAAACTAAACTATTGGTAGCCTTCTAGCTCAGGGTATTTTGATATGATCTTCTCAGTCCTAAATAGATAGCTCACACGTACTTCCTAGATTCTTAAGTCACTAACAGGGCTGCATGGCATAAATGAGTCAATGCATCAAATATTCATTTCAAAAAATATACTATCAACATCTGTTTTAATTTATATATCTTCCTTGCAGCCAGCAAGGCTTACACTTCTTTCCTCACAAAACTTTCTTCTCTTCTGTGAAACAGGAGTCAGGTAAAGAAAGAGGGGGTTGCAGATGGCAATGCTTAAGCTAAGGCTTATTCTCATTAATATACTAAAACAGAAGGCAGCTTTCCTGAATCCTGTCAAAGCGAGACTCGGTGCAGCGGTGCTTATTTTGTACTGGTTTTTCTGTTCCTTTAAAGATGAATGGCAAAATAACTTGCCTACTCTTCTCCAGGAACTTTCAAGAGATATAACCTACTTCCTCAAAGAAATTTTCAGACCCCTAGAGCTTTTGCACAGTTGCAAGATGAAGGTCCTCTCTGGCAGACTTCCCCAGCTGTTTGGTTGCCCGTCCCCTTTGACAGTTTGCAAGACCTGGAAAATGCCGCCGCAAAGAACACAGAGGTGCCGCACTTCAAAAGGACCTTTGATTCCTTTGTATGAAAGCAACTTTTGGCATGACAGGGAGAGAGAGGCCACGTCAGTTAAAATTAGTGATGTGGAAATGAGCCTTACTCGCAGCACCGGACTGCCAACTTAACTTGCGAGACAAATCTGTGCCAAAAACATGAGAAGATTCTTCCCAGTTAAAAGCTCAACATTGTTGACGACGTTCTCCAACACAGTTCAGTTACAGCAGACACTCCCAACCCAAAAATAAAGCTCTGTAATCAATGCATCTTCTGGGAGGGTCAAACAACACATGACATGGAGATCAGAGATTGCATTTCCCAACATTTCACAGAATATCATTCTATGTATTGAAAGGGGCCACAAGAGTCATCTAGTTCAATGCCTTGCAATTCATGAATATTTCACTCAACATGGGTCTCGAACCCATGGCCCTGAGATTAAGAGTCTCATGCTCTACAGACTGAGCTAATCCAATATTATTTGGTTTATTACTGAAATACAAGTGCAGGAAGTTGCCAACATGATCCAAGCAATGGTGCTGGGCAAATGAGCATTTAACCCTTGGTGCTAATCATAACCACTCACACACACCCCAGGCTGCTATTTGTGCTGCAGGGCTGGCGGGAGGAGGAAATAAATGTAAGGTAGCCAAGGGACGTGGGTGGCACTGTGGGTTAAACCACAGAGCCTAGGACTTGCCGATCAGAAGGTCGGCGGTTCGAATCCCCATGATGGGGTGAGCTCCCGTTGCTCGGTCCCTGCTCCTGCCAACCTAGCAGTTCGAAAGCATGTCAAAGTGCATGTAGATAAATAGGTACCACTCCAGCAGGAAGGTAAATGACATGACCCGGAAGCTGTACGCCGGCTCCCTCAGCCAATAAAGTGAGATGAGCGCCGCAACCCCAGAGTCGGTCACGACTGGACCTAATGGTCAGGGGTCCCTTTCCCTTTACCTAGCCAAGGGACAAACAAGAAGTGTCAAACAGTTTGGCCTTACATGGCTGGCTTTCTTTCCAAAACCAACAGCCGGCACGGTAAGTGAAGGGGAGCTTTAACCTTTTGCTGCCATCACAGTCCCAACTGGAGGAACCTGCACCCCACAGCAGCTATTTACAACACAAGGAAAGCTCATGTGTTTCTAGGTATTTATGTAACTTGCCTGCTTGAGCATTTTGGTGGTGCCATCATAAGAGAAGTGGCTAAGATACAACTTAAGTGGCCCTGTTTATCCACAGAACACTATTCCATGGTAAACATATCAGATTAATGCGCCCTAGTTCCTCCAAACACCTGAACACATTGTGCAGAAGTTGGGGCTAAATGAGGCTTGGTAATTAATTAACTGAATGAATGCAGTCAACAGGCATTTTGCACTGTAAGTAGCAGCCACGGGGCGGGTGGGAGCAGCAGCAGGGTTCTGGAGTCCGCAGTTTCTTCCTCCCCCTGCAGTGGACCCAACAACGAATATATATATATATCAGGAGTTATTACTGTACTACCAAATAGATCCCATATCAATTTCAGATAGGTCTGCATTCATCATATAATTCTAATTCTTGACTTCCTCCATTTCCCTGCTGAACTCTAAAATAATAATAAAAAACCCCAACATTTATGAGCTCACCCACCCAGCGTATTTTCAAAACTTTGTAAGAGTGAAGACAGACAAGGCAGACATTCCAAGATTGATGGGAGCAGCCTGAACATATATTTTTTTTCTGCCCTGGAAAAAGAACGCCTCAGAATACAGCAAATAAATGTTCAGACCACTTTGGAATTAATGCCTATCTCTTCACCCCATATTCGTTATTTTGATTTGATCAACTAGTTTTCAAATATATAATCTCAGCTGTAAAAATTTAGACCATGGAGGTTCCCTACCAGACAGACATTCTCTTGAGTTCACATATCCATTCTATAATTTGGATAGATGACGTTGCCTATGATTTCCACAACTCAAAGGAATCTAACATACTATTATAACAGAAGCAAAACCCATGTATCAATGCAGCTATGTGAAATTTAACTGGATAGATTATATATGTACTTGACCCAAACACTTAATAAATAACTTGTTGGCTGCGGGAGTTGCTGGAAGAAGACGTACAAGGCGCCAGCCAACCATCTTAGAGACTCCATTCTGGATTTGTGTAGGGTTTACTCCTTAGCCTTTTCTTCTCCCAAAGGTATCCCACAAGGCAGAAGAAGTTTAGGATCAGAGTTTTCCTTATCCTAGATCAGGCTTCCTCAACCTCGGCCCTCCAGATGTTTTGAGACTACAGTTCCCATCATCCCTGACCACTGGTCCTGATAGCTAGGGATCATGGGAGTTGTAGGCCAGAAACATCTGGAGGGCCGAGGTTGAGGAAACCTGTCCTAGATGGGCTACCTTCCAGGATGACAAGCCCCATCTGGCCCTCACTTCCCCCTACAGCAATTGCAGAAACACCCTTCTTGACCGCTGGACTCACTATTGGTCTTGTCTGCTCAATCTACCAGAGCCTGTTTTCACATGCAGGGGAAGTCTCTAACTTACCAAGCGTTTCAGACCCATTGGCTACCCTCACCTGGTTTAGCTGGACAGTGGAAGCCGTTCCCACAAGCCACAGGTGAGATATGAGTGCAGGGTGGGGACCAAAGGTGGACAAACTACCCTGGAAGGAACATGACGTGTCCCCCACCAGAGGTACTATCTCTCCCCTAACACCCCACACACCCAAACGTCATGAGAGAATGAGGTATCCCCCTATCAGGTCCAACACTGAAGCACACACTTAAAACTTCTGAAAAAGGCTTGATTCCAACACTTTTCAGGAAGGTAATTTCACATTGAGCACCTGAAGCTATGTGCAGCTAAAAACTTTACATCTCCGTGCACAGCTTGCCTGTCAGTATCGATTTGGCGCTACTGTGATGTTCATCTGCCCTGCATAAATTGTGCTCTGAACATCTGGAAATAGCTCGGAGGGAGACAGAACCCTCCAATTCCCAAGGAATGAAAATATCAGGATGCAAACCTCGAATAATAGAATTGTGGCTACCGCAGCCATATTTATGCCCATTCCATGAGCACCAACTTGTATACAGCATAGCACAGGTGCTTTGTGATCATGAATATGGGAGAGCAATAAGGTTCGTTTGCTTGTTTTGCAAATGGGACGCCTCTGTTGGTTGCTGCATGGTCTCCCTATACTGCCAAGTTGTCAGTGTCTCTTAAAGTGTTGATTCGTGAGGCTCCTGGATGGGATAAAATACAACGCGCATACCCAATATCCAATATCCAATAATAATCTAAATGCCATTCATTATTAAAACTGTGTACGGATCAGATAGTCAAGTGAATATGCAGTTAGGGCTTCACGGGTCAAAATGATCTTCTGAACAGGGAGAGGCAAATGATCAAATCTCCTCTGCCTCCTACAGATCCTGGTAAACATTACTGCATAGTCCTGGGGGGGGGGGAGAGGGAATCACCCAAACAAGGGAAGTAAACACACACACAAACACAATGTAAGGCGTAAGTAAACTCTGCAATAAAAACCTGTGCAAAATGAAACCAGGCTGTTCATCAGTCCAGGCACAGCCTAAATCCTCAAGACCCCATATAATCTTCGGGGATTAGGGCTAGACAGTTCTCCTGGGGTTGGTAAAGCACATTAACAACAAGAACAAGCTAGTAACGTAGAAACAAGGAAGAGGGTTGTTTTGCAGCTGCCAGGGTGAGCAATGACTAAGGATTCTGAAACTGCGAGGAATTCCTCTCGCAACCCACCACAGAGCGAGAAGGGAAAATGACCAAACAGCAGATGCGATCAAGGAGAAGGGGGGGTGGGGAGCCACAAAGAAAGCGTGGGGAGGGGGGGAGGAGAACTTCTAGACTCTTCAGGGCAACAGTGACTTTTAAAGCAAACCACTTCACCAGAGATGACGAAAGTCTTCGACTCAGGGTTGGTGTTGTCTTACGAAGCCTGCGCCAATTTTAAAAAAAATATTCTCAGGAGGTCTTTAAAGGTGGAAACCTGTCCAGGGGCGCTGTTGCAGCGTTACAATCAAGCAATTAAAAAGAAATAAAAGAAGTAAGGCAGTTGTGCATGCAATTATAAAAGCAAGTAAGGCAATTCCAAGGAAAAGCAGCATAGTGCGGATTGACCAACACAAGAGACGTATCCCACAAAAAAATTAAAAATAAAATCCCACCTGTCCAAGGCCTGAGTCAAGCAGTGAGTCTTCAGCATAGTATGGAACATGTATAATGAAGAAGCCAGAAGCGTTTCTGCTGGGTGGAAGATTCACAATTTAGGGGCTACCACAGAGAACGCCCTGTCTGGGTGGCCCACACATCTTAGAGTGGCAGCATTACCAAGGAAGCCCTTGTGAAAAGCAATTTTATTATTATCCATTAAACACCTAAACTATCCAAGCACTGTACATGAACAATAATGCAAAGAAATAAGACAGTCTATATCAGGGTGGTTCAATGCGTGGCCCAAGGGCTACATGTGGCCCTCAAGGCCCTTTTTTGGTGGCCCTCGGCAACATTTGATGCTCTCGCCCTCAGACTGCCTTCCCAAAGCTGGGTAAGCAAGATGCTGGGCTTTGGGAAGGAGGCGTGAGGGCTCTGGCAGGGTCCCAGAGTCATCCTAAGGGTAAAGGGACCCCTGACCATTAGGTCCAGTCGTGACCGACTCTGGGGTTGCAGCACTCATCTCGCTTTATTGGCCGAAGGAGCTGACGTTTGTCTGCAGACAGCTTCCGGGTCATGTGGCCAGCATGACTAAGCCACTTCTGGTGAACCAGAGCAGCGCATGGGAACGCTGTTTACCTTCCCACCGAAGTGGTACCTATTTATCTACTTACACTTTGACGTGCTTTCAAACTGCTAGGTTGGCGGGAGCAGGGACTGAGCAACGGGAGCTCACCCCGTTGCGGGGATTCAAACCGTTGACCTTCTGATCGGGAAGTCCTAGGCTCTGTGGTTTAACCCACAGCGCCACCCGTGTCCCAGAGTCTTCCTACCTCCTTCCTAAAGCCTAGTTAGCCCTTTACCAGCTTTGGCAATGAAGTGGGAGGGCTCTAGGACCCGGCCAGAGCCTCACGGCTCCTTCCCAAAGCCCAGCACCTTACTTAGCAGGCTTTGGAAAGGCAGTGTTAGAGCTAGGGAGGTACTGGATTTGGGGTTCACTCCCCTCCTCCCCATGTGTGCAGCCTGCAGGTTCCGTGTCAAAGAACTCCTGCGGTCTACTTGGTATGAAAAGTTGGACAGTCTGGTCTATATACATGTTCAGAATCTAACAGGCACAAGACTAGATAAGGGAAGAGGAAAAGAAGCAAATTCAAGGACCAGTTCTTGAAATTACAGCAAATCACATAATTGTTCTGGTAACAACTACCTGAAGTTGCTGCTAAAGAGAATATTCTGGGAACTCAGGGGATCTTGGGAGAAAAGGATCCAAACAGGTGTTCCTTGTCATGTTTTAATCTAGCTAAATTACAGATAGTCCAACCATTCACCCTGCTAAAGGAAAGGAGGGGGGACCAAATAGCAGCTCACTGCTACCAACGTAGATCATGGCTAAGTGGTCACATTTAGATGATTAAATATGAAGTTTTTAAAAATGATAGCAATGTCCCTGCAGGCCAGCCTTCCCCAACCTAATGCCAGCCAGATGTTTTGGACGACAAGTCCTATCTTCCGCAGTCGGCATGGCCAACAGCAAGAGATGATGAGAGTTGAAGTCGAAAACATCTGAAGCCATCAGATTGTACAAAACCGCAATATACCATGGTTAAACTACAACAATGGTTACACTATAATTTTCAGAGTGAGTTTCAGACACCATAATATGCATACAACCAGCTCCAGAAGGTGGAGGTTTGAGCATTTCACAGGGTCCGCTGCCCTAACAGGACTATCATTTCAACTTCACAGAGTCGTAGAGAATTGTGTTTGCAGGTTCCGATTCTTCCAGGTGAAGTGGCTTCATTGAAGGCGCCATGCCCAAGAGCCCCCAAATCCTGGAGCCAGAACTGTTTGTGCCTTATATTTCCATCATACAATTTCACCCTTATTGGTATTTTTAAAATCATGCTTGCTGTTGTTCTTCGCTTGCTCTAGAAGTCCTCTTTCCTTCTCTTTTTGACCATTTGGGGAAGGAAAGACAAAGAAGCAAACAAAAAATCTGCTTTCATAACCGTTTGAAGTTTCATAACTATGGGAACAGAGCTCCCACAGAATGAGCACTCCATCCATAAAAATTATACGCACAATTTCTCCACACATCAACAAATAAGATTCAATTTTGGCAGCGCCGCTAGAGCGACAGCGATTCCGCTTGCGACAGCCAAATTCAACGGACAGCTTTGGCTGGGGAAAGTATTGCACCATGTTAACCTATCGGATGCTGTCTTCTACTGCGACACTGCTTCAACTTGTGCAGAAAATTCAGCTTGTGGAACAACGCTGACTCCCCTACTTCCCAAGCAAAGATGACATTTGATCTCACCCAATGTATGTATTCTAGGTTACACGTGTGTTGCAATGAGGAGGGGGGCACTGTAGAAACACCACAAAAGTGTTGCGTCAGCCATTTCCCCCAGACTTTCTGCTGCCCACAAACTTCTCATCTTTTTTTTGCAGGCCTTTACAAACAGCCTTCAAAAGATCCTAAAAACGATCTCACACTCAAAGGTGGACAAATGGCACTATGGAATAGTTAGACATCCACCAGCCGCACCTCAACATTAATTATTGTCACCAGTGATGTGGAGCAAGAAGCATTCCATCTGCTGCTTTGTTTTTTCTGTCAAATGCCAGCCAAATGGGCAGCCAGAAAGTGTCATTATTTTGCCCCACGACTATTCCTAGAAAGATGCAGGCACAAACATAAACACACAGCTGTTTTGTGCATGCAAAAAAATTGTGCTTTAATTTTCAGTGCCTTGATTAAAAAAAAAAATCAATTTTAACAATGTAAGGATGTGTATGCTCTTGAGTTGTCATATTCCAAAATACTTAATAAGTATTCCAACATAATTTCCAAGCAAATCTTCAAATATATATAATTTAAACTACATAAAAAGCACCTCAACTACCCCTCAAAAGCCAAGTATTTCAAATACTATGGGGGGGGGGAGTACAAGTCAAATAGCACACTAAATTAGGCCCCAATCAATTTAGGGCATTTAAAAAAAAAACAAAGCCTTAATATTTCCCGGAAAATCTTCATCAGAAACATTGAATGCAGATTGTCAATCACATGCTAGTAACTCATAGCAATTAAGTATATTTCTAAACCTTACATGCCTAGCCAAAAGTCGAATTAGATCCAAGAGGTACATCTTATCCTGCCAGAAATTCATACTGAAATCCTCAACTTTCTCTTTTCTAGCCGGTATAACACTAAGCAGGGATAATGGAGCTCTTTTATCTCCCCAAATGATGGGAAAGAGTAAAGAACTTGCATAGCTTGGCCTGAGACTTCAGCTTGGCGTCAGACTACTTATTCACCATAAACCAGCTATATTGTGGGCAGGCTACTGGACAGGAACCAAGCCTTTTGACGTGCCTATATTCGCAATGTGGAACAACCTATTGTTTCCCAGGGCATAAATGACTGATGGAAGGAACCATGCAGTAATAGAGCAACTCTTAATGAAAGGGCAAAAGGCTTTCTGCCCTTAACCACCTTGGATTCCCTCTTCCACTGCTCTGCCCTGCCTCCTGTTCTCTTGCAGCAGAGTTACTGAACCAGGGAGAAATGAACCCTCCTCCTTCCTTTCTGCCAGTCAATCATTATTATTTCTTTCATATCGGCTGCAAAATTAGTTACCCCTTTTTCCTCTCAGCTGCAGATTCTATTCTCTGTATTTATGGATGTCCCTGAGGCAAGTCACTATTGGCAGGAGGAGGAGGAGGAGAGAGAGAACAAAGGACTTTCACAAAGGAATTTAATCTGAGTATATTAGCCTTCCCAGCTTCAGCGGACTTGCTAAACTGCTGGATGCATTCCAATTGCCCTGCACAATGCCAGCATGAGCTGGAAGCATCAGATCTGGTAACAAGATGCATCATATGCTAGTGAAGTGGCAAAGGCTCTGAGCATTTCTCACAAACCAGCATCATCTGCTTTGGATCTCTTTGGCCCATTAGACATAATGCATCATTCAGAGGCATCTGCATCATTTCTCACTCTTGTGGGGCCACTCACACCAGCTCTGCATTTCCCCTTCCAATAAGCATGCCAAAAAACACTTCCTTTACACCTGCCTATTTAAACTAGGGGGTGAAGGATTCCAAACCCAATTGGGACGTTTGACTTTCTGAAGCAAAGCGGGATGGGGAATTGCGTTCAATTTTTATCCGGTGCAATGATCTGGAGTATAAGGCTGCTGTTTAACATACAGCATGTATTTTGTTATAACTGTTCTTATCTTGCAAATGAAGCTGATTGCAGTCATAAAATATGGTCAGGAAATTTGAAATCCACCCCCTCCCCCTTTAATTTGCAAGAACGGCAAAGGACAGTGTAATGCCGAGGCTGGAAACCTGGCCGCGTCTTTATGCTGTGGAAGAGAAGGCGCACTCTGCACGTTGCCAGAGACGCTCTTCTCTTTATTATTTCGCATCCTCCATGCGTAAGCTCGGCCTCTTAGAAGGGGAAGGCTATGAAATAAGCCGTGACAATCTAGAAGTCTCGCGCAGCCCTAGCAGCAGCCGGAAGTTCAGCTGAGGACAAGAGAGGCTGCATCATTTTTTGCAGACAGAGACCTCGCGCGGCACAGAGGCAAAGACTGAACGGCAAAAGCATGAGGTCTCCCGCCTGACTAGGCACTTTAGAGCGCAGCAATATGACAGTCTGTTCAGAAGTGACACCTCAGTGGGTTCAACAAGACTTTTACACAGGAGCCAACTCCCAGGGGCCGCCGAGATCTCTTCGCCCCCTCCCCGCAAAAATAAAACATTTGAGGGAGCCGGGGCACCCCACAGTTGATGGGCATTGCCATTTGAATGATGTGCGTGCGACTGATTATGTGGGATGCGGTTGCCCCAATATGTCATTCAACTTGGCACCCCTGGAACTTTATTTTTAAGGCTGCGGTCCTTCGCGCACTTACTTACCTGCGCGAGCACAGCCAGTAAGTACCGAGGATAAGGCTACAAGTAACCAAGTTGGGCAACCTTTCTTTTCCGGCCTCGGCCCTCCAAAGACTACCTTCGGGGACACCAGCACCGAGCTGCCTTCCAAGGGCTGTTGCAAAGGGGTGCGCAAAACCCCCGGCACCGCCGGCGCTGCGGTTTCGCAGGGGAACCCCCCGGGCGCCGCGCGCCAAGGCGCGCCGGGGAATGTCCAGACGCGCCGCGCTTTTACGCACCTCAAAAGTGGGTCACTCCGGCGGCGGAGCCATGAGGAGAGGGGGAGAAGCAAAGGCGGCAAAGCGGAGCCCCAGGAAGCCGAGCTGCCGCGGCGACTCCCGGCTCGGGCTGCAACCCCCCCACGCAACTCCAGGAGCGCGTCTTCGGCCTTGGCGAGGAGAAGAAGAAGAAGAAAAAGAGGAAGACGCGCGGCCGCCCCTTCGCCGGTCTCTCTGCCCCCTTGCAAGCGCCTTCAGCGCATTGGCCGCAGCCAATGGCACCGGCGGCGAAGCCCATGTGATTCCGGGAGACGCCTTTCCTCTCTTCCCCCACCCCCACTACCCCGGCGCGCGCCCGGGTTCAGGTTCAGGTGCAGGCGCGGCGTGCGACAGGGCCGCCGGCAAGGGGAGCTCGCCACGCGCCTGCTGGCTGGTTAGCCCGGTCCCGTCGCCGCGCCTGCACCTGAACGCTCCAATCAATGCTAGAAACAGAGATATGAAAGCTAGGCGCTAAATAGCACTTTAAACCTAGGTTATGTAGGGTTGCCATATTTCAAAAGGTAAAAACCAGGACAACCCGAAAGTTATTGAGATTTTCAAAAGGAAGGTCCCAAAATTGAGCTTTCTTTAGGGAAAACCCAAAATTGTTGAGCTTTTTCTTTAAGGAGACCCCCAAAATTGTCGAGCTTTTCTTTAGGGAGACCCCGAAATTGTTGGTCTTTTCTTTACAAGAACCCCAAAATAAGTGATTTTTCAATTGACTTGCCTAAGATCCAGGACAAAATGCCACTTTTCAGAAACCCCACCACCCCCATGTCCATTCCGCCATTGAAATCCCGGTAATGTCCAGAAAAATCCGGACATATGGCAGCCCTAAGGTTATGGGTGCAACCACAGAATGTCAAGGCATGCTTTTTTTATAACAAGAATACAGTGCTGAAAATGAATGAATGGTGGATAAAATATTATGTTCGTTTTCCACAGGGTCTGGTCCTTCCCCTGCCCACCCCCCTAACATTCTTAAGAGGGTCTCTTCTCCGCTCTTCAGGGAGCAGCTGGAAGTGGGGAGGCAGAAAAAGTCCTCCTTTCCTTCCACACTGCAGTTTTAATGTGAAATCTTAGGCGCAGTACTGCGCCTGGAGCTCAGAAACGGCTCACGCTAATGAAATTCCCTGTTGCAATAATGCACCTAGAACAATGGGAATTTTGAGCGCTCGTCCCCATTGGCCCGGCTGCGGAAACCGGTGCACGTGTAGAGCAGGGTGAGCCTCAGGAATGGCATTGGCTACGACCCGGATTTGCTGCCAGCCTGCCTGCTTGGCCATTGAACTGCACCTCTTCCTCCCCCTGAGAGCTGCTTAGGGTAGAGAATAGTGGCATCCGCTCCCTGGGCCAGCGTTGTCTCTTAGCTTGCTACAATAAGAGTTCTGTGGCAGCCTTACAGTGGCGTAGCGTGGGTTGTCAGCACCCGGGGCAAGGCAAGTAATTTGCGCCCCCTAACCCGTGGATTTGCGCCCCCTAACCCGTGGATTTGCGCCCCCTAACCTATGGATTTGCCCTAACCCCAGATGTTGCGCCCGGTGCGGCCGGCCCCCCCTGCACCCCCCACGCTACGCCACTGCAGCCTTAAAAGGCCAGCAGATGCTTCTGTGGCCTACAGTTCCTCAGATACTGCCCTATCATAGAGTTGGAAGGGACCACTAAGCTTGTCTAGTCCAACTCCCTGCAATGCAAAAATCTATTTGCCCAGCGGGAGGCTCAAACCTGTGGCGTGAGGGTCTCGTGCTCTGCTGGCTGAGCTACCCACAAAGGCACTGTCTCTATACTGTAGAGAGACCGTTATTGCTAAACTGTTAGCAGGAGTGCCAGCTTGGCCCTGCAACCCTGGGTGCCTGCTGCTGTGTGGCCCTAGCACCGAAATTTGTGGATGCCCAGCCCCTTCATGGGGAATTTTGTGAATGCTCGGCCACCCAGGGCCCCAGGGAGTTGGCACCTATAACTGTTAGCCATTAGGCCATCTGTTGAGAGAGGGAAATAGGCTGGGTGTGTCCTGGAGTTTATGCATTGGAGTGGCGGGTGGCGCTGTGGTCTAAACCACTGAGCCTAGGGCTTGCCGATCAGAAGGTCGGCAGTTCGAATCCCCGCAATGGGGTGAGCTCCCGTTGCTCGGTCCCTGCTCCTGCCAACCTAGCAGTTTGAAAGCATGTCAAAGTGCAAGTAGATAAATAGGTACCGCTCCGGTGGGAAGGTAAACGGCGTTTCCGTGCGCTGCAATGGTTAGCCAGAAGCAGCTTAGTCATGCCGGCCACGTGACCCGGAAGCTGTACGCCGGCTCCCTCGGCCAATAAAGCGAGATGAGTGCCGCAACCCCAGAGTCGTCCGTGACTGGACTTAACGGTCAGGGGTACCTTTACCTTTTTTAATGCACTGGATTGTGCTATCAGTCATTTGGCTGTAATTCTCATACTCCTAAGGCTGTAATATTGTACCCACTTACCTGTGAGTAAGCTCCATTAAACTCAAGGGGACTTGCTTCTGAATATAGGATTGCACTGTCAGACTGCAGTTCTATACATGCTTACCTAGGAATAATCCCCATTGAGCACAGAAAACCATATTTCCAAGTTAGGATACATTGGCTTCTACTTAAAGGCTGCCGCAGTTGAGTGAATACCACTGAGCAGGCTGGGACTTACTTCTGAGTAAGTGTGCATTGGTTTGCACTACATTGGTGCAATCTTAGTCACTTACTTGTAAGTAAGACCATTTAACTCAGCAGGAGTTGTTTCTGAGGATGCAGGCACAGGGCTGGGCTGCAAAACTCAAAGAATTATTGACGTGAAACTGTCTATTTAAAGTTTCCAGGGAGCAACATCAGCTTCTGAAATCTAAAGAAAATTATACCAATTGTCTCAAACATCCATCTGTGGTTGTATTTTTAACTCAGCTTTTCTTTATGGCAATTAGCTGCGGGTTATTTTAAGCCTTTTAAAAATGCTTGGCCAGTCCAATCCAACTCAATTATTTTTCTCACTCAGCTGCTTCTCATTTATATTATTTCTGGCCAGCTGTGAAAAGGCCTCACTTGTTGCTTCCACTGTGTTTATTTGTTGTGTTTGGTTTTATTGACTGTGACAGTGGGGTGGACCTAACATGCTGAGTGTCGTTTCTGCTGCTTGGCCTCCATGCTGAGGAGAAAAAGTGGGTTAGCACTGAGAGACATAACAAACAATAATATATTTTTAAAACCGGCTGGAAAATCTTGTGCTGGCAGTTAGCAGAATGAAACCATTAAAGGTGAAAGAAAATTATCAACTGAGATTTGACCAAAGAAAATGGAGAAGGACAGATATTGAGGACCAAAGTTTTAAAGATGAATCTAGAATCAATGGGCCTTTTCGCACATCACAGTCAACCATAGTTAATGTTGACCATGAACACCAGTCTGGGTTGTTTTGGTCGCAGTGAACCACAAGCTGTAGTCCATGGGTAGGCAAATTAAGGCCTGGGGGCTGGATCAGCCCAATTGCCTTCTGGATCCGGCCCGCGGATGGTCTGGGAATCACCGCGCAGATCGGCGTGGGGATTCTGATCGTTCAGGCTGCACCCCCCCACACAAGTGGCTGCTCCTCCCTCCCTCCTCCTGGCTTCTCCCTGCCCTGCCTAGAGGAGGAAGGGGGCTGGGCTTTGTTGAGCTGCGATTGGCTGAGCACCATTTTAAGCAACCCCTCTCCAAAGCCAGCCCTTTCGCGCCGCTCATCGTCCCTCTGCCACTGCTGCCAGCCCCTGCCACTCACAAGGCACAAGTAAGCAGCCACTGGGGCTCATCCAGTCCTGTAGAAAAGGGAGGGGAGAGTCAGTGGGGGGGATTTCCCCCCCAAAAATATAGTCACCCCCCAAGGTCTGAGGGACAGTGGACCGGCCCCCTGCAGAAAAAGTTTGCTGACCCCTGCCGTAGTCAGTTACTGATAATTGTTTATTGGACCGAAATAAACCACAATCCCCAATTTGGACATAATGCTAAGCCAGGAATCCTGGTTTATTTTCCTGGTTTATTTGCTTTCCTGGGGTGAATGCCATTAAACTCGGTGGAGTTTACTTTTGAGTAGGCATGTATGGGACTGTAAGTCCCTATCGACCAACTCTACTGCAATTGACTTGTGTCATATGTTTGTCATGCAGTCACACAGAATAAGGTGCAACTTTTCTTAAGATGACTTTAGGGAAATACACAACTCCATGAAATACACAATTTCCAGGAAAACAACTCAGCTTCTCAGTCCGCTGACAGAAAGGAAACATCCTAGATTCGCCTGAGTAAGATGTGAAGCGAAGCAAACTGCTCTATAGCAACTTTCTTCAGGAGAAAGTAGAGGGAAGAAACAGGCAGTGTAAGCTACAGGCAAACACCGTTAAAGGAGAAATGGCACTAAATGGATTTTAACCTTTGGAGATACCTGTTAACTAACAACCGTGGCTATGAGATAGAAAAGGTTCAAAGTTCCAAATTAACGCTGTACAAAACAGGAAAGCGCAGGAATCTAAGTTCCAAAGGATCAATGATTAATTTGCAGCTCAAAAGCACAGAATGTCTTGTTCTAATTGCATAAATAACAGTGAAAATATGAATGCACATATGAATGAAAATAAACAAATCATTATTCATGGTTTGGTTCGAGTTTGATCCTCTTAATAAGTGAGGGAGACAAAAAAAGGGGGGAGTATGAAGTCGTATGCATTTTACCAGGTTGAGCTTTGTATGATGAGTAAATGGAATCACAATTACACTTTCGAGCCGCCCTGGACTCTGGGTTTCAGTCATAGAAGAACTTGGCACCACAATCTGCTGTCTGTGGAGGCCAGGGAGAGCCAGCATAACCTAGAGAGGACCTCTTGATATCCACCATAGGTGATGCTTCATTCTAGGACCATATTGAATTCTGGGCTTCAGATGTGGACACATCCAATAAAATACACTTCAGGATCATTCCCCAGTCAAAGCTACTACTAGCCAGCTCTGAATTTCAGAGATTCTATTCACAGGGAAGTCTCCTGTCTCAAAGGATCATCACTAAAAATGGCATTGTCCTGTCGCCCCTGCCCACTTGCCCCTTCCTTATACTGACTCTTCTCTGGAACGCATTTCTCTTTCCCCTTTCTTTTTTACTTTTGCTGTACCAGGAAAATACTACCAACCTTCTCTGCATCCCTGCATCTACTATGAGCCAGTCCTGCCTGTTCTTCCACTCTTGATCCAAATTTACCGTATTTTTCCATGTATAAGATGCCCCAATGTATAAGACACCTCCTATTTTTGGGTGAATTAAGAAAAGATTAAGAAGATTAAGAAAACATCTCTCAGCACTACCCGTGTATAAGACAAGCCCCAATTCTAAACCTAATTTTTTGTTTAAAAAAACCCTAGTCTTATACATGGAAAAATACGGTAATTGTCCTCTCTTGCCATTTCCTTCCAAAACTTTGCACAAGCGTCTTCAAAACAGCCCACTGGTTTCCCCCTCCTCAGTCTATTTTTGTTCCATCTTTCTTCCCTTATTTTTGTTAAGAAAGCCACATAGCTCACAGGGTGGGCTGCTTTGAGATTTCCAGAGCTGAACTCTTTGCCTATTTTTATTTAATAAAATTTTTTAAATGTCCATCTGT
Organism: Podarcis muralis; assembly: GCF_964188315.1. Classification (NCBI taxonomy): domain Eukaryota; kingdom Metazoa; phylum Chordata; class Lepidosauria; order Squamata; family Lacertidae; genus Podarcis; species Podarcis muralis. The sequence continues at coordinate 30,761,273 of NC_135659.1, forward strand.
ACCCTTCTTTCCCCCAAAGTCTGCGACACACACACATCTGTAATTTATTTGCAGCATGTCCTCCTCAAAATTTGGACAGAGAGGGAGGAAGAGATGAGGATGATAAGAGAACAAGTGTGGTCAATTTCACTTGTGCCATCGTCCCCACTGGAACCACACTGAGGACTGCAGAATAGGATAAATTCACAAGGAAACAGGGACTAGTCATGATTGCTTGAAGGAACTTTCATGTTTTCAGTGGCAGAATTCCTGTAAATACTGAAGACAAACCACAAAGGAGGACTTCTGTCTTTCCGCCCCGCTGCTAAGCTTCCCAGAAACATCTGACCGGCCATTGTTGAAACCAGAATACGAAACTAGACCAACATTTGGTGCAATCGAGAAAGGCCATTGCTTTGTTTTTAATTCAACTCCAGTTTATGGTTTATTCAGTAGCGTTAACAATGCAGGGCTTAAAATCGCCTCTTGAATGATTCTCCCTGGCAGAATTAGTCCTGTATCTGGTTACATGAGCTCCGACTTCCAAGTCCAAAACAACTCATTCTCAGAACGCTTCTCAAGATCTGCTTGCAAATACCAGGTACAGAATGTACTTATGTACTGCACTTTTTGAACTGTTGCGAAACTTTTGCCAATGGAAGGCCTGCGCAAGGGCTTCTGCTGGTGCAATAGGGCTTTCCCCCCCCTCCTCCCCACTCCCACCACATGGCCCCCCAAATTGGCTTGGGGTTGGGAGAACCCCCAGAACAGTGAGGGAGCGGCGATTGTCAACAAGATGATACATTTGCACAGACAAAATGTTCAACATAGCGTGGCACTGAATTCCACCCTTTGTTTTACGCTCTGTGGTTGGTCCTTTGTCCTGACAGGCCTAATTAATTTACCTGCAATACATGATATGCTGTTACATCTGATCAAATTTACAGGATTAGAGCAATTCACAACAATTGGTAGAATTCCTTGTGTCCCCAAGCCTATGACTCCGCAAGGAATTTAAAAAGAAGTTTTTTTTTGCAAACAATGCAAATGTTGATAGCTCTCTTTTTATTTCTACTTTTTCCTCATTCAGAAAGCTGCATGGGGAAGCCACCTATGAATGGATGTAACCTCACCGATAAGCACTATTCGAGTTGGGTTTTTGGTTTTGCACGTATTATTTATTTTATTTAGAAAAAACAAAAATGTATACTGTCCTGGAAGGAGTACTTCCAGGGTGGTTTGCAAAAGCAAGACAAAATACAAAAATCCACCGAAAGCAGAAGAAGCCAATGTGGTGTCCTCCATGTTACTGGACTATGACTCCCATCATCCCTGACCATTGGTTCTGCTGGATAAGCCTGGTGGGAGTTGTAGTTACTTATCACCTTGGCTCGGGAACTGCATAACTCCATACCCTCCAATATTTCTCTGATGAAAATAGGGATGTCCTACGGAAAAGCGGGACATTCCAAGATCAAATTAGAAATGTCTTCTGTAAATCTGGAAAATAGGGACACTTGTAGGGTCTGCATTGTGTGACTTTAATGGTTTTTGGGAATTCAGTTCAAGTATTTCACTTTAGGTATTAAGGGAGGGTTGGTGGGCTTATATTCTAAACACTGGATGATTTAGTTCAGAGGTCTTCAACCTTTCTGGGTCCATGGCTTCCTTGACCAACCACACTCTTTTTGCAGCAGCCCTGGCGGGCACAGGAGCCCAGGTAGGCCATCCCTTTCTTGTAGAGCTGAAAGCCTCTCACCCTTTTTACGAACACCCTCTCTTGTGGAGCATTCCCTCAGCCTCCTCTCCTCTCCTGGGTAGTCCTCTGGGCAGCCACTGGTCTCTGAGCTGCCCCCTGCCCCAAAGAGAGGTACCTTCTCACACTGCCCCATAGGGACTGGGGAAGCAACCCCTGGCCAGCCCCAGAGGCACCATTCATGTGGGGAGATTGTCGCCAGGGCAGCTGCGGAAACAAACAGCCGTGCAAGCCTTTGGGAGGCAGAGACACAAGAGGGCATCAGAGGAGGGAGGGAAGGAAGGAAGGAAAGAGGGATAGAGGCCACTGTTGCCTGTGGCACCCCTGACCATCATTCAAGTCACCCCAGGGTGCCACTGGTTGCACAATGGTTGAAAACGACTGGTTTAGTTCATAGCTGTTTCTCTGGGGGTGGGGAATAAGTCGCTTCAATATCTTTCATCTTCAACCACCAGATTCCAGGCAAAATTCAGGTTCAGACTGTTGCTTATTATATCAGTTGCAGTTTCTGAACCTGCACAGCTGCTGTAGATCATTTCAGCAGTTCATTCTGGTTGTGGCTAGAGAACGTGACCAGTATCAGGTCCACAGCTTACTTTGACCGACTTCTGATCATTCTCTTTATCTCTGAGGTACTTAAAAATGGAGACTAGCCATACTGCTGAATAATGGTTTCAGAGAACAGGAACGTTTTCTTCTTCTCAAAGAGCTCCCTCTACTGTCCAGTGTTCTTATTCTTATTTTGTTTTAATTCACAGTAAGACTTGAAGTACAGTGGTACCTTGGGTTACATACGCTTCAGGTTACAGACTACGCTAACCCAGAAATAGTACCTCAGGTTAAGAACTTTGCTTCAGGATGAGAACAGAAATCGTGTTCTGGCGGTGCGGCGGCAGCAGGAAGCCCCATTAGCTAAAGTGGTGCTTCAGGTTAAGAACAGTTTCGGGTTAAGAACGGACCTCCGGAATGAATTAAGTTCTTAACCCGAGGTACCACTGTACTGGACTGAAGCTATAGGCAAAAAAAGTGGATCATTGAGGGTTGCGATATTTCAAAAAGTAAAGTTCCTGATGCCATTTTTACACCTGAAATCCAGGACATGTCAGGAATTTTCCTGACGTATGGCAAGCCTAGGATCATTCAAACACTTCCTCTTACATCCCACTATCATTCCTCATCCCAATTAAAACATTAATTTTAATGTTAGCAAAACAATTGAACACTTCATTCTTTAAATATCCTTCTTTTCTGAAATCATTTTTATTTAGTTTTACAGATATAATTTTATAACAATTCAAATGCATATATAGAGATTACTCTGAATGGGTGGGGTATAAATAAATTATTATTATTATTATTATTATTATTATTATTATTATTATTATTATCATTATTATTATTATTATATTAAAATCCTGCTAATGTTTGCAGTGGTCCCCTAGATAGATTATAAACCAACCAGATTTAATTGAAAAGAGTAAAATATCAGATAATATAAATAAACCATTGAATGTAATCTGGGTGACATAAATACATATAATGTCTTCAGTGATGAAGTATTGGGGATAATGAAGGGTATCTGTTAATGACTCTATCAAAGTCTGGTGTTCAGTCACTGGATAGAATTATTTTATGAAACTCTTGGTTTTTTTGTTTTTTTTAAAGTGGGGGGTCTAACTCTGACTTACAATAATTTGGGGTACAAAAAAAGACCTCTATGGGGATGACTCTGATCTCTTATATATTGAACCACCAAGCATATCAATGTGAGTAATTCAGAAAATCAAATGAATACATCTAGATAGAACAACACTGGTATAAAATACTATTTTTTATGCTATTTGTGCCACCCAAATCATATGGTTATAGTTATCAATGTAAATAGCTTCTGAGCAAAGGCTTGCAATGGACATCCCAAAGGCTTTAGAAAAATATTTGGTGACAAAATTACTTGGGAAAGGTTGTCAACGACGTATGCAAAGGAAATGTGGAGTTGACTTTGTTAAAGTTGCCTTGTTTGAAGGTCCAGTAAAATATTTAAGGAGCAAGATCTTGTAGTTGTGACGAATTATTTGAAACAAGCAGCATTGCACTTATCATTGCTTATGAATTCTAAGAAAGAAAGAAACCGAAATCGTTGCAGTTGTCAGACCTGCAGTTAAAATCAGTGCAGTTTTGAAAGATTCAGCCCATCATCTTTGAGATTCTTGCACGTCTGTGATTCTGTGATACAGATTCCTATTCAATCGTCGGAAGAGGGGAAATGTGTTTGTCCAGGTAAGTCCATATAACAGACACTAGGGGGCTTTGCTGCATCTCTGAAAAACTGTTGTACAGGCAGTAGTGCTCTTGGTCAGCAAAATGTTATCTACAGAGCAGGTTACATTACATCACTGTAGGAGTGGGGCACCTGTGGGTCCTCCAGATGTTGTTGGTCTCCAACTCCCATCAGCCCCAGCCACGGGATTGGATGTCCCTGTGGATTGTTGTATGTGGGTCACACTCTCAGACCTATCAAAGTAAGAATATCAGAGCACCGATCTAGGATCTGGAACAATGTAACAGATGCTCCTTTAGTACAACATTTTATTGAAGCGTCTCATTCTGATGAGGGCTTGTCATTTTTTGTAATTTGGACGTATTTAGGTCCTGTAGAATGAGCTAAAAAAATCCTCATGCGGAAAGAAACTAGGTTTATTTTCTTATTAGGTCTGAATACTGAAATTGATTATTGTTGCTTTTTTTGAAATGTGTACAGTGGTACCTCGGGTTACATACGCTTCAGGTTACAGACTCCGCTAACCCAGAAATACTACCTCGGGTTAAGAACTTTGCTTCAGGATGAGAACAGAAATCGAGTGGTGGCGGCGGCGTGGCAGCAGCGGGAGGCCCGATTAGCTGGTGCTTTGGGTTAAGAACAGTTTCAAGTTAAGAACGGACCTCTGGAACGAATTAAGTACGTAACCAGAGTACCACTGTGCTAAGGTTTATATGTAGAACACCTGAGCATGGGTTAAGTTTGTTTCACCTCTGTGGGCCAAGTAGATTACTGTGATAAATAAATTTTGTATCTGTGAATTGCCATTACTTTAGATCTGAAATTTGATTACATTTTTGTATGAGTTGCATTAAGATTTATATGTATAACATCTGAGTATGGATTAAGTTTGTTTTACTTCTGCTGTGCCATATGGGTCACTTTAAGAAAGAAATTTTGTATCCTTTGATTGCCAACACCTGTTACTCGAATCACTATTGTGCTTGTCCATATAACTCTACTCTGGAAAAGTTGCTTACAGCAGCTACTACTATACTATAAGATCCACTGTCCTGTGATATCATATATGGCATGTACGGTTGTTGATGGTTTTTATATTATTTTTGCTGTAAAAATGTGTGAGATTACGATATTGTATTCATTTGCATTACCTAGAGTTTGTACTACAGTACTGATGAAGCCCAGGATGGTGAAACAAGGCTAATATTCCGAAAATCCTTGTCTTAGACTCTGTGAAAGGATTCTGTGGAACTGTAACAACCTTTCGTGTGGATTGTTGGACTCTATGAACAGACAGGTGGAATAGACACTTACACATGTATGGACCTTATGCATTAACTGATTAGAGAATGAACTGATCCACTGGGTCTTCTGCTTTTTTCATTGAACTTTATGAGCCACTTCGGTTGAAATCTACAATTTAATAGAATGAATAGTAGATCTTATTTTTTCCAAATGTACAGCCGGTTACGTCTTGTGTGTTTACTAAATATGTTTCGCGTAACCAGAGGTTTGTTGTTGTTTTGCGGAAGTTGTATTCCAGCAACACCTGGAGGACCATAGGTTCTCCACCCCTGGGGTCAACTTCTGTCCCGATATAATTTGGTTTCGAGTCACACTGAACTCTTCAAATGTCAGAAGTTCAGCAAACCGCTGATTGAAGTTAATTCTCAACCTGGATTGCTCAGTTGGTTAAGGCAGGGTGCTGATCAGGGGTGCAAGCTTGGCCCCGTGACTGTGGGTGCCCGGGGCTGTGGGTGCCATGCAGTGTGCATGGCCCTGGCACCGAAACTTGTGGGTTCCCTGCCCCTTCATGGGGAATTTTGTGGGTGCTTAGGCACCCAGGGCCCCAGGGAGTTGGCACCTATGGTGCTGATAATGACAAGGCTGGAAGTTCGATCCCCGTGTGAGACAGCTGCATATTCCTGCACTGCAGGGGGTTGGTCTAGATGATCCTCAGGGTCCCTTCCAACTGTACCATTCTATGATTTCTGCGTTTTAGAACAGGGTTATAAAATCTGCTCATGTCCTGTTCAGAAAGTTGTGTATGTGTATACTGTGTATATACACTTTGTGCGTCCACGTCTAATCTTGCCCCTTTCTAAAATTTATTCATTGGTGTGTGCGTTTCTTTTTGTAAATCAACCAAAGAATAAAATAGAATCGAGATTAAGGTTTCTTCTTGGGACAGTGGAGGGTATGTGTGCTGTTGGTTAGTGGAAATGCTCTGCGGGTGGGGTGGGGGTGGGACAAAAATGCAGGGTTGAGGAGGGTCAGTTGTAGGGGAGTGAGAAATGTCCTTATTTTCTTCTGAGGAATGTTGGAAAGCATGTATATGAATACACTGATCAGTAGACCCAGTGGCTTTTCACCGTGACTCCAGCTTAATCTCAGCCACTTTCTTAAAATTATTAACCATAGCTCATGACTCATTTAAAAGTTCAAAACAAACCACTGGTCAGAACGCAGATAGGACAGCACCTCCTTTTATTGCATTTCCTTTTGATGAAAAGCAGAAGCCGGGGGGGGGGGGGATCAGATAGGTCTTAGAATCCTGTCTGCCTTGCACAGAGATGATGAGTGTATTAGCAAATAGACTTATGGTGACTCTGCCCTTTTACCCCCTATTAATTTTGATGATTAAGGATGGCATGGAAAATAAATTCTGACATGAATAGGGGGCAGTACACAGAAGGAGCACAAAGGAAGAGCAAATTACTCAGAAGCATACGTGGACTGTGTAAACAGAAAATGAAGGAATGAGAAAGGGCACCTCTGCTGATTCATTATCTTATTTATCTTATCTCAGCAGGATCATTCTGTAAGACAAAAAGGATACAAATTGGATATATCCCCCCCCCCGTTTACAAATAACTCAGAACATTTCCTACCACTGTTACTGTTAGATTATCTTCACTCAGTTTACAAACCATGATAACATAAGAAGGTGGAAGAGGATACCGTTATGAGTTTGTGAGTGCCAGACTCCCCGGTGTTATGAGTTTGCGGGTGCCAGCCACTTAATCCCTGGACACAGTAAAGGTTAAATGCTAAATAAGCCAAGCCAGCTTCCTCATGAGGTAATCGCCTGGGAGATGAGCCATTAAGAAAACAAAGGAAATGGCCCATTAAGAAAACTATGTAGAGGCGATCTTCTTCAGAGGGCAAGTGGGTCAGAAGTTAGAAGACAAAGGAAGAGTTTAAAATGAGAGTTTTAAAGTTGGTGGTGAGGTGACCTAGGGGAAAAGGTTGCAGGCTGTAAATGCAGGAAAGCAGAGCACAATGTTTTGCTTTCTGCTGGAATCCAGGGCTGAGGCTATGGGAGAAAGCGGACCCCTTTGGGGTGTAAATGCTATGAACCCCTCCATCGCAGCTTCAGGTTGTATATAAAAACCATATATCATAAAGACACCGCCGTTTTCACTGTACCTCATTTCCAAAAGGAAGCATGGACCTTGGAACCCCTTGGAATCTTGCAGATTGGGGGTGGCATTCAACACCACTTTGACATATTCTGAACAAAATTGAACATGGCAGTCTCAAAATGTGAAATGAAGTGGACGCTAAAATAGTGAAAGCCCTTCAACATTACCCAGAAAGCTCAAATTTGTTTCATTATATACCCCGAGACTGTGTATACCTTTAAAGCACATTCAAAGCACATTCTTTCCCTCAAAGGATTCTGGGCACAGTATTTATGCCTCACAGATTTGCAGTTCAAGCCACAGTGCCCAGAATTCTCTGAGGGAAAGGATGTGCTTTGAATGGGTTTCAAAGACATAGTGTGTACAGTGGTACCTCGGGTTAAGAACTTAATTCGTTCTGGAGGTCCGTTCTTAACCTGAAACTGTTCTCAACCTGAGATACCATTTTAGCTAATGGGGCCTCCCGCTGCCACCGCACCGCCACGGTGTGATTTCTGTTTTCATCCTGAAGCAAAGTTCTTAACCCGAGGTACTATTTCTGGGTTAGCGGAGTCTGTAACCTGAAGCGTCTGTAACCCGAGGTACCACTGTATGCAGCCTGTGACAAAGATCTGGACATGGGACATTGTTATGTCTAGTGATAAAAACACAGGACATTGGATTTACCTTATAATAGAGGGTTGCACCGTAGCACGGAGCAAGTAAACAGAGCAGCTCATAAGGTTGTATGTAGGACCATAGGAGTTCTGTTGCCATACTTGAATCGGGATTTGCATGGGAGTGTTCAGTGATAGCCAGGAATGCAACATCTTCCCCCCTTCCACTGTATGATGTTTCATTACAGGATTTTTAGCAGTGGTGAGAAATCCTCTGGCTGCTCGCCAGACTCCGTTGAAAACAGCTTATCCATGCAAACCAGGAAGTGACCTCTCCAGACAACAGAATGACTCTTGTTTTCCTATCTATGCAACCATGATCTCCTGGGTGATGTGGACACTGTTAGGCAGTTGAATGCACATGCATACTCCACCTGCTTCCTTCCCACCCCTCTGCACAGCCCTGGGCACTGGCAACCCATGCTCTGCCACTGCCCTCCGCATCTTATTGCACTACAACATCCATCAGCCCCGACCTTAGTTTAAGTGACTCAGCCAGGTGGATGGAGTCAATCCCGTGGGCCTTTCCAATAGAATTGGCACCCCTCTAGGAGATGGTGCCAGTTCTGTGGGAAAGAGACTGATGCAATCAGCCCTGCCTCATACGGTTGGGTCATTGAAACCTTTAGCTGTATCATGGATGAGCAATTGGGCAGACGTGTAAAGAGCACCTCAGTGAGTAGGTATTCACTCTGTCCTCACCTTATCCTCTCTCTTTTACCCTCTCCTCTTTCTCTGGTACCATCCCATCATGATACTCACCCTTGCAGTTGCTAAGCATTTTGCTAGCTAATAGAAACATCCCATTAATGATGTTCCCTTTCAGACCTTGTGCTTTCACTGCTTACGGCTGTTTCCTAGCAACATCAACCACACATCCGTCACATCCCCTTCAGGTTTGATTCCAGGTACCTTTGGGATACAATTATTGAACGTTTGTTTTGCTTCTCTTCAGGTTGAAGCAGAGTTACGGTTAATTAGTCTGGCAATATTGGTTGTTACGTTTGTTTCAAATCCAAACCAGAACAGGCTCTGGGGGCGGTGTGTGGGGAGGGGAGGGAAATGCAAATATTCTGGGTCTAGCAGTATTTGTATCCCATAATATTTTTATGGGACTAGATACCATAGGCCAAATTGTCTAAGAAGGTGCATGCATTCAAAATGCAGAAATAAGTAGTTTTCCAATGCTAACAAAGCAATCACATGCCTACAGAAACCAAGTGTTACTGCAACTTCAAAAATGCATCACAGCTGACCACGTCACTGCAGAAGATTTTGTCATTTTATACGATACGTTTCAAGAATTTTGTCCATCTTTAGTTTTCAAGACTGGACGAGAAGTCCAGAAAAATATGTGTACATGCAGGAAATGGAAAACACCTACATATCAAGGCTGCCATATTGCAACCTGTAAATTGACTTTTTATACCTCAGTTTAGCAATGAAATGAGACTATGCAACCAGCCTGCTTTGTACACTGGCAATTCTGCTGCCCTAGAGAGAGCATTTCCCTTCTCCATGACGGCTAGGAGTCTTTTCCCCACAAGGGCATGGCTCTGGTCCCCTCCTAATATAGGGCTGCCATCTTTCAAAAAGTGAAAATCAGGATGGAAAAGTTGCCAGCTATATCTGGGAAATTCTGGACATATGTCCTACCTAATAGGACAATGGGTACCTATTACACAAACTTCTTATGGATCTTAGGCAATGAACAAGAAGAGCATGCATTTTATGCTGACTGTCTCCCCAGTCGTTTACATTGTAATGTAAACCCTTCTGTGGCTCCAGTCCTGCCCTGTGGTGTCTTTAATGCAGTTGTCTTGAGTTTCGCTTTATTGTGCACTGGAGGCTACCTTGCTGTAAGTTCTGCAAGGCGCAGCTCCGACTTGTAGATCTGCAAATCAAGAATGGCATATTGCCCCGCTGCAATGAAATATGTCAGTCTCCCACAATGGTCTTTGGCCCTTCTCCCTGACTCCAGAGATGCACATATGCTGAGGTAATGGAAAGCGTGCCTGTTTCCTCGCCTCGCCAATGACTCCATCCGCCTATTCCCATCCTTTCCCCTTTGAGTCCTTGCAATAGAGCATGTTGATGCTGCCTTGCCAATTAATTTCTCATATATTTCTTTTCAAATGTAAATTGAATTACGGAGCATATGTAATGCAGTGTGGAATTTAGAAAGAGGCAGATAAAAAGTTGACATAGAGCAGATACTTTTTTTCTTGCTGCTAGCGGAGGGAAAGGCACAGAAAGCTTATTGTTAATTTTTCAATAAGAAACAAGGCAAGCTGCAACTCCTGTCAGCTCCAGCCAACGTGGCCAGTGATCAGGGATGATGGGAATTGGAGTCAACAATGTCTGGTGGGCTGTAGATTCCCTATCCCTGATATAAACCTATAGGCTAGGGGAGGAGAAGAGCACACCTTTTTCCAGTGGAATTTTTTGAAATTGATCTCAAGTACAGTGGTACCTCGGGTTAAGTACTTAATTCGTTCCAGAGGTCTGTTCTTAACCTTAAACTGTTCTTAACCTGAAGCACCACTTTAGCTAATGGGGCCTCCTGCTGCCGCCACGCTGACGGAGCACGATTTCTGTTCTCATCCTGAAGCAAAGTTCTTAATCTGAAGCACTATTTCTGGGTTAGAGGAGTCTGTAACCTTCTTGTGTAAGTGAAAGCGTGTCTGTATTTTGGAATTGTTAAATTTTGCAAATAGGGTGCCAGAGTATCAAAATGAATAGGTGCTGTCTAAATTATTTGCTTTACTGAAGCCCAGTGTTAATAACTGTTGTGGTGATAAATCAGAAAAGTGAAACTTTTGGTTGACAATTTTCCTCCAAGTGCTGTCATGACAATCTTGCGAAACTAAGGGTAGTAGACTGGTGGGGTTTAAACTTAGCCATCCATCTGAAGTGCAAACTGTATAGTATAACCCTACATTCGCATGTGTTTTATCTTTGTGACTGAGAGAGAAATGCTGTGTATCTGTATGTGAGAGAATTCAGGTACCAATGTTCTCTATCTCTCAAACGAGCAAAGGCTTTCCACTCATGTCAATTTAAGGAGCCAAATCTCTCTATCGTATCATGAATATATGTGACTTGATCTGTCATCTTGGCTGAGCCTGTTGAGTTACCTGTGCCATGTGTTTGTATGTTTCAAAATGGCAGCACAGGCATGGAATGGACGGATGGTGTTGTTGTGGTGATCGGTGGTTATGTGTGACAGAGCTTCTCCAAGTAATTCAACTGTATGAGTATAAACTTCACAGGGAAATAGTATTTTCTGTGGACTCTGTGCTTGGACATGCAGGCTCCACCCTAGACTGAACCCTCCTGGGTTCAGAGAGAGAGAGAGAGAGAGAGAAGAAGAAGAGGAGGAGGAGGAGGAGGAGGAGGAGGAGGAGTTTGGATTTGATATCTCGCTTTATCACTACCCGAAGGAGTCTCAAAGCTGCTAACATTCTCCTTTCCCTTCCTCCCCCACAACAAACACTCTGTGAGGTGAGTGGGGCTGAGAGACTGCAAAGAAGTGTGACTAGCCCAAGGTCACCCAGCAGCTGCATGTGGAGGAGCGGGGAAGCGAACCCGGTTCCCCAGATTACAAGTCTACTGCTCTTAACCACTACACCACACTGGTGGTAGAGGGAGAGAGAAAAAATCAATAATTTTTTTTCCTAATTGAATCCCCTCCCCCCCCCCCGAAAAAGAGAGAGTTGGTACTTCTAATCCCTGTCCAGAAGTTAGAATATGGAACAAATGGGAAACTAAAATTCAGGCCACTGTTACATAAGGCCCAGCAAGGAGTGATAGCCGTGTATAACTTTCTGGAAATGCCAATAGAATGACTTCCAAGCATATGTGTTTAGGCTGGAGTGTTGAATCATCCCGAGCATCACTGGAGGTCAGTGTTTTATGTGAGTCATGCCCCAAAGCCTTTGCATAATCTTTGTTTTCCATCTTAGAAAGAGGAAACTTTTTTCCAATCTCCTTTCCCCATGGGCTATCACTTGGTCCCACAGGGAGGAGAAAGGAAGCAAACTGTTTTTTTCCAGAGCTGCTCCGAGTACAAAAAGTGGGGAAAGGACGAGCCTTTGAAAATATGAGACATTGGCAACATGACTTCTTAAATATCTACTCAGTAGGGAAAGACAAGGACTGCAACAAAGGAGATGGGGTTCATAAGGCGGGGACCATTCACCCAGGGAAAAACAGTCTTTTGTCTGTAAGACCATTCTGGAAAGTAGGTAGAGACTATGGGCTGTCCATACCAAACTTTATTGTGTGTTTGCACCTGTTTGAGCCCCAATTCATTTGTGCAGTCCACATGACATTGCCCTCAAACCATACCAGTCTCGATACTTTACCCCTGGGTATTCGGGCTTGCTTTATACTTCCCTAAAATGGTTGCTGCTGTTTTAGTTAGAGAAGGTCTGGCATCCTACCCTGAAGATCAGAAATTATGGTTTTCAGCGGATGTTCTGAACATTCTGATAAAATGATGTTCTGCATCTTCTTAATCATGCCATAACTTTTTGATGATCACCAGTGCAGAGATTTAAGAGCGTGCAGTTATTATGTGCATCAGAGTGATTTAGGATTATTTCTGAGGCTTTCGGCGTGCAGTCTTCTTGAAGGCACCATCCAACCAAAAGTGATGCAGTCGTATTTCTTCCATTTATATGATCCACTCATGCTTTAGCCTCTTCTTGACTAATTAAGGTACTTGCTTGGCATTTGGAAAAAAAGGGGAGGCTTTCAGGAAATTGTGCAGGGAACCGTTGCATTTATAATAACCTGCGTTTCAGTGCAATCATCTAATTCTTCACTTTGGGCAAGTGCCCAGCAACTTACACATCTTGGTTGTTGTTAACTCCTGCAAGCCTAGTAAGCCGCATCTCTGGCAAAGGGTTACCCAGTTATTAGTGGTCACTAGTAGTGGGTCACAGCAAACTATGGCAAGTTCTTAAAGAAATGGGAGTGCCTGATCACCTCATCTGTCTCCTGAGAAATCTCTATGTGGGACAAGAAGCTACAGTTAGAACTGGATATGGAACAACTGATTGGTTCAAAATTGGGAAAGGAGTACGATGAGGCTGTATATTGTCTCCCTGCTTATTTAACTTACATGCAGAATTCATCATGCGAAAGGCTGGGCTGGATGAATCCCAAGCCGGAATTAAGATCGCCCGAAGAAATATCAACAACCTCAGATATGCAGATGACACAATCTTGATGGCAGAAAGTGAGGAGGAATTAAAGAACCTTTTAATGAGGGTGAAAGAGGAGAGCGCAAAATATGGTCTGAAGCTCAACATCAAAAAAACAAAGATCATGGCCACTGGTCCCATCACCTCCTGGCAAATAGAAGGGGAAGAAATGGAGGCAGTGAGAGATTTTACTTTCTTGGGCTCCATGATCACTGCAGATGGTGACAGCAGCCACAAAATTAAAAGACGACTGCTTCTTGGGAGAAAAGCAATGACAAACCTAGACAGCATCTTAAAAAGAAGAGACATCACCTTGCCAACAAAGGTCCGTATAGTTAAAGCTATGGTTTTCCCAGTAGTGATGCATGGAAGTGAGAGCTGGACCATAAAGAAGGCTGATCGCGGCAGAATTGATGCTTTTGAATTATGGTGCTGGAGGAGACTCTTGAGAGTCCCATGGACTGCAAGAAGAGCAAACCTATCCATTATTAAGGAAATCAGCCCTGAGTGCTCACTGGAAGGACAGATCGTGAAGCTGAGGCTCCAATACTTTGGCCACCTCATGAGAAGAGAAGACTCCCTGGAAAAGACCCTGATGTTGGGAAAGATTGAGGGCACAAGGAGAAGGGGATGACAGAGGACGAGATGGTTGGACAGTGTTCTTGAAGCTACCAGCATGAGTTTGACCAAACTGTGGGAGGCAGTGGAAGACAGGAGTGCCTGGCGTGCTCTGGTCCATGGGGTCATGAAGAGTCGGACACGACTAAATGACTAAACAACAACAGTAGTGTAGCATAGTGGCAAATTCAGAAGTTCAGGGTTCTTTCTTGGCTAAGCCACATCCTAAGATTATATAGCTTTGCAGCCCTTCCAGGAGCTCTTGTGCTTTTACATTTTTGAATCAAATTCACAACGAGATCTCATTGTATGTTGCAAATGAAAAACACTGCCACGGGTTTTCACTTAGAGGCATTCTACCTCAGACCCAAAGGGTGTCCATCCTGAAACTTTTGATCAGCATACAGCAGCTAGGTGCTGTCGGAAGCTGCCAACTATTTGATTCAATAGAGGAAGTCTAAAAATAGCCACCCTTTCCTGTCAGGGTGTGTGCCATTTCCTTCAGCATGGTATTTCTGTCAGGGGAACAAGAAAGAAATGGAAGAAACTGTGGCGCAAGGAAAGGGGTGCTCAGAAGACAGACCCTCCAAGTGTCCCTATTTTCCAGGGACGTCCCAGATTTACAGAACCCATCCCAGTTTCTGATTTGATCCCAGAACGTTCTGCTTTTCCTTAGGACGTCCCTATTTTCATCGGAAAACTGTTGGAGGTTATGGAGTTACTTAACCCTCGAGCCAAGGACATAAGTAACGATATAATCTTCAGAAGACATCTGAAGGCAGCCCTGTATAGGGAAGTATTTTAAAAGTTTAATGTCTTTATTATGTTTTCACATAGGTTGGAAGCTGCCCAGGGTGGCTGGGGCAACCCAGTCAGATGTATGGGGTAATAATAATAATAATAATAATAATAATAATAATAATAATAATAATGATTTAGGATGTCTCTGTTTTCACTGGAGAAATCTTGGATGGTATGAAGCAAGAGGCATTACAGCAATTCAAAGACACATTGCAGTTGGGTAAAAGGCCTTGAGGAGGGCATGGAACGGGTTCTGTAGTATATGGTGTGTGAAAAGGGGTTAAGAACATAATAACTGCAACCGTTGCTCCTCCTATGACTCATTGGGTGGGATTTATGTTGCCTGTGTTTCAGCCCTCTACCAGTTCAGTTCTGTGTAAGCTGGCCTCAAAACTAGCCCTGTTTAACAGCTGCATAATAAAGCCACACTTCTGCTATTCTCTGGGTGTCTATTGTGGTGCATGGTTAACAGGACAGTGTGCAAGTGTGTGAGTAGATGCATGAGAAGCCCACCCAGTCATCATCACCATCAGTGAAAGCAAGGGACAGGCCGGGGGAGAGTCCGCAGGACCAGGTAGATGGACCCTTTGTTTTTCTAGCTTTGCATTGCCTACCTTGACTGGTAGCTGCTGCCCGGGATTTCAGGCAAAGGTCCTTTCCAGCCCCACCTGGAGATGCTGGGGTTTGAACCTGGGAGCTTCTGTATTCAAAGGAGAAGCTGCACCACCGAGCTATGGCTCTTCCCTTGAAGAACCTTCCCTACCAGCTTCTTCTCACTGGTCTCTGTATAGTCCTAAGCTTCTCTAGACATCCACACAGCTGATCAGTCTCCTCTGGCCAATTCTTTGTCTCCCATTAACTTATTTTGCTCTGTTTTGGTTTGGAAGGTCCATGCGGGCCTGTATTAAGGCCAGGCATTGAATCTGGGGTCTTCTGTTTGCAATGCATGTGTTGTCCCACTTGGCTATGGTCCTTACCCAGTTGCCCCTAAAAGAAGTGCCTCCGTTCTCCCAGCATTGCTTCATGAATGAAATGTTGCTTCTCATCCACATTCCTTCCTGTGCATTCAGTGTCTAAAACTGAAATCTTATGAACCCACCAGAATGTACGGTTTATGTGTGCATGCATTTGGCCTGGTTTCTGCAGACTGGACAACTACGGCTTGGCCTTTATGCTGAGATACTGTCTCTATTAAAAATAATTCGCTTTAAAATTGAGCTTGTTCCTTGTTTCTTTTGAAACCAGATCACTGAGGACAATATAACTTCCTCTTGGCCTTAGGATAAGAGTGTTGTTTTTCTCTTCTTCCGCTCCCCTTCTTTTCCTTTGCAATCAATTTCCATTACTGCTGTGATATCCCCATTAGTCAGGCTCCCGTCTTATTTCGTTGTTTACTTTAATCTCATCCTGTTCCAGTTCGTTCCATGTCTTGGAAAAATAAATAAATATAACCTTTCATTCTTTCTCTGAAGCTCTTCAGATTCGCTCTTCTAACCCCTTTCTAAACCTAAGAAAAACTTCATAAACCAAGCGGGGGGAGGCTCTCTCTCCCTCCCTCTCTCTCTCTTTTTTAAGGGTGGAAAGACAAACATTGAAAAAAGAGATATAACAACTTGGGGGTATGGGGAACGGGGACATATCCAGACATTCAGCAAATGCAGGCATCAAGATTCTGACTCAATCAGAGCTGGTCCCTGAGAGCTGAGTGAGTGTCCCTTCAGACTGGTGCTCATTAGCAGGTGAATTCTGCAACGTGTCTTTGACGCAATAAGAGTGCATTAGTGATTGATTTATAATGGACCATCCACACATCACTCTGCTATATTCGTAGTTTTGCAATGCTTTTCCAATGTGATCATATTATTGGGCAAATGTTGCATAGCAGAAGTGGGGTACCCATGCTTTCCGATATGTTCTCAGGGTGGATTGCAGCAATACAAAAACATAAGATTAAAAACCAGTTTAAAACAGGACCTTTTTTCCCAGCTGGAACCCACCAGAACTCAGTTCCGGCATGTCTTAGGGGAGTGCCATCACCATTATAAGAGAACAAGGGAGGTGTTCTTGGCACCACTCTTTCTAGAAAAATAAGACCGGTTAAAACAATTTATGATCAGAAGAGTGGGATGGGTCCTACAAATATCTTACGTGTCCAAGGCTTGGGTAAAGAAATGCATCTTCAGTATGTGATGAGAGCTAAACAAGGAAGGTGTCAGAGGACCTCTATGGTGAGGAAATTCCACAGCTTAGGGACTGCCACAGAGAAGTTCCTCTCCAGTCTGCCACCATCCAAACAAGAAGGCAATGGAACTACCAAGAGGGCCTCCTCTGCTGATCTTAATCCTTGAGAGGGTCTATAGCAAAGGGGAAGCCTTTCAGATATTGTGGGCTAAGTTGCTGAGGGCTTTTAAGAGCAATGTAAGCATCTCAAATTGGACCCTGAAACAAAGTGGTAACTCACCAGTTCAGCTGTTTTAAAATGGGGAGTTAATGTAGGTTATGAATGGAACCCCAGCCAGTAATCTGGCAGCTGCATTTTGGACCCGTTGAAGTTTCTGAGTCGTCTCCAAGGGCCGTCTCATTTAGAACACAATAATCCAATCTGAAAACTACCAGATCATGGTGTAGGTCATCTCTGTCTAACATAGCTGGAAATAGCCAGTCATGGCCACCTGAACCTCCAGTGATAGTGTTAGATCCAGGAGGAGGAGGAGGAGGAGGAGGAGGAGGAGGAGAAGTAGTTTGGATTTGATATCCTGCTTTATCACTACCCTAAGGAGTCTCAAAGCGGCTAACATTCTCCTTTCCCTTCCTCCCCCACAACAAACACTCTGTGAGGTGAGTGGGGCTGAGAGACTTCAGAGAAGTGTGACTGGCCCAAGGTCACCCAGCAGCTGCATGTGGAGGAGCGGGGACGCGAACCCGGTTCACCAGATTACGAGTCCACCGCTCCTAACCACTGCACCACACTGGCTCTCCCAGGACCCCCAAGGTATGGATCTGCTCTTTCCAGGGGAGTAGAACATCTTCCAGGACAGGCTGCATGCCCACCCCTTGGGCCCCAAAACCGGGAACACATAACACTTCTCTTTTTTCAGGATTCAGCTTCAGTCTATTGGCCCATATCCAGCTCATCAGCACTTCAAGGCACCAGTCTAGCACCTGAACCATCTCTGTTGATTCAGTTGGAACAGAGAGAATGATTGGTCATCTACTATGCCAGAATGTAATTGCTGTTTTCTTTTTGTGTGTATTTAATTGTTGTATAATTCACTGCATTGTATTGTATGGTTTTATTCTTTGCAAATGGCTTTGTCGCTGATCAGGTTTATTGTTGTGCAAACAGCCCCGAGAGCCTCGGCTGAAGAGCAGGTAATAAATGCCCTGCATAAATAAATAAATGCTATTGCCAAGTTGCTTCAAAAGAGGTTGAACGATGGTATAATAAAAGTGGATTGCATTGCAAATTAATCTAGTTTCACTGGAAGCCTACCAAAATTGCGTCATTAAAGCAAATTGTCTAAAAATTCTACTGTAATAAGCTGTATTGGGCCCCTGTTGTGTAATCGGATTTATAAAAGAACATCTTGCAGGAATTATTAGGAATTCTGAATTGCCTGTAAAAGCAGGCTTGGCAAGCATTAGGAGTTAATATGTCAAGTATTCCATGTCAAGCACTGTCTCAAGGGGTCTTTTAGCAACTAAACAGCACCCAACAGTATAATAACAAGGCAGAGCGAGTATTACATGTTGTCTATGTTATTCTGACGGATGTTCCACAGAAACAACTTAATCTTATGCAAGCTATATATGGATGAAAGACACTAAATGATACAATTTTAAAGACAAACGTAGTGGAATGTATGGAAACTTGGCTTAGAAGAATGGACAAGAATCTAGCACTGGCTTTGTGAAGACCAAATAATACAGCCATTGTGAAGCTATAAAGTTAACTTCTGGGCTGATGTGTGCCTCAGACATTGTGCCTGGGCTAAACATCAGAAGCATTGACCTAGTGAACTATGCTCTGGAGCATGGGTAGGCAAACTAAGGCCTGGGGGCCGGATCTGGCCCAATTGCCTTCTAAATCCAGCCCGTGGGTGGTCCGGGGATCAGCGTGTTTTTACATGAGTAGAATGTAAATGCATCTCTAGGTTATTTGTGGGGCCTGCCTGGTGTTTTTACATGAGTAGAATGTAAATGCATCTCTAGGTTATTTGTGGGGCCTGCCTGGTGTTTTTACTTGAGTAGAATGTGTGCTTTTATTTAAAATGCATCTCTGGGTTATTTGTGGGGCATAGGAATTCGTTCACCCCCCCAAAAAAATATATAGATAGATGATGATAGATAGATAGATGATAGATAGTCTGGCCTCCCACAAGGTCTGAGGGACAGTGGACCGGCCCCCTGCTGAAAACGTTTGCTGACCCCTGCTCTGGAGTACAACTGGGCCAATGCGAGCTTGCTTGAAATGTGGCATGTTAAAATAAGAAGGGGGGAGTCTGTTGGAGGGTAGAAGATTGGGGAGAGGGCAACTGGGGTATGTTAAAGTATTCAGTGGGTCAGGGACCATAGACCATGGGGAGTGGTTGGGTCTCCTGTGTCAGGAACAGGTTTGGGAGGTGAGAGCTTCTTATGAAGGTTTCTGTGGTAAAAAACAAACAAACCTGCATATGGAATACACTCCCACAAGAAGTAGCGATGGCCACCAATTTTTATGCACACTTGTGCATAAGTTTCTCGTACACATTACTTGGCTGGAGGACTGCGGTGCAAAATTTGAGACAGTGCAACTCTTGAAGCTGTGATCCGGAACACCAGTCCTGAAAGATCTACATTGGATCAAGGTATGTTTCCCAGCACAATTCAAGGTGCTTTTGCTGACCTTTAAAGCGCTAAACGGCCTCAGTCCTTTATACCTGAAGGAGCATCTCCACCTCCATCATACAGCCCCGAAACTGAGATCCAGCACTGAGGGCCTTCTCACTGCGAGAAGTGAAGTTACAGGGAACCAGGCAGAGGGCCTACTCGGTAATGGCGCCCACCCTGTGGAATACCCTCCCATCAGATGTCAAGGGGATGAGTAACTATATATAACCTTTAGAAGACCTCTGAAGGCAGCCCTGTATAAAGAAGCTTTTGAATGTTTGTTTTATTATGATTTTATATATGTTAGAAGCTGCCCAGAGTGGCTGGGGCAACCCAGTCCAATGGGTGGTGTACAATTATTATTATTATTATTATTATTATTATTATTATGGTCTGCTTTGAATGCAAACTGGATTATTGCATTTGTCCCTCAATCCTATGACTAAACAGCTTTCCACTTCATTCCTTGCTCTACATTTTATGCATCCTCCCAGCATTGCAAAGCTTCTCCCCTTGCACGGAACAAGAAGTTGCTATTTTTGGCTGGAAGAATGAACTTACTGTCCTGAGTCAATTTCCCTAGCAAACGACAGCAGGCTAAGCAGCAGGGACCATTTCCTGGTATAATATACAGGGTGAGAGGAGGGACTGGAAAGGCGATCTCAAGATACAGCTCCCGTAGCTGCTTTGGAGGACTGGCAGCCACCACAGTCACTGGGAGGCTTCTTAATGCATGCTGCCTCGTTAAGAGGTAAACGAAGGAACTGGAGCTTATACTTTGGTCACAGTGAAAGGCCCAAACTGATAAATGGGCACATACCCTTTTGGAAGCCCATTTACCAAGCTGAGTAAGGGAGGATCACTGCAAAACGCAAGAAGCTTTTCACCCCAGTTGTTTTTTAAGGTCAGCGAGGGACAGGAATGCATGAACACGCAAGCTATCCAGGAAATCTGTCTAAATGCTTACTGCTATTCTTAGTGGAAGAACAACAGATTCGGCCTGGAAGCATCTCCATGATGTCAGAGCATTGTTTCATTACAATGCACTGTCAACCGGATGCAGGACTTGTTCAGAAGGTCAGAGGGACGCAACTTAAATCCTGGTAGAAAACAGCGTTCAATTACATTTGCCCCTCTCCATGAAAATCAGTAACCACATAACCCGCACTGTGTTTACTTGAATCTAATGCTCACCGTTTTGGGGCCAGATTATGTTGAGAAAACTAAGGTTGAAAGTGATGTTTCGGTTTGTGGGTTTTCCCCCATTCTTATTTTTATTATGTGTTTTGTGTTTTTATATTCTGAA
The DNA here is from genome assembly GCF_964188315.1 of Podarcis muralis. Taxonomy (NCBI): domain Eukaryota; kingdom Metazoa; phylum Chordata; class Lepidosauria; order Squamata; family Lacertidae; genus Podarcis; species Podarcis muralis. The sequence goes on from NC_135659.1 coordinate 30,782,171, forward strand.
CTGCCCTGAGATCTACGGGTGGAGGGCCGTATACAAATCTAATAAATAAGTAACAATTAAAATGTTCAAATATTTACCGTACCTAGTTTTTGGAGGAGGAAAACAAGAAAAAAAATTCTGAATCTCAGAAGCCAGAACAGCAACAGGGATCGCTGCGCAGTGAAAGAAGCAATCCCTCTTGCTGTTCTCGCTTCTGTGATAGCTGTGCAGCCTGCATTTGCTCCATAAGATGCACACACATTTCCCTTTACTTTTTAGGAGGGAAAAAGTGAGTCTTATAGAGCAAAAAATACGGTAATATTTGTGCATGCCAACACACACACACAGGCCCTACTCCCGCTCAAGATCCACTGAAAGTGATGGGCAATTTGTCTCATTCATTAGAGCTTTTAGTAAGACTTTCATCCCCCCCCCATTTGATTTGGGAACACTTTGCATTAACAAAAAAGGAGGCTGCTTCTGTCGTGTCCATTTTCATCCTCTTGTCTCTCACCACTTGCTTTAGAAGATCCATGGTCAATGCATTTTAGTTCCCAGGCATTTGGCCATGGGGCTCTCCTTTTGGTTAAAGAACCAAAGCAAGAATGGGTAACTTTTTTCCCTACTGAGGGTCACCTGTCAGTGGGTGCCAGAGGCTAGAGGAGGATGGAGGCACCCTTTCCCTTTTGTGCCACACACACGAATTTAAACAAAGCTCTGCAGGAGACGCTACTCACTTTTGAAATAAAGGCATGCGGAAGAAACAGTTTGGTGAAATGAACACTGTTTGCCTCAAAATGCTACATTTGGAACAAACTTTATTTCATCTCCCTGCCCCACTGTGCCTTCTGTAGCATGACAGAACACAAGCTGATGGTATAATGACTCCGGTTCGGTTTTGAAAACAGCATCAAGATCAAATTCCAGACTGTTTCAATGCACTTATTTCAACACACTGTTTTCATTACGTTGCCCCAGTTTTTCAAAACCACTACATTTTGCATTCCCTCAGGACGAAACACCCCTTACAACAATTACACCACCACAAATTAAAAATTGATTCAGACTAGATGACCATGATTTGCTGTAATGTTTTATGTGGTTGACTATGGGCAGATATACGTTTGTAATATATGAAGCAAAATGACGGAATACATATGGCATTTCTCTGTTGACATAACTTCCTGACCTTGGAAAGAATTAGGAAAATGGCTTTTTCTTAGCAAGAACTTTTCAAATATATCCCGATAACATGATTTTGCACACGATTTGCACAAACACCAAAAGAGTAAATATAAATAAGAAGTCGAACATTCATTTACCTGAGCTTATTTCATGACATTACACGACAATGTATTTTTTATTTAAAAAAATCCCCAATAATTTTAAACAATTATAAAACATTAAAAACTAGCGCTAACAGGAGCACCTGCAACTTCTGTTTAGAAAAAGAATGTGCTGTAAAATACATGCAAGACACTCTTAACCATAATAAATGTTTTCAATACATGAGGAAGAGGCCTTTTAAAGAAAGCTCACTCCTTAAATCATTTGTTTTGAAGAAACTCCAGAGAAGTTAATGGAAGTTCTCCAAAGTCAGTGACTAGAGAACTGTAGTCTGGAATGAATGCTTTCACTGACTGCAGCAGTTTTGGGGACTGGTTCACACAACTGCAAGACCAAGATTCTGGGCTGTATCCAAAGCCAGCCCCACTCAGAGTTGGCCCATTGAAGTTAATGAAAATGCCTACTCTGAGCAGGACTAGTATTGGCTACAAACCACTCTCTGCACAATGAACTCATGCATTTACCTCCCAGCATGTGAAGAACATGGCAGGCCCAAATCTCAAAACAAAATACTAATGAAAACGTCGTAGAAATTGTGGTTATTCCAATGTCCCTCCATGTAGGGGTGCATGTGGGTGCAATTGAAATTATTCAACCCCCAACTGCAAATTGGGTTTATTATCAAGGTTTACAGACTTTGCAATAAGCAAATCAAACGAAAGCGGAAATAGCTCAACACAACGGATGCTTCAAGTGGTTCCCCCAAAGTCAGGTGAAAACGCAACTTATACTGGCTTCTCCAGTCTCACATCTGCAATGGGGGTTGAATAATTTCAATTGCAACTCTGTGTGTGTGTGTGTGTGTGTGTTTATCCAACTAAAGTTTGTGTGAACCAGCCCTTATTCACAGGTAGATACAGTGCACATTACCTACATCGCAAACACTGGTGCAACTTGTGTTTGTTCTGGTTAAGAAACAGGTCACATCTATGTCATACATTCAAATCACTCTTGTGTCACTTGCAGTGTTAGAAACTGAGATATGAAAGCTAGGAGCTAAATGGCACCTTAAACCAAGGTTGTGGGCACAACAACGGGATGTCCAGGTGCGCTTTTTTTGTAACAAGAATACAAAGCTGAAAATGAATGAACAGTGGCTAAAATATTATGTTCATTTCCCACACGGTCTAGTCCTTCCGCTGCCCACACCCCTAATATTCTTAAGAGGGTCTCTTCTCCGGTCGTCAGAGAGGGGCTGGAAGTGGGGAGGCAGAAAAGGGTCCTCCTTTCCTTCCACTCTGCAGTTTTAATCGGAAATCTTAGGAGCAGCACTGCGCCCAGAGCTCAGAAACTGCTGGCGCTAATGAAATTCCCGGTCTCATAATACGACTAGAACAATGGGAGTTTTCAACACTGGTCACTTGAACAGTCATGGCATCCCCCAAAGAATTCTGGGAATGATGGTTTGTTAAGGAGGGCTACAGTTCCCAGGATTCTTTGGGGGAAGCCATGACAGTTCAAGTGGTATAAGAGTGTTGTGTTTGTATGGTGCGGATGTGAATATAAGCAGCACCCTTCAGCTTTACCACTGTTAGATTTTATTGGCGATATGCAGCCATTGGAAGCCAGCCCTTGCGGTAGGAGCAAACCACAGTTTAGGGCCACAGCCTCTTCTCCCAATGCTCCCAGCCTTACCATAGTCTCAGATTTCTAATCTACAGCAGGTGACCACAGAAAGTCACTGGTGGAGCAGGCACATTAAAGGGGCTTACATTAATTAGTAATGACAGTGCTTTGGTTTACATTAGATTTGTACTTTTAGCAATGAATGCTTTCTTCCTCACAATCTGCCGAACCTCAGAACCGTAGAGCGTGCGGTGTTTCGCTTCAACCTCTGACTTGTTTACAGATAAGGATGAAATGAGTTGAATGAAAATCAAAGAGGAGGAGAATGTTGGCTGGATCAGAGCCTCATCCTGGATTGGGCAGCAGTGATTGTGTATTACGGATAATTGTTCTTATACTTATTTAAAAATAGGCCTCCAGTTTTATGATCTAATTGAGAGCTAACTTCAACAAAAAAACCACATTGAATCTTGCGTTCTCCACTCACCCACCCCTCTATAATGCCAATAAAGTTTAAGCAGAAATAATCAGACTTTCTCTGTAGCATGACATCTTCTGGTGAAAGTGAGTTCTACTGAGTTCAGTGGTTTCCTCCCAGGCAAACATGAATACAATCACAACCTTCATTTGGAGAGGTTACAACTTTTCTAATGAGGGCATTTCTAGCCAGACATTGTCTCACAGTTTGACGGGTAATGTCATAATAATCAATTTACGTATTTGCCTCCTTTCTATGGTAGGCAGTTCACAATAACACCATCATTCCCTCTCCTCAGGGACCCCCTAGATACTGTCGTTCCATGAAAGAAGCAAGGGAAATCCCTAATACAGTTCTCAACATCTCCACTAACAATAATTTGCAGGATTCTTTGAGGGGTAAGCCACGGCAATTAAGTGGGCATCAATTTGACATCTATATTCTACGTAGTACATCCGTCCTTAGAGAATTGCAAACAGCATTCACAATAGGAAATTCACAAGCGTTCTTCGGCTGATTCATTGGCTACATGATTGTGACTTGCAAAGATCTTCGGATGTACATTGGGGAGAACCAACACTTTTTTAAAAAAAAGTTAGGGTGGGAGAGAAAATTTACATAGTACAGTGGGACCTTGGTTGTCAAATGAAATCTTTTCTGGAAGACTGTTCGTCTTCCAAAAACATTCAACAGCAAAGGGCTATTGGCAACTTTCATTGAGAAAATTGAAAAACACGCCTCGGAATCCGTTCGACTTCTGAGACACATTCAAAAACGGAAGCAATTACTTCTGGGTTTTCGGTGTTCAGCTTCTGAAATGTTCGGCTTCCGAGATGCTTGAAAACCGAAGTTCCACTATACACAGTACAACCTTTCGTTGGAACACAACCTCTAGCAGAGGGTTCTGACCATGGCTGAAAATCCCAAAGATGTTAAAGGTGACTCAAAGATTTGGCACCACTACAGAGAGCAGAATCCTAGCCAAAAGCATTATTTTAATAAATTAGAATCTTCAAGGGAACAAGGCTCCTGTTTGCCAGCCACAGGTTCGATCCACAACCACAAAACAGGATTGACTTACTTTATTGTCAAAATGAAGCCTCTGGGACAGGGAATGACAGTTACCCACAACTAGGATAAAAAAGAAGAAGATAGAGGGTACTTGGTGCTTTAAGAGATGGGGAACCTGTGATCCTCTAGATGATGCTTGACTCCAAACTCCCATCAATCCCGGACAACATAGTCATCAGTCAGGGATGATGAGAGATGTCGTTCAGCAACACCTGGAGGGCAACAGGTTCCCCAACCTTGGATAAGCTGGTACACAAAACTGAATCAAATGGCTTAGAATTGCTATGGCAACTGTACATTCATCTACATTCATATAGGTAACCTTCATTCAATGCCTTGAAACATACTGACCGTATTTCTGGAGAGTGCCCCCCCCCCTTTTTTTAAGGCAGACAAGCAACTTGATTTCACTGATACAAAATAAGAACTACGCAGACCCATTCATATCAAGGCAAAATAAAAATTTGAACAGTTACAAACACCGTTGGGTGAGGAAAACCAAGTAAAATTTTTATATATAAAATATATATATATATACATATACAACCTAGTCCAAAAGTGTCCATACAAAGGGACCACTAAAATAATAAAAAATAGACTTTAAAGGCATATTCAGGCTAGCTCGTGATGTACAAGGCATTTGACAGAGACGAGTTTCTGTAAAACAGGGGTGAAAAACCTGTGGCCCTCCAGATGCTGCTGAACCACAAAATCCATCATTCCTGGCCTGGCCACTTGCCATGCTGACTGGGCATGATGGGAGTTGGAGTCCAAAGGGTCCAGAAGGCTGTTGTAGCCTGGGCATCATTTTGTAAAGCACATTCAAGTGGGGTTGGAGACCCCAGACTATGTGATTTTAAGGCCCTTCCAGACATGCTTTTTTGTGTATTCATAACGATTTGTGCCCATGCTGGCTAGGGCTGATGGGAGTTGGAATCCTGTAACACCTGGAGGGCCAAAGGTTTCCCCACCCCTGCTGTAAAAGATCTAAGAGGGTTGAGCTTATTCTGCCTTCATCTGCTCCCTGACATCTAAGGGCAAGGTTTCAAACAAGGTGTCTTCGACCACCAGGCCGCTCCTTTTCAGTGCTCTGCATTCACCGAGTTCATGGGGGAGAAATTCCAGGTGATTTCCTTTGATGTCCAAGTAGGTCAGCAATACCAGATTCCCAATCTTAGGCGAGAGAACGGACAAGTTGTTCTTCCCAATCTTCAGCGTCTTGAGTTTTTTGCAGAAGTAGAGCTCGTCTGGCACACTCTCCACCTTGTTGCAAGTGATTGAGAAATACTGTAAACTTTGCAGCACCCCAATTTCCGGGGGAATGAACCGGATGTCATTGTAAGACAAGTCTAAGTATCTAATTTTGTTGCAGAGGAAGAGGTGGGATGGGAGGACCTCTATCTTGTTGTGGCTGAAAGAAAGCCGTTCCAGACTGGAGAGCTTCTTTATGTGCTCAGGGATGTAGGTTATACTGTTGTGCCACAGCTTGAGGACGGTGAGTTTCCTAAGGTGTTGAAAGCTAACAATTTCCTCTATCGATTTGAGGTTGTTTTCCTTCAGGTCTAATTCCTGGAGGCTGGCAAGACTGAACACAGCATGGGGAATGCGCTCCAAGTCGCAGTGCACCAACTCTAGTTCCGTCAAGTTGGCCATTTTCTTCAAGTTGTTGAGCATCACCAGCTTAGTGCCGTCGTTGTGGATGCACATTTTCAGAAGGTGACTCGAAACATCAACCACAGACTGTGGGATTTTGGACATGTTGCTTTTAATGTACAGAACTTTCAGGTTCTTGAGTTCCCGAAAGGACTCCAAAGTTATATTTTTAGAAATGTCATGGCACAAAGAACCAATCAAGTTCAACTCTTCCAAATTTCTGAGCCCATACATCCAAGGTGGCAGCTCTCGGAAGTCATCAAATTTGACATTCAAGACTTTCAGATTTTCTTTCAGGAATGCCAAGGCTGCACTGTGGATCTTTGCCGAACATTGGTACAATGAGAGCTCCTGGAGATTATCCAACTGCACAATGGTGGCTGGTATCATGACATTGTTAATTATTTCAAATTTCAGTGCTTGAACCTCTGTTATTTCAAAAACCGTGTCGGGAAGTCCGGACAGCATAAAGAGCTGTAGTTCCAAACGGTTGTGGGCATTCATCTGCAGTCTTTGCCTCAACTTCTCCGGAGTCCACTCGTTGTTCAGATTAAGCTGTTTCAGTTTGTTTTCGCTGACCTCGGAAAGGAACACAGCAAACCTCTTGGAGTAAAGGGGGTCATATTGGTCTATCATGTGTAGCATAAACGCAAAGTCATTGCGGACATCTGGGATGTCGTCGATGCCAGTCTCTTGCCGGACATACTCAAAAGAATATTCTTTGAGCGAGCGGTAAAACAGCCAATACAAAGTGTAAAGGCATGTAAATCCATAGATGCTTACAAAGCACAAATAGCAGAAGGAAAGCTTAGAAAACAGATGCGCCATCGTATGGTTGCAAGAAAAGTTCTTATAACCGGTCATGTCCTGGATGTCAACATCACAGTCTACAGTGAACTGAACCTTTGAAACAAGGGCGCTGTTGTAGGCAATGATGATAAGAAATTTAATCACCTTCAGCACCGTTTGACGAACGTACATCGCGTAGAGCAGGTCCCCTTCTTCAACATGAAGCCGGAACTTCTTCACTTTCTCAAACAATGCTTTGGCCTGTTCTCCTTCCTTTTTATCCAGAGCTCCCGGGGTCCCTTTATCCACAATGAACTTCTCAGGTATGGATCTCAGAGACTGAGCCTGGACCAAAGTCCCCTCTGCGCTAGGTTGGACTGTGTTTGACCTGCTGATGTTGTTCTTCCTGTTGTCCTTCTCTTCCGAGTCTTCTCCAGAGACCTCCGACAAAGCCCTCGTGGTCCAAGGAGAGTCAAAGCACTTCCCCAGGATGGAGATGAAATGTTCGATTTTGGAGCTCGACCCGGGGAATTTGAACCAGAAGTTGCTACACAGCATGAACACCAGAGTGTGGATGAGGACGAGGTAAGGGAAGTATTTTGCGTACCAATGCAGGGCACGCTCGTAGCACATTTGGTTGATGAAGCTGTACTGCTGGAGGTCCAAGTCAGTCTTGAGGCCCTTCATTTCAACAGTAGCAGGAGGTGTGGATGGCTTGGGTGGAAGAAATGGAGTCGCGTCAGAGTCTAGATTTGACACATTGGGAAGGTGAGAATTGGTCTGCGGAGGCTGCACCCTTTTTGGAAGGCATATGATCTTATCCTGCATAACCTGCAATGCACACAAACAAACAAAAGTATTTTAAAAATTGTACCATTTTTCTTTAAAGTAAAAGCACTCAATCGGCTTGATCTCAAAGAATAACGGAATGGTCTACATCATACATTTATGGCCTGTAATGCTATCATAATATTTTGACCAGTGACATGTCCCTTACTTGTTGGTACTAGAATCAAGCTGCCATGGGAATGAACACAGAAACTCACAGTACTGTGCTTCTTTTAATTGCATATTTACAAATAATATATTTTCAGTCTACTCCACCTCAAGATTTTTGTAGTAGATTAGATGATCCCCACTTCTTTCAGGTTATATGAGAGCCAGTGTGGTGCTGTGGTCAAGAGTAGTGTTTCTCATGCATGGGTCCCCAGCTGTTGTTGGACTACAACTCCCATCATCCCCAGCTAGCAGGACCAGTGGTCAGGGATGATAGGAGTTGTAGTCCAACAACAGCCAGGGACCCACGCTTGAGAAACACTGGATTACAGTGTTGCACTAAGACCTGGGAGGTTGTGGTTCTGGCCCCCACTCAGCCATGAAGCTCACAGGGTGACCATGGACCAGTCACTGTCTCTCAGCCTAACCTACTTCACATGGTGGTTGTGAGGATAAAATGGGGAGGGGGAGGACCATGTACCTGAGCTGCTTGGAGGTCTGGTGGGAGATAAATGCATCAAATAAATAAATCAGCACCCAAAGCCACCTTGGCTGGCACTGATGGAATCACAAAACAGTAGAGTTGGAAGAGACCACAAGGATCATCTAGTTCAATCCCTGGCAACCCAGAAATCTTTTTGCCCAACATGGGGCTGGAACTCACAGCCCTGAGATTAAGAGTCTCATGCTCTACCAACTGAGCTATCTAGGAAGCCATAGTCCAAAACAAACAGAGGGCCCCAAGTTGGAGCAGGCTGCTCTAAGTCAAACAGCTATTAGGAACCGCTACAATCTACCACCTCTCAGTGGTGTAACACGGGAGACCCCACAGAGGTGATTGCCCCAGGTACAAAATTGTTAGGGGGTGCAAAATGTCAACACCTGGTGCTGCCTCAATACAGCTGCGCTCTTCCGTTGCTTGGCTCCACTGAAAATGCAAACCAGAAAGTGACAACAGAATGCCTCTTCTTTTCTTTTCTCTGCGGCTGTGATCTCCTGGGTGATGCCAACGCTGTTAGGCAGTTGAATGCACATGCATACTCTATCCATTTCCCTCCCATTGCCACACCCTCCGCACAGCCCCGGGAGCTGGCAACCCACGTTATGCCACTGCCACTACTGTGCTGCTGGTGGTAATTGTTCTGTCCGCTGCCACACAGAGTGGATGCTCGCAGCCCTTTCAAGGCGAATATGCGCAAGACAGATGAGAAGGCTTTGCCAAGGAAAAAGTCCACACATGTGGAGGAGCATCTACTTCCCTTCAGAACACAGTGGAGCGATGACTCACCGCATCAGTGCTTATATACGACCACAGTTCTGCGGATGACAAATTTCTTTTTCCATCCCCTGTACAATTAGTCTGGCGCTGTTTCCGAGGACGGCGCAACCCGAAAATGCGGCTGTAATGTACCATTACAAAGTGCTCAAGGCTCCTCGGGTGCTTTCAACTGTCATGTGTCTGACAGGGAACCAGACACCTTGCAGGATTCTACCCTCTAAATTAAATATTTAGCACTGTTATCAATAACAGTGACACCGCAGATGATGGATTGGTCTCGGCTACTGGCATTACTTGAGCGATCACAGATTCATGCCAGGAGGGGAAAATCCTCATTGGCTTCGGTTGAAGGCACAGCTTGCTATCTAGAAAGAGCATTTATAAAATAGCAATATGCAGGAATGCAAATATTTGCATTCTCACATGCCATTTCCCGGAGCTGCGCTCGCTTTGCACATTCTGAGTGTGCTTACTTCAGCAAAAAAGAACTGGCTGGTGGCTTCTATAGCCAAACCAGATCCATTTTCAGTATATTCATGCAATAGTTTAAGGATTTGGTAGTGCACAAAATACATTTAAAGCACATTCGGTCCACATTCACAGCACATAGCTTCCCCCAAAGAAACTGGGAACTGTAGTTTGTTAAGGTTGCTGGGAATTGCAGCGCTGTGAGGGTGAAACCACCATTCCCATTATTATTTTTTTGGGGGGAGTCATGTGCTAATATTTACAGGACCGCCTCTCCTGGTATGCCCCGCAGATGACCTTAAGGTCTATGAATAACCATAGTTTAGAGGTTCCGGGCCCTAAGGGAGTCAGACTATCCTCCACCAGGGCCAGGGCCTTTTCAGTGATGGGTCTGACCTGGTGGAATGCTCTGTCCCATGAGACTAGAGCCCTTCAGGATTTAACCTCCTTCCATCGGGCCTGTAAGACAGAGATATTCCGCCTGGCCTTTAATTCGAATTCAGCCTGATCTTTTATTTCCTTTCTCTTCCCTCCCCCTCCCTTTTTATGAAGATTACCCACTCTGAGACCCAACAGCTAATTCTCCGCTGGCCTCTTCGCTGGCCCAAGTAGGACCAATTCAGCCAGCTAGCCCTGGTGATTATCTAATGCTTATTTCCCCTAAACTGATTTCTGAATTTTGAAATTTATTGTTATTCGTGTTTTTATACTGTATTTTATGCTGCTTTTACAATTGTTTTAAATTTGTTGTTAGCCACCCTGAGCCCAGTTTTTGATACCGAGCGTGTGGTATAAATAATTTTGATACCAAGCGTGTGGTATAAATAATTTATTATTATTATTATTATTATTATTATTATTATTATTATTATGTGCTAATATTAAGCACAGTCTCTAATTTAATTAACTGTAAGATAACCACGGGCACTACAGGGCTGGATCCAGACTTAGTAATACTTACCGGTATATCAGATCAGACCCATTGAAATCACTGACTTTTGAGTCCCCTTCTGCACTACACATTTAAAGTAGCTTCATACCACTTTGAACATGGCTCCCCGCCCCACCCATTATCCTTTAACTGTAATTTGTTAAGGGTCAATGGCCATCTGCCATGGATGCTTTAGCTGAGATTCCTGCATTGCTGGGGATTGGACTAGATGACCATTGAGTCCCTTCCAACTCTAAGGTTCTAAGTTGCTAGGAGAGCCCTATTACCCTCACAGAGCTGCAATTACCAGAGTGGTTTAACAGCCAGTCACTCTTCCCAAGGAACCCTGGGAATTGTAGCTCCTTGAGGGGCAATAGGGGTCTAACAACTCTCAAGATCAATAAAAACTACAGTTCCCAAGATTCTTTGGAAGAAGCAATGACTGCTGAAGGTGGTATGATGGGCAGTGCAGATGGGACCTTGAAATCCCATTTAACTAGGATTAAGCCTTTTTGAATTCAATAGGACTTCTCTGAGCAGACATGGTTAGGATTGTGCTGTCCGTGTAGATCCAACCCAGAAAAGACCGAGAGATGCAAAAAGAAATATAAACCTCAAGCTGTTGCCCCAAGGGGAATGGATTGGTCTTGTAATGCCTAATATGGTTCAGAAGAACATCTCCCAACTCCCTGAGGTTCAGTTTTCCTGGTTCAAGGGGGGCTTCCTCATAATTCTAGTCCAACAGAATGTTACAAAACTTTTGACACTGTTGTAGTGACCACCCTAAACAAGTCCGGACAATCTGAGGTTGTTTAAACTTTCAGCTAAACCTTGTGGAATTAATATGAGTTATTAGTTAACAGGCAAGCCATTAAGACTTTCCATTATTTTGCCTTTCGGGAACATTTATTAATTAGGGGGCATGAAATAAAACAAACACTTCCATGTCATCTCTAAGCAGAACCAAAGGAGAAAAATAAGACCAGAGATTGCGAAACGGGGGAAAGAAGAGGGAGAGAGGCAGAAATGGGTGCTGCTTTTCCCTTCAAAGAATTCAAGCTATTTAAGAAAGTATCACACACAAAAGTGGAGGGAGGGGAGGAAAAACTTGGTTTCGCCAAGCAAGGAAATGGATCAGGCTCAAAGCTTCTTAATTGTTTGTGTTTTGACTTGATGGGGAAACGACAACTTCTGAGGTTTTGTTTTGCAACTTTCAGGTGCACTTTGAGAACTTTTAAGTGGAGTGAATTTTAGCAGCAGGGAGCCAAAAGAACTGTGGGCAGGTGTTTTTTTTAAAGAATGTTCATGTGGATTCTGTTCATTGATTAGATTCCAACCTATAAGCACTTAAAAAAAATATGGAAAGGGTTCCATTTAGTAGTTTCTCTCCTGTATTATTTAACCAAGGATTAGTAGTACAGTCGTACCTCGGAAGTTGAACGGAATCCATTCCGGAAGTCCGTTCGACTTTCAAAACATTCGGAAATCAAGGTGCTGCTTCTGATTGGCTGCAGGAAGCTCCTGCAGCCAATCGGAAGCCACAGAAGCCCTGTCAGATGTTCTGGTTCCAAATAACGTTCACAAACCAGAACACTCACTTTCGGGTTTGCGGCGTTCGGGAGCCAAAACATTCGAGTCGCAAGGTGTTCGTCAACCAAGGTACGACTGTAGTAGTAGGAGTAGTGGTAGTAGTAGTAGTAATAATAATAATAATAATAATAATAGAAATTGTGACTATCTGTCTTCCACTCTGACCAACTCTGCTAGCACTTGGGAACAGTTTTCCAGCCCTACCTTGGCAGCATCAGATTGCATTCCTGTTTGTTTACCTGCAGCGTGCAACCAAAGACGCCAATCATCAACATGGCAACGGAAAGGTAGTCTGTAAAGACATCCCACCACGGCTTCAGCACCCGGAAGGCTGGCTGCTGCTCAGAGAACTGGCGGAATTCAGTGATAGGAATCATCGTCCTGAAAGACAGCGAAGGGTGGCGGGGTGAAATGGTTATTTTGTTCCACGTAACTTAAAAAGTGAAAAGACCCGTTTTCCTCCTCTGTTCAAGGAGGTCACAGAAATTCGCACTGATGTGACGGGCTGGCCCATGAAACCTAGAAGCAGTTGTTGCTAAGTCATCAAATCAGGAGGTCCTTGGTAGCATCAGCTCTTCCGAAATCTCTCCACTGAACTTCCCAAGGCAGTGATTGGTTTCCAAGGCTGGCTCTCTGATTTGTTGGGAACCTCACAAGGCAACCCAGTGCCCTATATATTGCTGGAATACAACTCCCCTCATTCCTGACCGAGGCAGGCTGATGGGAGTTGAAGTTCAACACTGACCACTCTTGTTATAAGCGAGCACATCAAGTGTTCTTTCCAACCGTGGAAATTCTGTTGGGGACTTAAGAATTATCAGGCCAGGGCTTCCCAAGTCTGACCTGTCCTAATAGGAGAATTGCTCCTTAGAATTCAAAGCCTTGCTTTCCAGACCTGTCTGAATGGGACCTGCCTCATTCTAAAATGGGCTGGTTATGGACCCCAGCTACCCAACCTACCTGTCAGTCCCAACTGAGGAGACTCCTGTCTGTCTTTTCCAGCAGCTCTTGGGGGCCCAATTTATATTAGCTCCATGATGGAGTGGATGCTTTTCATACAAGAGTTCCCAGATTCCATATCTGCTATCTCCAGTTACAGCTGGGAAAATCTCCCATCAAAACCCCTGGAGAGCTTATGCCAGCCTGTGTAGACAACTTTGATCTAGATGAGCCAATTATCTGACTCAGATTAAGGCAACTTCACATCTACTGCTCACCTGTGGTTTCTTCCCAAGCCATTATGGTAGTGCCTCAATCCAGTAGCCCTGAGGAACGTACATATAAATTATCTCCAGTCTGGTACTATGCCCTAGAAAAGCAGAGAATTAGTCACTGCCCTTCCAAGGCCCCAACAGGTTTTTTTTTTGGGGGGGGGGGGTTGTTTGGACACCTTGTATCACATCATCAGTAGCATAAGGAGGATGCTAAATGAATATTACAGAGATCCGCACTCGGCTTACGTACGAAGCATTTTTTAAAGCTGCAGCATTGCATTCCTTTGCTCGTGGAATTCAACTGAGTTACGAATACCTCTTATGTTCATATTCACAATTTCAAAAGTCTGATACTCTGATGATTCCAGGACTAGTTTTTGAAATCCAAACTCCAAACACCATTAGCAGCAATGTGGATGATCCCCCCCCCTCTGTTTCACAAGCTCATTAGCAAATATGAATGGATGCCAATTGCAAATACAGTATTCGGCAAGAACAGCAGATTTGAGTTTCTAGCTTTGCTTGCTAAGCAAGGCTAAAGCGAACATTAGATCACTCTCTAGGAGGGCATCAGAAAAATTCCTGAAGCAAAGTGCTCAGATAAGCATAGGGGGGAACCCAGTTCGACATTTTCCTGAAAATCCCCATTGCAGAACATTAGCCGGTCAAGGACACCACTTGAAAAGGCAGATGCACCAGAAGCTATTATCATGTGCAAAAATCTGCGCTCGGTGCACATGTAAGCAAAGTGCTTGAATTGAAAGGTCACAACTGCCCACCTGCACTGCAATTCAATGGGAAACAAACTGCCAGACACAGCAGAAAGAGCCGTCTAACCTTTTTTCAAAGGGCAACAATCCTATTCCATGCTATCGTTCAAAAAACCGCGAAGTGAACTGCACAGAAAATGGAGGATGATTTATTTCTCCCCCTCCCCTCTTACTTTTGCTTTCCTCTTTGAAGAATGGTTTGGTAAAGCTCTGCCAAAAGTTACGGGAAAGCACGAGGTCTCTTGCTTCTGCAGTTCCTGTACTCCCCTGGGAGAACAGAATCAATTCATTAGAGGATTCAGCAGCACAGGCTACACAAACCTACCGGTAATTGTTCTCTGCACTTCTGTCTCTGTGAATCCACGGGTACCTTTGCTGCACTGTATCTGTTCTCAAAACTGTGGTCTGGGTCTGTGTGAACTGGGCCAGGGAATATGGGGGTGGATGGTCCAAGACTCTTGTTTTCAGATCTGTTCCAACCCTATGATTCCACGACATCCCATTTGGATTTCTGAAAATCTCTACTTGCTTTCAATTTCTTTTCTATAAACAAGTTATTCCTTGCTAAGGGTGGTGTTTCAAACCAAGCAAACAGGGTCTTTCAAAGCCCCTTTCAAATTGTTGTTTCCATATCCTGGTATCAATAATGTTGGGGGAAGCCTAAATCAACTTTCTGTTTGATACAGGAAGTCTAGAGCTAGGACTTCCCCCATCAGATACTACGAGAGCTTCAGCAAGTGTTGTTCTCCCCTGAATGAATCAGGGTCCTCAGATTCTCAGCTTTCTTTAAAAAGAGAGAGTACATTTCCAGCATTTGTAGGACTTGAGACATGAGGCAAAATGTACAAGAATTTGGCTTGTTAGAAGTTAGTTGTTTATTTATTTAAATATGTGCGTACAACTGTGTCACAACAACAGCAATTTATCAAAGCAGCTGTCAGCAATAAAACCATACAGTAAGGCCATAAAAGAGTTAAAAACAGGAAGGAAGGGTCCTTAATTGCCTGCACCTGCCCGAAAGAATGTGAAAGTTTCCAGCAGGCATTTAAAAGTTGGCACAGAAGTTGCCTGCTGAAACTCTGTTGGCAGAGTATTCTACAGGACTGAGCTGATGACACCAAAGACTGTGCTTCTCGTTGTTGTCAAACAAGCCTCACCAACTCAGGGAATGACCAGTGACACATCTGCAGATGATCTCAGTGATCGAGCTGGGATTTAAGGGTTCAGGACATCCCTGAGGTACCCTGGTCCTAAGTTGTGCAGGGACACATTGTTCAGGCCTGCAGGAAGACACAATCCAGCGATACAGACGTCAGAGACTTCTACATACGCAGGAACTTTGGAGATGCCTCCTTGCTGACTCCCCTGACTTCAGGAACTTACACAAAAAGAGATCAATGCTCTCCCCCACTGGCCAAACAGAAGCACCAGCAAACCTAACATTTCCTAAACAAATTAAGGGGGAAATAAGATAATGAGCTTGAGGCAGGGAATTGGGAGGGAAGCAATTTAGCTGCAGATTCTAAAATGGTCTCTTTGAATTCTGTGTTTTTCTAATTAGCTTTCATCAGTGGAAATAAAGAAAAGCTGTCCAGACAGCAAGGAAGTATTAAGTATTTTTGCCTTTGGAGATGCAAGTATACGTCAGACTTCAGGAGGTCCATATGGCCTGCGTTCCTGGATAAGAAGAAAATTAATTCATTCATCTTCTGCCCACTGGCATCCCAAGGGAATAGCACTTGGGTGAGTCTTCAGGATGAAAACAGCCTTGGTTGCAGAATTATTCTCAGAAGAGAGACAGGCAAGGGATGAGGATGGTAGCCAGATCAAAATGAAACAAAATTCTGGGGTTTTGAAGCTCGGGCTACAAGCTTATACACATCTAATTTGTTTGAAGAAGTAGCTGCAAGGTTAGCCATTTCTCCCAAAGTATTTTGGCACTGTGCTGATAAGCTGCAAATGATCTGCAAAGCCATCACCTCTTAAGGGTCTGGCCCAATGCCCAAAATGACATCAGGACGGCTCTTTGGGAACAGATCCTGGCTCGGTGAAGCAAGTGGAAATTTTTTGGTCTTGAACTAGATGGGCAGAGGATCAAGCACGACCCAAAATTATGACTCCACACAATATGGTACAAAGGAGGCACAATTAAAGTCTTTGTCTCACAAGTAGCAGATGAGGTGATAGGCCTTTCTAGACTGTACTCATTCAGACCAGAGGTGGAGGCTTCAATTATAGCAGGAATGGGAAGCATGCAGCCCCCTAGATTTTGTGGTACCCTCAGCCCTCATCATCCCTGACCATTGGCCATTCTGGCTAGGGCTAATGGGTGTTAGAGGTCCACAGATTCTCCATCCCTACATTATGGAAACCTTCTATAATAAACATTCCTATAGAAAATTAGCCCCCAAGGGAGAATGTTAGAGTAGAACTATTCTTTTCATCACCTATTTTTCTGTGTGGGGGGATCTTTTTATTTTTGATAAGGAGAAGCATTCAATAGTTTGAACCCCCACCTGCTGTCTCAGATGGTACAGTCCAGACACAGGTTTCCCTACTGTTTTGGAGAGCTGGGCCAAGGATTGTTTTTGTTCTGATCCATGGGGATGCCTACCACCACAAAGAGGTTATGACCCCCAAAAGGGGGAAAGGTCAGTATTCATATGGTTGCAAGCAGACAGGAAGGTGAGGTGAAGCAGGATCAGCCCCTTGGGAGAAGAGCCTAGATGTGGATTTCAGGACCACAGTTAGCAATCCTGCAGCTAAGGCTAAGCATACAAGTGTCTCATCAGTGTCCTGGAATAGTGGCAGGTCCTTATTGCCTGTGTTACGTATTCATTAACTAGAGACCCAGCCCCCTGAATCTGACTGGTTAAAAGTCCCACCGCCTTCCTCTGCAGCCATTGGCTTCTTCTAGGTCCCGAGTTTCAAGTTGTGGGGACATCTCGGGGTTCTCCTGCTCCTCTAAGTCATCTGTGGGTCAACCTCAGAGCCTGATGACAGAGGGGTCTCTTGAAGGTTTAGGGGAGGAGGTGTGGGCTCTGGTGACAGCAGCTCTGCATGACATGGACCAAGGAATGGATCCATCTCCTTGAGGCTCACATCATTGGAGGACTCTGCTTCCGTAGATTCCAGGTCTGGGGCCATGGCAACTCTGTGTTTTTGAAAGACAGCTGAAAAACGGCAGCCAACTGCTTCTAGGACAGCCTTTCTCAACCTGTGGGTCCCCAGATGTTGTTGAACTACAACTCCCATCACCCCTAGCTAGCAAGGCCAGAGCTCAGGGATGATGGGAGTTGTAGTCCAACAACATCTGGGGACCCACAGGTTGAGATCCGCTGTTCAAGGAGAACTGTACTGAATGTTTTTGTGCACCTAAAACTTAAAAGTATGCATGTGCAACAACACAGAGAAATTAAACTTGCTACACAGCCTGAACAAGAATAAAGTGCAACGGATGTTTCTGCTGATACTACATGCTTTAGTGCTGGTATTGACGGCCCTTTTCCTGCGTTCTCAACACTTCTGTCCATTATCTTATAGTTCTAAAGTTCCAACATAGGCTGAAATCCTATGCACATTTACCTGGAAATAAGCACCATAGAGGAAATACATCTGAGTAGACATCTGCTGAAGGGAACAGCTAGTTAACTTATTGTTTCTTAGAAATTTGTGTCTCATCATTTAGCAAAAGCCACATGGCTGAATTACAGTTTGAACACTGAGACTTCTTCTTGCGATGAAGCATTCTTTCTACTCTCACCTTGTGTATGTATATCCCTCTTTCGGCTTATTTCTAGCACAAGAAAGGATCACCTAAAAAGGAAGGCGAGGCATGAAAGAAATCACACACAGAACTTCAAATCCAAAACTCCCTTTAGCTAATCCTAGGGTCTATTTCTCAGAGGATACAGAACCACCACATCACACACCCAACTTTTTTGGTCGGATGCTTGCAGGTGACGCTGTCCTGCCAATTGCCAATGCTACACAGTGGCCCTGGACTACAAATTCCATCAACCCTGACTATTGGCTATGCTGGATGGAGCTGATGGGCACTGGAGTCCAGACCTGAAGAGCCATTGGTTCCCCACTTCCTGCTATGCAAAAGCATCTTGAACCAAACTGGTAACTCTGCAATAATCCATCCTGGCATAATTGTACTCTGATTTCACAGTACTACTTTTTGCTCAGTGCCAAAGCAGCTACCTCTGAGTATTAGATGCACATGGGTGTTTCTATGTGTGATTTATAGTGTCATCTGGAGAAGTCACTGAGAGCAGCACTCAGAGCTGATTCCCATATTAATCTCGAAAGCATTTAACTTCATTAAAGAATTAGAGAGCTTGCAATCTTAATTTATAGACCTGGCCTATAATAAACTTGATGCCTTATTGCCCAGGATTTAAACGCTCCAAATGCATTTCAGTTGCTTTCACTCAATGCCCAGTAGTTGAACAGTTAAGAAGGCTTTGTAGTGCTGTGGGCTCTTCAGAGGTTGCAATGCTTTTTATATAATGTTGTAGGATAATTTTCAATCACAGGTGCAGAAGGGGCACTTTTACCTTACCTATGCTAGGGTAAATGAAAGGGAAACAGACAAGGCATAAACATAGGGTAATAATCCTGACGTGCTAGAAATCTGCATCTAATAATATCTGCTTGCCAAGTTGATTTGAATGGGACTTTTGCAGAAATGAAAATGCTTAGGATTGTAATCTATATAACCTGCTGTCCATGAAACCTGATCCTTCCTGCAGATTTTGCAAAGCAAGCATTCTAGATCCTCTGATCAACGATTTGGCTCTTCGTTGACTGAATAACTGTCAGAACATAGGTGGGAGACATGCCATTTTCCGGTCCCCTGAAGGATACACCCTTAGTTGCACCAAGAGCTGTCTGAATCAGCTCCAGGCTCTTCTGATTTGATCATTTGCACTAATCCTGTAGCCACTTTTGAAACTTGCACAGAGGAGCAAGCAGATGATGGTGTTCCTTGTGTTACTGTACCACACCTTGAAATGTTAGCGGGGATTCATCCAGGGAAAAGCCTGCACTGCTGCAACATAGCTCCTGCTTCTCAAATATTGGGAGAAAGAAAATAGGCAGACCCAGGATTCCTACGTTCCATTTGCAGGGCCAGGTTAGAAGCATCAGAAGCTGAGTCAGACCACTGGTCCCTTTTGCTCAGTATTGTATCCACTGGCAATGGCTCTCCAGAGTGTCAGACGGGGAGGGAGGTCTTTCTCTAACTGGAGATCCTGGGGACAGAACCAAGCCATTTAAGAAACTCAGATAAATAAGCTAGGTGCCAAATGACTCCTTAAACCAAAATGGAACATCTAGTTGCCATTTGGGAGCAATACTGCTCCCAAGTCTGATTTTGGATTGATTATTTGGCTAGTTCAGATGACAACCTTGAGCTAGGTTAAGAACTCTGAGAACTTAAAGAAGAAAAGTCACTTGATCCAGGGACAGTCCACATATATATTGGCCTGTTCAGACCTGCCAACCTAGAGTTCGAAAGCATGCAGTGCAAGTAGATAAATAGGTACTGCTCTGGCGGGAAGGTAAACGGTGTTTCTGTGCGCTGCTCTGGTTCACCAGAAGCGGCCTAGTCATGCTGTACACCGGCTCCCTCGGCCAGTAAAGCGAGATGAGAGCCGCAACCCCAGAGCCGGTCACGACTGGACCTAATGGTCAGGGGTCCCTTTACCTTTATTCAGACCTCATTTTCTTAATGGCGACATGGACCATTCATAACGTAAGAATATTATTCACAACTGCGATCAGGGCAGTAGGGTAGGGCAAGCAAAGGCAAGAGCCAACAATTCGCTTTACTGTTGTTCGCTGCTCCTGCTTAGGCTGCGCAGAAAAAGCATTTTGCTTCCTGAAATTGATTCAGTTCGTGCAGATGAAATATACCGTATTTTTTGCTCTATAAGACTCACTTTTTCCCTCCTAAAAAGTAAGGGGAAATGTGTGTGCGTCTTATGGAGCGAATGCAGGCTGCACAGCTATCTCAGAAGCCACAACAGCAAGAGGGATTGCTGCTTTCACTGCACAGTGATCCCTCTTGCTGTTCTGGCTTCTGAGATTCAGAATATTTTTTTTCTTGTTTTCCTCCTCCAAAAACTAGGTGCGTCTTGTGGTCTGGTGCGTCTTATAGAGTGAAAAATACGGTAACTGATAGAATCTACAGGATGCCATATTAGTGCACAAAAACAGTCAAGATCCAATGATCCCCAGATGGTGGAGAGGTCAAGCACCATCCTGGCACCTGGGCATCTCCACCTGGTTGCAAGTGGCCCATAACCAGGTGCAAAACGCGCCTGGCACCTGGCTAATTTCAAACACTGGAACCAAGGACCTTTTACTTGCAAATCATCTACTCTCCCACTGAGCTGTGGCCTGAGGTTATTTTTTCCTTTTTGCTTCAGCACACTTTATACTGACAGCTAAAACCAATGTAGCACACCACAGCAAGCCACGGCGCTTTCTGTCTTCTTGCACCCATACAGCTACCACACTTAGCTTTCTGGAACTACCTAGCTTGGCAGAGACGTTACTGTTTCTTATCTCTTTGGGATTTTGAGTTCCTTCTATAGTAGCAACCAAGAGAACTTCCTACTGGAGCCGTTTGGAGTTCCTGCATGTAGGGAGATGGATGCAGGCCAGGACAAAACGCCCTTTGTCAAGTTCTGTGAGGACTTTCTGTTCGGAGTGGGATGGGAAACGCTGACTAATGCATCTCCTCTTTTGAAACTCCTGCACTTTTTGCCAACTCGACTCTTATCTTTGGTGAGCGACTTTTCGTTTTGTTGATCATAACTGAAAAATTTCACAGTTTCAAAAATATCAACATTCAGGGACATGGAATCTAAACTCTGAAATCATACAACGAGCTGGAAGGAACTGGAAACTTTTCAAGAATGTGTTTAAGGATCAGATTACTTGACCCATTTAAAGCCCAAATTCTCATTCTGTAGTGCCAAATAAGCACCGTTCCTAATCCCATTCTAACAACAGGATACTGCAGAACTGTACAATACCATCTCACTTTATCAACACAGCTTATCAAAGCATCACCAACCTGGTGCCCTCCACATGTTTAGGACTACCACTCCCATCATTCATGACCACTGGCCATGCTCATGGGAGTTGTAGTCTGAGATCCCGAGAGCTCCAGGTTGGGAAAGGTTTCAGTGATGCTGTGTGTTCTTTTCACATTCTCTGTCTTGAGTAACCTTTTAACCGGATTCAAATATTATTGTGATTTGCGGGTTAGGATGTTTTCCTCCATGCGTGATGCCCTGAGTTGCAATTATCTGTAATCTTGAACAGGAATTGAGTTAACAGGCCAGTAACAGTCACACAGCTGGCAATGCCTACTTTATAATGTGGGGTGATTATTTGCACAGCAGCAGAGGAACCTTAATTTTATCACCTCATACTATTGGTCCACGTAGTTTTCCATGAAGAGGGCTGCAGAACAAGTGGGTCTGTCAATTGCACACCCCCACACCACAGTGGCTCATGATGACTGAAATGAGCTCCACATAAGGATGGTGGGTAAAAGGATTAATTGTTGTTGTTCTAGAAAATCAGATAATTGTCTGCCTCTCTGAATCTTGGAAAGATGCCTAATTGGCTCTCCCTTCGTGGTCTGGAGACGCCCTCCCTTTCCTGTTGTTAGGGAGGGAAGGGACCAGGAATGCTTGCATGCATGCCTCTTAATTTGTTCAGTTTTTAGGGGTTTTTTAGATGCACACAGGAGACCACAAGCGAATCTTCCAAATGCCACAAGGCCTGTTTTCAAATACAGTGGTGCCCCGCAAGACGAATGCCCCGCAAGACGAATGCCCCGCTAGACGAAAGGGTTTTCCGTTTTTCGATGCGCTTCGCAAGACGATTTTCCCTATGGGCTTGCTTCGCAAGACGGAAACGTCTTGCGAGTCTTGCGATTTTTTCGCTCCCCCCCCCTTTTTATAAGCCAGCTAAGCCGCTAATAGCCTTTTAGCCACTAAGCCGCTAAGCCACTAATAGCCGCTAAGCCTTTAATAGCCACTAAGCCGCTAAACCGCTAATAGCGCTAATCCGCTAAGCCGCTAATAGGGTTGCTTCGCAAGACAAAAAAAACCGCTAGACGAAGAGACTCACGGAACGGATTATTTTCGTCTTGCAAGGCACCACTGTACTGGTTCAGCTGGGGAGCAGGGACCACGCCATCTTTCTCAAGGTCTACAAGCATATTCAAGCCACATTTAAGCAATACCATCGTTGCTGTCCTGTAACACAATGGCGTTGTTCTACTTCACCTGGTTCGAAGGGTTGTTGTGCGGATAAAATGGTTTGGGAGGAAACAACAGGTGGTACCTTGTTGCCTATGTATAGGTAAAATGAGAGAAAGAGAAAGAGAAAGCGCACAACCATACCAAGGGAAGAACAGGAGAGAGTACAGTGCTGACAAAACAAAAGTCAGGATCCCTCACAGGTATTGGCTGAACTTCTCTGACATCACAGAGTGTTCTGGGCAGAGTCTTATGACATAGCAGAGTATAGTGGACCCTCCAGATACAAACTTAATGCATTCCGGGGGTACGTACGTACCCTGAAAAGTCTGCAACATGGGGTGCCGCTTCTGCGCACGCACGCAGCATGATAGAGCGCTTCTGAGCACACGCGTGGTATTATTTGTGCCTGCAAAAGTTTCTGTTTTGTTTCCAGTCAGTGCAAAAACTTCCTGCTTTTTATACCGCAAACGTTTCTGGGGTGGAGGAGATGTCCTGCTTTTATTGTGCTATAGTGCAAGACTGCCTCTCCAGACAGCAATAATGCATTAATACTGGGGAAACATCATGGAACAACTAATAAAGCAGAATAGTGTATGGATAAAGGCTCCGAACCCCTAGTCCAGACTCAAGCTCAGGCAAACACAGACCCCTGAATACATAACCGATAACTTCACTACTCCTGTGTTAATGACATGCTGTAGAATACACCTACCACACCCCCCAAAAGAAGTCTGAATAGGCTACAAAATCGTCTAGTTCAGTGGTTTTCAACCAGTGGGCCATGGCACCCTGGGGTGCCTTGAATGAGGGTCAGGGGTGCCACAGGCAACATGGGCCTCTGTCCCTCTTTCCTTCCCTCCCTCCCTCTTCTGATGCCCTCTCGCATCTCTGCCACCCAAAGGCTTACACAGCAGTTTGTTGCAGCAGCCTTGGCTACAAGGTCCCCAGGTAAACTGGCCTGGGACTGGCCTGGGGTTGTTTCCCAGGCCCCTGTAGGGCAGTGTGAGGAGGCACCTCTCTTTGGGGTAGGGGCTCAGAGACCAGGGGCAGCAGCAGTGGCTGCCCGGAGGACTCCCAAGGAGAGGGGAGAAGAGAGGAGGGTGTTTGAAAAAGGGTGAGAGGCTGCCGGCTCTGCAGGCAAGGGGTGACACATCTGGGCTCCTGAGCCCCACAGAGGTGCCGCAAAAAGAATGGTCAAGGAAGCTGTGGACTCAGAAAGGTTGAGCACCTCTGATCTAGTTGCACCACTGCATGAAGCTTGTGCATATCCCAGTTTATTAAGTCAGGATTTGCATGTGCAAACCAGGTCAACATATTATCAGCCAATGGAACTAAACTTCTAAAGCCAGAGACTTGGGAGTAGTTCCGTTCAAAACTGAGTCAGCAATTACAAGCATTATTGCAACGATTTATTATTATTATTAGAAAGAGAGGACAGTTCTAAATTTCCTCATGACACTGGCTGCACCGGATCATATTGCTGTATCATTTTCAGACTGAATACACATTTTGTGCATGGGCAGTATCCAATTTTTGTATTTCAAGCTGCAGAAAAACCTATCATGGGAATGATGTCTGGTTGCATAACGCATGCAGGTATATCATAGTCCAAAGCAGGTAATTTCAAACTTCAGCAATGTCACTACTTGAAAGAGGATTTACAAAGGGCGCACACATTATTTCTTTTGTCTGACTGTCACCTCGAAACAAATGAAAAACCTACAAATCCTGTTCACTAAAGGCAAAAGGGGGAGGTGTACTCCCACCATAAGTCACAATCTCTTTCAAAGCACTTTCAGCTCTTTGAAGAACAAATTAAGATTTCTTTCTAGCATAAGTTAAATGGCCAGGAGAAAGGCTAGAAAGAAGGAAGAAGCACACACAGGATGGAGGAGGAGCCAGAGGGAGCGTATGGGAATTTCCAGACTGTCACTATTTCTGGATGAGAGTCAATCACATACTGGAAAATTAGAACTGCTGAGCTATAGGTTATTGGGAGGTGTTGTGCAACAAATGTGCTTCCCCAAAGATCTGACTTTTGCAGTATATAAAATAATGGGGAGACACACACTGGAAACACACCATATGTTTAAAGCAAGTGGATTGCCCCCAAAAGAATCCTGGGAACTGTAGCTCATTAAGGGTGCTGGGAATTGTAGCTCTGCAAAGGGTAAAACTGCAGCTGCCAGGGTTCTTTGGTGCTTTAATTGTATGGCATGGATGTGACTGTCACCTAAGCTCCCCACATACAAATCAGAATGAATACAGTGGTACCTCAGGTTACATATGCTTTAGGTTACATACGCTTCAGATTACAGACTCCGCTAACCCAGAAATATTACCTCAGGTTAAGAACTTTGCTTCAGGATGAGAACAGAAATCGTGTTCTGGAGGCCCGGCAGCAGCAGGAGGCCCCATTAGCTAAAGTGGTGCTTTAGGTTAAGAACAGTTTCAGGTTAAGAACGGACCTCTGGAACGAATTAAGTACTTAACCTGAGGTACCACTGTACTCATTAAATAGGCAACATCAACCTCACAATGCAGAAGTTCCTCCACAGTGCCTGGAGACAGTCAGGTCATGTATCCACAGCAGCGACTAGAGGAGGAATGACCGCTGGGAGGAGTGCAGAGAGAAGAAATGCCATGGTGCACCTGCAGCAACACAACCAGACGTCTTCACCTGCCCCAGCTGCAACAGAACATGTCCCTCCTGTATAGGTCTCTACAGCCACAGCAGACGCTGTAACCTTCCAACGGTTTGATTTCACCCACAAAGGTGCACTCTGCCATTGCCTCCCGAGACAGATGGATGCCAACCATTTCCCCTCCTATCCATGCCATCAACCAGAGTTCCCTTTCACAAGCTGGAGGCAAAGGGGAAATACCATAATTTTTTGGAAGGTCGATCTTTGCAACAAACAAGTGGCAACCTGTTTCAAAGCTTTTGCAAAACTAATCTACTTTCTACCCCAAACTTCCTCCAAGGAGACCAGGGTACACAGCTTTCCCCCACCCTTTTACCCTGACAGCAATCCTGCAAAGCAGGTTAGGCTGAGAGCCAAGGAATGGCTCAAGGTCACTCAATACGCCCAGTTTACGCCCACCAGGCTACCCATCACAGCTTGCAGGTTTGCATTAACTGACAGCTGAGTGTACAGTAATTGCTGACTTTCTCTAAACAGGAAATCAAGCAAGCTGCTCGTGTGTCTTGCTTCATACAGACTTTACCAAGGGCTGGTGCAGTTCCACATTTTGAGCAAACAGAAAGTAGCATACCTATAAAAGGGTTCCTTCTGAGCCTCGTCAGAAACGTCCGTTGAAGATCACACCATGGCGGAGCCAAAGAAAGTCAGAGGAGTGGCTGTTTCCTCATGATTTGTGGCTTCTTTATATAAAGGATTTATTCTACCTTACTTTTGAATGTCAAACAAGGAGGCTTTTAACAACTTGCAGCGTTTCCGAGCGAAAGCAGCCTCAGCACATCTGGATAAGCAGAGCGATACTTCTGGCCCCCAAATGCGTCTCAGGCACTGCTTTCCAGACAGAGTTAAGACAGATGGCAAAATAAATCCATAGGGTATAGGAAAGTATCACTTATCATGACCTCTATCATTTGGTTCTGCTAAGTTTTCAGTTTCACTTTATCAGGAAATTCACTACTGCTAATCGTACAAGGTTCCCCAGATCCCATGCTCAGTTACTCTGTAGTGCTCCTCCACTTCCTAAGGCAGGGATCTGTAGACCCTCCAGATGTGCTTGGACCTCAGCTCCCATGATCTCTGTCCTCTGGTGATGCTGGCTGGAGTTGGGAGTTCAACACAGCCTCCAGAGGATCCACAAGTTCCCCAGAAGTCTTATATCCTTCCTCTTCCTGGCTTTTCCTTCTGTCCACTGCACGGTTGGATCACGCATTGGGTCTGCCTCTGTGTTCAAAACGCCCATTGTTCTAGGTGCATTTTGCAACAAGGAATTTCATTAGGGCGAGCAGTTTCTGAGCTCTGGGCGCAGTACTGCACTTAAGATTTTCAATTAAAACTGCAGTGTGAAAGGTAAAGGTAAAGGTAAAGGGAGCCCTGACAGTTAAGTCCAGTCGCAAACAACTCTGAGGTTGTGGCGCTCATCTCGCTTTACAGGCCGAGGGAGCTGGCGTTTGTCCGCTTCCGCAGGCAGTTTTTCTGGGTCATGTGGCCAGCATGACTAAGCCGCTTCTGGTGAAACCAGAGCAGCACACGGAAACGACATTTACCTTCCCACTGGAGTGGTACCTATTTATCTACTTGCAGTGCGTGCTTTCGAACTGCTAGGTTGGCAGGAGCTTGGACCGAACAATGGGAGCTCACCCCATCGTGGGGCCTCAAACCGCCGACCTTCTGATTGGCAACTCCAAGTGGCACAGTGGTTTAAACCACAGCGCCACCCGCGTCCCTAGGAGGACCTTTTTCTGCCTCCCCAGTTCCAGCTACTCTCCAAAGACTGGAGAAGAGACCTTGTGGAAAATGAACACAATATTTTAGCTGCAGTTCATTCATTTCCAGCTTTGTATTCTTGTTATAAAAAAGCGTGCCTAGACATTCCATTGTTGCGCCCATAACCACGGTTTAAGGTGCCATTTAGCTCCTAGCTTTCATATCTCAGCTTCTAACACTGGTCTGTCTAGCCTACCTCAGCTATAAGGCCACATTACATTTCTGCGCAGAGTACCCTTCTGCAGCAGGTTGTTGTTTGAGAACCAAAGATCCAGCGAGTGAAAATCCCACTGGATGCACAGAGCTGGTTGCACAATTCTCTGAACTGCAGCCTCAGATATAGCAAAATCTCACAGCAAGCAAATGCACTGACATCAGTGTTTAGAATGTGGCACTAGAAAACCCTCACATCTTTTTTTTTTTTAAATAATTTTTATTAATTTTCCAAACATGTAATAAAAACAAACAATAAAACAAAACAAAACATACAAACAAATAAACAAATATAATTTCTTAAACTTATTTTCCTTCACCTTACTTCCCGGACTTCCCCATACCTCCCTTTTTCTGCATCCTTATATTTACCCTTTCTCAGCAACCCTTTATTTAATTAATTGACTCATTTTCGTTATGATTTCCTTAGACTTATGATTTACAGCTGCAATTCTCTGTTTCTTAACACCATAACATCTCAGCACTCCTCAATTTTACAACCAAAGATCCAGCGAGTGAAAATCCCACTGGATGCACAGAGCTGGTTGCACAATTCTCTGAACTGCAGCCTCAGATATAGCAAAATCTCACAGCAAGCAAATGCACTGACATCAGTGTTTAGAATGTGGCACTAGAAAACCCTCACATCTGTTCCCGCTTGGAATGCTTTAATCTTACCATTTTAATAGAACTCGGTGCATGCTATCTCAGAAAGATGACTTAAATAACCACCATCGTTTGTTTTGCACTTGTATTTATGTGTTGTTTACAATGGAGTTAGAGGCTGCCCCCTTTCTTTCTTTTGTTTTAGACATTTTAAAAAAGGAGAAATGAAGAAGAGAGAATAGAAAGAGAAGGGAAATAGAAAGAGACGTTTTGTTTGAGAAGAAATACAGTCGTACCTTGGTTCTTGAACAGAATGTGTTTCGGGAGTCCGTTCGACTCATGAAACCATTCAAAAATCAAGGTGTGGCTTCCAATTGGCTACAGGAATGTCCTACAGTCAATCAGAAGCTGCGGAAGCCGCACTGGATGTTTGGCTTCAAAAAATCGTTCGAAAACCAGAACACTCACTTCCGAGTTTTGATCGTTCGGGAGCCAAGGCGTTTGAGATTTAAGGTACGACTATAAATGGAAGTTTTAGAGGGTTTTCCATGGGCAACATAAAGTTCTGAAGCTGCTCTAGCTAAGGAACAAGCTAGGACTGAGCCTTTATATCAGTGTTTCCCAATACTGGGTCTCCAGCTGTTTCCAGACTACAATTCCCATCATCCCTGCTAGCTAGGGATGATGGGAGCTGTAGTCCCAAGTTTGGGAAACACTGCTTTATATAGCAGTCGCGACAGCATCAGCAGGTGCAGCCTAAATGTTAAGACCAGCTGTGCTTCAAGATGCTGTGCTTCTTAAAGGGCCCGACCTTCTTGAATAATCCCCTACTGTGACAGAGCAAGGGAACCTCTGCCCTTCCTGGGTCTTCTGCAGTGGAGTCCTCCATGTCTGAGGACAACAGTGCCATATCCTCAGTGCTTCCTCTGTGAACGCTTCTGTGGCTGGCCCTGGATGCCCTGCCTCTCCTGCCCACGTCCCTTGAAGATAAGGACTCCTACTTGGGGATGTGACGTATCTGATTCAGTTAAATCCTCAGGCCCTGCTGAACTTCCTCAAAATGTCACTTAGGCAGCTGAAGTTTTCATCCTCCTCACCCCATATGAGCAGAGTGCCTTGGGTGAGTTTAAATGCCTTTTGTGACCTCTGGTCAACTCAAGCATGTGTTCATTCCAGGCATCTCTTTGGATTCAAACTAATATAAAAACCCCCACAATCAAGATTATTCCTGCAAGGAGGAGGATGAAAACACTACCGGAAAAACAATTTAATTAAACAGATCTGTTTCTCCAGGAAGACAGTCCTAAGATTTATTCTTTATGCTCCTTAAAATGCCTTGACTGAGCAACAAGTACTGGAAATGGCAGTTGAGAAATTAACACAATACAGTAGCTCTGTCCATGCGCAATATATCATAGAATCATAGAGCTGGAAGAGCTGGAAGAGTCATCTACCTTGGTTCTCGAACAGAATTCATCCCGGGAGTCCATTCGACTCCCGTTCAATAACCAAGGTGTGGCTTCCGATTGGCTGCAGGAACATCCTAGCCCAGAAATAGTGCTTCAGGTTAAGATGTTTGGCTTCTGAAAATAGTTCGAAAACTGATTTGAAAAAAATCCGATTCGAAAAAATTTGATTTGAAAAAATTTGGGGGGAAAATCCGATTCGGGAAAAAACCATTCGAAAACACTCACTTCCAGGTTTTGATCGTTTGGGAGCTGATTTGTTTGGGAGCCAAGGTGTTTGAGGTCCAAGGTATGACTGTATTCCAACCCTCTGCAATGCAGTTCTGTGTTGCTCAAACCCACAACCCTGAGATTAAGAGTCTCATGCTCTTCAGAGAAGCATACGCAGCTGATTTCAAGTTAGGGCTACTTCCAGCTAAATATTCTTAGTAGCACCACAATCCTATACAGTGGTACCTCAGGTTACATACGCTTCAGGTTACAGACTCCACTAACCCAGAAATAGTGCTTCAGGTTAAGAACTTTGCTTCAGGATGAGAACAGAAATCGTGCTCGGGCGGCGTGGCGGCAGCAGGAGGCCCCATTAGCTAAAATGGTGCTTCAGGTTAAGAACAGTTTCAGGTTAAGTACGGACCTCCGGAACGAATTAAGTACTTAACCTGAGGTACCTCTGTACATGTCACGCTCAAAAAGGCTTACTCGAGCTGCAGCCTGTGTATGGTTTACTCAGAAGTCAGTCCCACCATGTTCTATAAGGCTTATTCCCAGGTAAAGATTGCAGCTACAATCCTCTGGGTATTACAGTCATACCTCGAGTTACAGATGCTTCAGGTTGCATTTTTTCGGGTTACGGACGCATCGAAACCCGGAAGTACCAGAATGGGTTACTTCCAGGTTTTGGCAGTCGCGCATGCGCAGAAGTGCTAAATCACACTTTGCGCATGTGCAGAAGCGCCGAATCGCAACCTGCGCATGTGCAGACGTGCTGCTGCGGGTTGCGAATGTGCCTCCTGCAGGGATCATGTTCGCAACCTGAGCGTCCACTGTACTTCCAAGTAACTATTTTTTAGGCTCAGCGCTGTAAGCGTGGAATAATTTAAGGATTATTCCCAGAAAGAAGATGGATCAATCCCTGTTTCCCCATCCTGGAACGAACGTTCCCTTTTGGCAGAACCTAATTACTGTCAGCACAACAAAGTATCCTCTCGCCTTCTCTCTCCCCCCCCCCCCCCCGTGGATTCTGGCAGTGATCCTGCCATGCAGCTTAAAACG
Organism: Podarcis muralis; assembly: GCF_964188315.1. Lineage (NCBI taxonomy): Eukaryota > Metazoa > Chordata > Lepidosauria > Squamata > Lacertidae > Podarcis > Podarcis muralis. The sequence continues at coordinate 30,812,619 of NC_135659.1, forward strand.
TGACTTCGGCGAGATTTTAAGCCAGCTAACTATGTGCAGCAGCTCCCTGGAAGTCACAAAAAGCAGCGACATAATGCTCTTCCATAATATTGCGTTACGAGAAGCCGTGACACAAAAGCTAAAGATAAGCTGCGGAAAGAAGCATTTTGGTATATCATTTTTCATGGAAGCAGATAGCTTGTACTGATCTGCGGAAAGCCAATGTGATTCCCTGTCTGCTCAGCAAAACACCTCATGCTTGCCATTCAAGTGGAATAAATACTCTGAAGTATTAAACAACTGCTGGGGACTGGTTCAGGTTGTCCAAAGCACTTCCATGCCTTGTGGACTGATCAACTGGCCTGGCTTCAGCTGCATGTGTCTCTGCAGCCTAGTGGGTTAGTTTGGATGTAATGTTCATGATTCCACAAACAATGGAATGCTGGACTAGATAATCCTCATGGTCCCTTTCCCCTCTATGATTCTATTACTCTTATGTCTGCCATGAACTCACTAAGTGTCCTTAGTGTCTCAGCCTCAGTCCCTCACCTGCAGTATGATAATACAGTGGTACCTCGGAAGTCAAACGGAATCCATTCCGGAAGTCCGTTCGACTTCCAAAACATTCAGAAACCAAGGCATGGTTTCCGATTGGCTGCAGGAAACTCCTGCAGCCAACAGGAAGCTACATCAGACGTTTGGGTTCCAAGGAACATTCACAAACTAAAACACTCACTTCTGAGTTTGCGGCATTCAGGAGCCAAAAGGTTCGACTCACAAGGCGTTTGGGATCTGAGGTACGACTGTACTGATTTATCGGAAAGAGTTGCTGTAAGGATTATAGTTTGGATAATCTACATGAAGGACAAATACTTGAACACTTGCGAACACTATACAAATTACTTAAAGAGATCCTTTAAGTAAGCCTGCACTGTTTGCAAAAAAAAAATTTGCTAATCAGCCTGGGAGACATCAACATGCCACAGACTCCTACAACGATGCTTTTGTAAAATTGCGATGCTGTGAATGAACACACTGAGAAAATTTACAGAGGTTTTCCTCGCCACTCCCTTTTCCTTCTGGGACGTAATACTATGCACGATCCCACTCATATGAGATTTGTCAGAGCCAACCAAATCCAGCCTAACTTTCCCACAAATAAGCATGCATGGGATGACTCGAAAGGGTTGTTTCTGTATTTGTTTGATTATTTTTAGCCCACCCGCCCTGCAACATTAGATCCCACAAGAATTAAAAGAACAACAAGTCATAGCAGAAAGAGAAGATAAAAACAAAAACAAAACGTAATATAAAATAACAGCCATGGAGCCCAGGGAGACAGATCTTTACCAAAAGCATCCGTGTCTGGCATGCTCCCAGGGTGAGGGCATTCCACAGTCAGAGAAAGCCTGCAAAAGGCAGATATTACCCCAGAGTGAGATCCACACATCACTTTTCTGGCTGTTTCAAGAACGAAAAGGAGTATGTTGCTGAGACAGGTTGGTTATTATTTTTGTGTGCCTGTGTGGGTGAACACAAAAGGTGCTATTTTTTTTCTTTTGACAGGCGTGAGGACACTGAGGGCAGCACAGACATGAAATATGTACATTGTGTAGTACAGGCACCTTCAGGGAAGTGCTGTAGCTCTGCGGTAAAACGCATGCTTGGGATGCAAAGGGATGCATGTTCAGTTCCTGACATCCCTGGTGGGAGTCGTGGGACTGCAAAAGATCCCCGACTGAAAATGCAAAAAGTCATCACAAGTCACAGATAACCCTGGCCTGGGAGATCATACATGGACGGCCCCTAAAATCATTTTATGTAGCCCCTGAAATGGCCCCCTTCTTCTGTCCCATCAGACTTCTTCCCCTCCTGTTTATCTTTTTTGCGTCTCCAAGTTGCCTCTTCCACAGTATCAATCACTTCAACATTTGTGCATGTGAGTGAAAGACGCATGTTGGTCTTTATTCCAGATTACCGTATTTTTCACTCTATAAGACGCACTTTTCCCTCCTAAAAAGTGAGGGGAAATGTGTGCGCGTCTTATGGAGCGAATACAGGCTGCACGGCTAAGCCAGAACAGGGAGAGGGAGCGCTGTGCAGCACTCCATCTTGCTGTTCTAGCTTCGGGCTTAGCTGCGCACCCCGCTGCCCTGCAGAGACTTTGCGGACTGTCCCAGAAGCCTCCGCAGGACACAGGGATGAAGGCTCCCCGTGCCCTGCGGAGGTTTCGCACGAAGCTAGACCAGCTAGAGGGACCACTGCGCAGCACTCCCTCTAGCTATTCTGGCTTTTGGATAGCCCCCGCGAAGCCTCCGTAGGGCAGCAGGATGAAGGCTCCCCGCTGCCCTGGGAGGCTTTGCGCGGCTTTTGTGGGAAGTGTGTGGCTCTGTCCCTTCCCCCACCTCCCAGAAAAGCCCCCAAGAGCGCACAGTTCTTGCGGGAGATGGGGGAAGGTACAGAGGGCAGCTTATCCACATGCAGCCTCTTTCAGGCAGGGGGAGCCTTCTTCCCGCTGCCCGGGAGAGGCTTCAGCGGCTATCCCAGAAGCCAGAACAGCAAGAGGCTATCCCAGAAACCAGATCCCTCTTGCTGTTCTGGCTTCTGGGATTTAGATTTTTTTTTCTTGTTTCCAACCCCCCACCCCCCAAAAAACTAGGTGCGTCTTATCGTCTGGTGCGTCCTATAGAGCGAAAAAGATGGAAGTTAATCCAGAGCATTTGTGTTTCTGGGTCGCCTCCAACACATTATTATTACCCCTGTGAGAATGCGGCCCTTAGCCAAAATATTGTAGTCCACCCCCAATGTAGGTAACACGCAATTTGATGGACCAATGGTTCAATTACACAGCAGGCAGCTTTTTGTGTTCCACTTGGATTGGGAAAACAACACATTGGCATCTAGCACTGCCCAAGAGCCAGCTATGGGATGGCTGTAAATGGACAGACATGCAAGGAGTACCAGGAAGAATGGACGCAATTTAATGATTATTTAGTTAAATATGTTAAGTTAAATTAAATAGGAAAAGCTTGCAAATACCAGATAGGCTTAGGATTTAAATATGTAATGTGATGAATCAATATGTTTAATGAGGAATTGGAAAGAAAGAAAGATGTTAAGTGATTAAGTTAATTTTATAAGAATATTGACTTGGAAAACCGTTATAATGAGATGCACTGAAATCTAACCAGGGGGATACAAGGAAGTCACTTAACAATGTTATTTAGATTAGTTTTAATAAGGTTATGATTTATGTTTGTTTGACTATTTGTCTCTGTGTTTAAATTTTTGTGGAAAAAACCAATAATTTTTTTTGGGGGGGAGTAAATGGACAGACATGCAGGAAGTACTGTGCAGAATTAGAAGCATGCATCAGCAGCTTAAAAACAGAGGGAAAAGGAAATGACTCAAAAAAATAAAAATAAAATAAAAAATAAACCACAGGTGCTAAGCAAAAGGGTCTTTATGTCTGACTTCACTAGGAAACTAGTCATTTTTCCCAGTTCTACGTAAACTTAACAGGTTGTTCCTGGACAAAATACTGCACCATCCTCCAGAACTAGGTATTTTGGACATTGTTTTGAGACAGCCGGAATATAACCCCAGTCCACCTTCTGCTTTGTAGTGATCAGAGAAATGGAATGCCCGCCGTCACTTTCACTGAGCTCCAACCACTTGTATTCCTTTGTTGATCATTTAAAGGATTTCCCCATGAGTTCGCGGGGCACGTTACAGCAATATAATGTGCAAGAATCAAATGAGGCAGTTCTAAAGCAAAGTCCAAAGAAGGCAAGTCACAAACCACGCAAAAAAACAACCCCTTTAATTGTCAAAGGTGCATCTTCACATACGATGGAAGCTGTGCAACAGAGATGCTAGACTATAGGAAGGTACTTCCACAATTCAGGGGCTGCCACCATGGGCATCTGCAGGAAATTTATGGGAACGGGAGGACGGATAAATACATCAAATGAATAAAATATACATACAGAACTGAAAAGTGGGAGCAGGCAAGTTTCTCACTCAACAAATGACAAGAATTGTGCCTGCGCATTTTGCCTTGTATCTTGGGTTCCACACATGCTAGAAACTGACTCTTTAAAAAACAAAAGGATCTAGGGGTTAGGTGAAGGGGACAAATGCCCCCTCCCTTCATGGACAGCTGCCCCAGAGAATGCCCTCTCCTGGGTCACCAGGGCAGTGGAACGACCAAGAGGGTCCCTTTCTTTCACAAGAAGTACCTTTCAAATTGCATGACGCAAAGGCAGCCCAGCCCAGCACTGGCAGGTTCAACTGCACACAGCTAACTACTGCAAGACCCTGCTTACAAGTCAGCATTACTCTCAGGAAGTCAGCATTACTCTCAGGAAGAAACCACTAAAGCCCACTATGGGCAGGTCACATCTTCTAGGCTAGGGATGGAGAACCTTTTCCAGCCTGAGTGCTATATTTAATTATCCGCAACCTCCCAAGGGCTACATTCCAGCAGTGGACAGGAGCCGAAGGGAAAGTGGACAGAACAATTTATGCCAACTTTACTTTTGTACAGTCGTACCTCAGGTTACATACGCTTCAGATTACAGACTCTGCTAACCCAGAAATAGTACCTCGGGTTAAGAACTTTGCTTCAGGATGAGAACAGAAATCGCCCGCAGCGGCGGGAGGCCCCATTAGCTAAAGTGGTACCTCAGGATAAGAACAGTTTCAGGTTAAGAACGGACCTCCAGAACAAATTAAGTTCTTAACCCGAGGTACCACTGTACAATAAATGCCTCTCTCTTCCCTATCCAGACAAGCCAGGGTCATTATCAGAGTTGAAGGACACATTCCAGAAGAGCAAAAACACCTGAGGTGTAAGGCAAGTCAGAGTGTGGCTGAGGGAGTGTTCCAAGGGCCAGATAAGGAAGGCTTGAGGGCCGCATTCAGTCCCTGGGGCTGCAGATTGCCACTCCTGCACTAGGCAGTCCAATCCATCCTCTTATGTCTTTTGTCATCCCACTATGAGAAGGTCTTGTAGGCCACCTAGCCTAGTTTCTAGAAAGCTTTAGGATCCATTCAGGGGTTTAGGAAAGCCTTGAAGGCCTGCTTGTTTTTGACTTCTTTTCTTGAATTGCGCTCTGGCTGATGTTCTGTTCATACTCAGTGCAGGAAATCTGGAGTGGGAGCATCAGCAGCCCTGCTAGATCTCCAGAGGAGAGTCTACCACCCTCTAAAATAAGAAGATCCCGGCTGCATTGGACCAAAGTCCATCATCCTATTCTCAAATTCCCAAGCGAATGCCTATGGTAAGCCCACAGTCAAGGCACAAGCACAACAGCATTCTCTAGCTGACTGCTTCCATACAGAGAGGGAACAGCCAATTAGGTCCATAGGTAAATATCTCAAGAATGGACAAAGGCAGTTCTACACCCCCATCTTATGCCTTTTATTACAAGGAAGAAGCTTGGCTTCAGACAAAGACAAACCTTTAGCACTTATTTGGGATATTCTAAAGCTTCCTCCATTTCCTTCTTAATGGAATGAGATGTGATACAGCAAAATTGGCAGGCCAAAGTTTTTCATATTACCAAGAATGCAAAAACAGAAAGAAAGAAAAATAACATCCATTAGGCAGCACAGTAAAACTTTATTTTTTTGTTAAGAGAGACTAATTTTTAAATGTGGGTAAAAAGTAGAGCTATGTGCATCAAGGCTTTTGACTCAATCATGTTCCACTATTCATTACGGTTGCCTCTTCTCACTAATTGGGCAACCACATAAACAAAGCAGTCTCTTGAAAGATGAGGACGTCTTTCAGATATTGCAGTATGTAATCAAGATGGCTAAAATCAAGAGTTTCAGGACTGCAGAGGAAATCTGCCAGTACACTCTTGTAAACGACTACTCAGAAGTATGATCAAATAAGTCCAACAGGCCTTACTCCCAAGTATTCAAGTTTAGAACCACAGAGTGTGGGGTGTTTAAGCAGAATTTAGCTGCCAGGATGTGACCCTTGCAAATACGTCTGGAACAATTACAGGTCTACAAAACAAGAGGAACACACACACCCCAGACACATATAACTTACAACAGCTGGCTATGGCACATGAATAGCCAGACAGAGAAGAATCACCACTTTTGCAAAAGAAAAGAAGCTCTGGTCACCTGGAAGAGTTTCTTAGCCATTAAATTGCCTCTAGAGCAGTAGCGCTCCATACGTTCTCAGACTGCAACTTCCATCATCCATGACCACTGCTCATATTGGCTGGGGCTGATGGAACCAGTGTTAGAAACTGAGATATGAAAGCTAGGAGCTAAATGGCACCTTAAACTGAGGTTATGGGCGCAACAACGGAATGTCTGGGCACACTTTTTTATAGCAAGAATACAAAGCTAAAAATGAATGAACTGCAGCTAAAATCTTGTGTTCATTTTTCACAGGGTCCAGTCCTTCCTGTGCCCCTAATATTCTTAGAGGGTGTCTTCTCCAGTCTTCAGAGAGTAGCTGGAAGTGGGGAGGCAGAAAAATGTCCTCCTTTCCTTCCACTCTGCAGTTTTAATCTGAAATCTTAGGCGTGGTAATGTGCTCAGAGCTCAGAAACTGCTTGCATTAACGAAATTCCCTGTCGCAAAACATGCCTAGAACAATGGGAGTTTCGAACGCTGGATGGAAGTTGGAGTCCATCAATCTCTGGAGGACCACAACTTCTCCATCCCTTATTGGCAGTAACGCAAAACTGACTGCATATCACAACCTTGGTGAGTCCCCTCCACCTTCACTAAACTGTCTAAATTCTTCAGCCAGCCAGTCCTGAAACTGCCGCTGGTTTCCTTTGCGCGCTCCGCCTTCGCCCTCTAAGAGGCTGCCTAGGAAGAGGCAATGCGAAGCTGGCTCCCCAAACGACGGCAGGGTCCCGTCTGAGAAAGGGAGGGAGGCGCTTCCCGTTGTCAACTTTTCCACACGTCCTCAAGCCGTGCGGGAACAAACAAAGGGAGTCCGGCTCGAGTTGAGACGCGGCGGGGATTTGTTTTGGAGGAAGCCACAACTTTCCCCAGAGAGAGAAAGAGATGCAGGCGGTGGCTCCACGCAGGAAGCCGGCGAGGACAGAGTGCGGCGGGGAAGTCGACTAACGGCTCGCTCCTGGTCTCCTGCGGAGGCGCATAAGCACCAGGCTCCTGGCTTGGCGCGTCCGGAGCAGCCAGACGGAGCGGGAGGGCGAGCCCGCTTGGGGCCATATAGCAACTCTCCGGAGCCGCGTTTTTCCCTCCGTCTTCCTTCCTAGTCCGGTTCTGGCCCCAAAGGGGGCAGGAGCCTACTCTGGGGACGGAAAGACTAGGGTGTGGGCAGGAGGCGAGTACTGGACGGCGCCCCAAATCCACCCCGAGGTATGAAACCCTGATCCACCACCCTCCCATAGGTGCCAACTCCCTGGGGCCCTGGGTGCCCGGGCACCCACAAAATTCCCCATGAAGGGGCAGAGCACCCACAAATTTCGGTGCCACGCTGCATGGCCACACAGCAACTCCTCGGAGCCACGTTTCCTCCGCAGGATCCTACTCTGGGGAAGGAAAGAGCTCAAATCCACCCCGAGGTATTCCAGCGCGCGCTTGGACGGACCCCGATCCACACACCCCTCCCCACTGCTTGGAGAATCTCCCCGCTATTTCCCCATCGCCGCCTGGAGGCGGCTCTGCCCTCCATCCCCAAATCCCAATTTCATTTCCAAAGGCTGAAGGAAGAAGAGAGGGCGCTCCATGGGAAAGGGGCGCGCCGTAGCGGCTCCATCCTCGCTCACCTCGGTGGGGACAGAGATCGTGGCGGGGACGGATCACGGGCGGAGGGCGGTGGCGTCCTCTTCCTCCATTGCCGAGCGCGGCGGCGGCGGCGGTGGCGCTGCCGATGCTCCCCACCAGGATCCGCGCCGAGAGTGCCGAGGCCGCTGTCCCCGCGCGTCCCTCCTCCGTCTCCTCCTCCTCCTCCAACAGCCGCTCTCTCCGCCCACTGCTGCTGCTGCCGCGGGCCGCCACCTCCGGGCCGCGCCCTGCTCCGACGCCGGCGCGCGCACGTGGCTCCCCCCGGCCAGCGGGCTGGCGCGCAAGGAGGGAGAGGGGTAGGCAGCGAGGGTACGCCGAGACACCTCCTGGCTTAGCCCCATGTCTTCTGCTTTGGCGATCACTTGTACCTGAGTAAGATTGTCTTCCATGGACACGGTCTTAACAGTGAGTCCTAAGTGATTGTGGAGGCCAATTCTGGATCCTCACGTCCTTCCACAGTGGGGACATAGGTTTCTGGGCAGGAGTTGATCACGGTGTGGATTTGCCAAACGTGCCTTCCTCTTAGCACGTTTCTCCCTATCGTCCTGAGTTTGTGCTTCTTCAAAGTCCATGACACCTTTGGCTGTCCTCCAACTGGAGCATTCTCAGGCCAGTGTTTCCCAATTGTCCTGTTTATACTACTTTTTTTTTACATTTACCTTGAGAGAGTCTTTAAACCTCTTTTGTTGACCACCAGCATTACACTCTCCATTTTCGAGTTCGGAATAGAATAGTTGCTTTGGAAGACGATAATCAGGCATCCGCACAACATGACCAGTCCAACAAAGTTTATGTTGAAGAATCAGTGCTTTGACACTGGTGATCTTTGCTTCTTCCGGTACACTGGCATTAGTTCGCCTGCCTTCCGAAGTGATGTGTACATTTTTTCGGAGACACTGTTGATGGAATCTTTTGAGGAGTCAAAAACAGGACTGGAGTTGAAGTGCTGATTGGATCATTACTGCTAAGCCATGGTTTAGTGTGACATGGTTTTTGTTATATATATTTTTTAAAAAACCAAAACCCAGAATGCTACAATCTGAAAAAGTAGGACTAGGAGCATGGAAAGTACTCAATTAACTGAGGTTCTGGTGGGTATTTTTTACTCGTGGTTTTCCCAAAAAAGATCAACAACTTTAGGGGGCGATCTAAAAAAAGCTAAGCAATTTTTTGCCCCCCTCAAAGAAATCCTGGCTACGCCCATGACTAGGACAGACTCCCAGTGGCACAGAAGTGTTCTTGCCCTCTTCTTGCCTGTGATACTCACTTTTTTAATGGTTTCAATAGCACTTCAGATCATACCTCTCTTAAAATCTCCACCCACCCATACACAAACCAAAAGCTTAACTGGGACATATTTTAAAAAGGCCATTGACTTAAACATACTTCAGATTGGAGCCTATTTCTCCATATTATATAAAATGAATTTATGGAATAGTCCAAATGCCCACCAATGCTGGTTCTCTAGGTCTTGGTTGATTTCAAAATTGAATAAATAAAATCCAATTTTCCCCAAGGTTATCTGAGATTTCTTCCTCCCTATAAATGTTTATAGATGGTGATGTTATTCATTCAACCTAACATGCCACACTTTCCTTCTCCATAAACTAACAGATGGCAAGAACAGTTTTCCATGCTGTTAAGTAGTGAACATACATGTGATCGTCACAATTTGTTCTCTTTTTACTTGTCCTTTTCTTTCCACCCAAAGCATGGAGTCCACTTCATCAGATACATAAAGTGGCTATCCTTAGTTGGTGGGTATATATTCATTTGGGGTGGGTGGGGAGTATGAGCAGCCAGGCCAAATGGTGATGGAACTACAGAAATTACATTCTGTTACAAATCAGTTAAGTCACTCTTCACAGGAATAGCCTTAGCAGTCACCCTAATACTGCTAAGTAATTTAACACCTGCAGTGTGACAAGAAGCCTTAATATCTTTATTCATGCCCCAGAGACAAATATAATCCCTTGATACATTTTAACTCGGCAGTTTCACACTGGAATATCCTTTTGAAATTCCACAGTAAGAGAAGGGCAACTTTAGGTCAGCTCCAGAGTATCTTGGGAGAGGGAAATGTTCCAATGTCAATGTTCTGGGAAGAGGGGAAATCTGTGCATGCCTTTCCCGTGTTCTGAAAATATATATAATCTGTGTGAGTCTTTCATTTATAGCCCTTTCATCGCTGCTTCTGCAATTCATCAAGCAAAAGATTTTGTTTGTGCTTTGATAAATGGGGAGATTCGGCATTAAACTGAAAAAAGTTAATCCCCATAATCTTAAAAAGATCTTAAGCTTTGAAATAAGTAATCTCCTTTTAGAGAACAAATCCCGTATTTCAAAGTCACATGTAAATATTGCCTTAGGATTGCATATTTGCTACAACGCTCCATGTATTTCCACCATTTTCCAGTGTTTCTAGATCACGGCCAAATGAACAATATTATTTTGTTGTTCTTTATTATATGTATAATTTACCTGTGTTGCAAATCAATGCAAAGAAAACATATCCAGTTATTTGGACCTATAATTCATTGAATTATTTTGGTCATTTGCTGAGTCTTCGTAACACAGATATCTGGCAACAGGCCTGGTGCCTGAAGTCAGCTCCCTGTACAGCACGTCCTTGGGGATCCTGCCATCTTTCATTCTGTGGGCGTGAGCAAGCCAGTGTAGACATCGTTGAGACAGGAGTGCACACAAGCTGGGAATGTGGGCCTGGAAGAGCACATCTTTGTTTGAGACTGTCCTGTCATGTGATGCCCAAAATCTTCCTGATGCAGTTCATGTAGAAGGCATGGAGGCATTGCTCCTGGTGGTTGTAAGTTGCCCATGACTCACTTCCATAAAGCAGCATGCTCATCACCCAAGCCTGGTAGACCTTCATCTTGGTATTGGATGCTACCATCACATTCTCCCATACCCTTTCGAGAGGTGAGCCATTGCCCTGGCAGCCTTGCCAATACGCTTGGCCAGCTCAGTGTCAATGGAGAGGTTGCTGGTTATGGTGGAAACCAGGTAGACAAAATTGTCTGACATGAACACACTTCAGTGTCAATCACCTGCTGACAGTAAAGTCCAGCAGGTGCCAGTGGCCTGACCTTAGATGCCTCCAGGACAGTCGGTGTTTTGCCTTGATAGAGAAGAACGTGCTCATGATGCAAAGTCTGCAATACAAGCACAGGTCAAGCAGCCTTTGTGCATATGAGCATTCATAAAACCCAGACAAATTCTGAAAACTCAGGGAGAAACTGGATGTGATGTGGAAGATCTGGGATAGGCTTGCTTGATGCAGCTATTCTAGGCTGCATCAACAGAAGTATAGTATCCAGATGAATGGAAGTAATAGTACCACTCTATTCTGCCTTGGTCAGACCACACCTGGAATACTCTGTCCAATTCTGACCACCACAATTTAAGAAGGATGTTGACAAGCTGGAACATGTGCAGAGGGGGGCAACCAAGATGATCAAGGGGTCTGGAAACTAAGCCTTATGGGGAGCCCTTGAAGGAACTGGGTATGTTTAGCCTGGAAAAGAGGAGTCTGAGAGGAGATACGATAGCCATCTGTGGTGTAGTGGTTAAGAGCAGTTGACTCGTAACCTGGTGAACCGGGTTTGCGTCCCTGCTCCTTCACATGCAGCTGCTGGGTGACCTTGGGCTAGTCACACTTCTCTGAAGTCTCTCAGCCTCACTCACCTCACAGAGTGTTTGTTGTGGGGGAGGAAGGGAAAAGGAGATTGCTAGCCTCTTTGAGACTCCTTCGGGTAGTGATAAAGCGGGATATGAAATCCAAACTCTTCTTCTTCTTCTTAAGGGATGTCACATGGAAGAGGGAGCATGGTTGTTTTCTCCTGCTCTTGAGGGTAGGACTTGAGGCAGTGGCTTCAAGTTACAAGAAAGGAGATTCTGACTAAACATTTGGAAAAACTTTCTGACAGAACTGTTTGGCAGTGGAACAGATTCCCACGAGAAGTGGTGGACTGTCCTTCCTTGGAGGTTTTTAAGCAGAAGTTGGATGGTCATCTGTCGTGGATGCTTTAGCTGAGATTCCTGCATTGCAGGGGGGTAGGACTGGATGATTCTGTGATTCTATGATGCATATTTTGTGTGTTTTTAAAAGAATATTGGGGGGAGGGTGTAATTTGATTGTGGACATTGTGCTGAGGAGAGGATTAATCCTTCCCCTATTTCTCTGATCAAAACCACTCATCCCACCCCACCCCCCACTGCCATTAGCAGTGCTGGGGGGGGGGGAGATACCCACAGTGTACCAGTCTTTTGCCCTCCACTTCCCAATTATCCCTCTATATTTGCCTTACTTCCTCTCTTCTCACACATGCACACATATCCCTGTTCTCTGTGGCATGCATTTCACAGCATGGCTATTCCAAGTAGCCTTATGACGTGATATTCCTTCATCTCAACTCCATGCCCTCAAGAGACTGCTTTGATCAGTCCCTGTGCTGAAGAATGAAAGACACTGTATTTATTCAGCTGCTCAATTAAAGCAACAACACCACACAAAATTCTCAGGATAAACTGAGGAGCTTTAATGATCTCGTCTGGTACACAAGAAGGAACATGAGAAGACCAGTTCAGCCAAAGTTCAGGAGAATGGGAACTTCTTCCCCCAATCTTCCACACACAATAGTTCTTTCCTGTTGGGTAAGGGTATTTACAAATGCCATTGGGGCAATGCTCTTGTTTTTATGTGTGCCGAAGCAAACCAGGTCAGAGTCAGGGAGCATGTCAAGGGACTCAGCTATACAGCTGCAAATATAATATTTTAAGTGCATTATACAAATGGAGCTGGTGAGCTAATGGCAAATTCCATATATTTTTTAAAAGTTTTTTTTTATAAATATATGCACTTTCACAGCGTTTTTTTTATATATGTGTAGATTCAGCCAAGGATAGGGAACTGGTGAGCCTTCCAGATGTTCTTGGACTCTGAACGCCTATCAGCTCCAGCCAGCACTGCTAGTATTAGTGACAGACATGCTAAGACACTGGTTCTGAGACTGTTTGCAACATTTTGTATATGTATGCTTGACTGCAAAATTCTGTGGGGATACTCGTAGGATGCAAGTTCTTTTCTGAGGGCGGTTGGAGAATATAAACTTTAAAAGCCTTGTTTCCCCTCAACGTTCAGATAAACTTGCCTGCATCAATAATTCTGGAACATGGACAGTGTTTCAAATATAAACTTCTATCATTTAAAGTAAATTTCGGAAGTGCCATTCCTCCTCCCCGCTCTCATGCCATTTGAAATCAGTTAGATTTCCCATTAAACAAAACAATGTTTACAAATCATGCAGAGTTTTTTTTTTAGCTTGCTTACGAATATAGGGGAATGGCAGTTCATCAGACATCTGGTAGAATGGTTATCCGAGAAACTGAAGCAAGCTTTTAAAAACAGGAGTATGCCTTGAGATGGTGTGTTTTATTTCTAAAGCCCCAGAAGTATGCTTGGCAGGGTACATATAAGTACATTTGGATATGTTTTGCTACAGATGGAAAGTTAGTGTGCCAGCGATCCCATCATCCCTGACTTTTGGCCCTGTTGGCTGAAGTTGATGGAAGCTACATCCAAAAACATCCGGAGGGCAGCAGTTACCATGTGGAAAGTTTTTGGTGTAATAGTGCGTTCAGTAATGTAAAAGGTAAAGGATCACTGGACAGTTAAGCCCAGTCAAAGGAGACTATGGGGTTGCAGCACTCATCTCGCTTTCAGGCTGAGGGAGCCGACATTTATCCGCAGACAGCTTTCCAGGTCATGGGGCCAGCATGACTAAACCGCTTCTGGTACAACGGGACACTGTGACGGAAATCAGTGCGCACAGAAACACCATTTACCTTCCCGCCAGAGCGGTACCTATTTATCTACTTGCACTGGTGTACTTTCGAACTGCTAGGTTGGCAGGCGCTGGGATGGAACTGTACCCTGTTGCAGGGGTTCAAACTGCCAACCTTCTGATTGGCAAGCCCAAGAGGCTCAGTGGTTTAGACCACAGCAGCACTTGTAATCAGTAATGTAACCCCCTGGTTGCCACCTGTATTCCAAACTGGTCAGTCCAAAAGAATTGCACTACTGCAGGCTTTCCTTAAATGTAAACCCCACTGTTGGTACTTTGAAAGCAGACTTTGTGCTTCTGCTGTTGTATTTTGGTGTGATGGGGAAAAAAGGAAGAAAACATATGGTGATGTTTTTTATTTAGGCTGTGTCAATTTTATCAGGAATGTGAAATGAGAATTACTCCCCCCTCCCTCAGATTTGCAGAATCTCAGCTAGACCATAGACAAACAAGTCGTTTAATTTCTGATTCCTTTCTGACACCAGGGTGGAAGGATAGTTCAGTTTGACCTAACCAATTGCATTGAAGGCCCTTAGACAATCAACACAGATGTGAACTATGAAAACCAGGACCGATGGTGGATTAAATTAAAATTCGTATTTCAAACTACATTAAATGTGATGTAAATTTCAGGAAAAGACTGCATTTTGCAAAAGAAAGTTGGCAAGGAGGGGATCTTAACATTATTGCTAAGATGATCACACTGTACTAGTTAGTAAGAGTTTTCAAAAATTCTAAGCTACTATGTGTGTGTGTGTATATATATGTGTGTGTGTGTGAAAATGTGATTATATGTATATTCTTCTAGAAAAAAGGGTGCCGCTACTCACCATGAAGTTGCTATAGTAAGTGCCAAACTTTTAATCAGTGCTTTTATTCTAGAAAAAAAGGTGCCGGCACTGTATACTCCCAGAAAAAAGCACTGTATGTAACCTTAAGAGATAATCATAATCTGGAATGGTGCTGGACTTGGATGAAGTGTGGGAACTCAGTCCAACTGGATTGATTTCATATTCATCTAGAATTAGTCATATCTTGTAAAATTGTGTAGTGTTTTTAGCAGAAGGGACCTTGAAATGAGAAAGCTGTCGCCTCACACACGCCCAATACAAAAAAAAAAAGTCAAGTATTACAAAACAGAGTATGTTCATTTAGGTCTTTGAGCACAGCAGCATGACTTTACCATATTCTGCTAGTGTGTCAATAGATGGAACCAGAGAGCAATAGATGGAACCAGAAATTTTCCCTCAAGCCCTTGAATAAAAAACTATAGCTTGAAGCAAGTATTAGGAACTGAGCATCAGTAAAATTCATATTTTCAGTTCAGATTCAAAGTTCTCTTCATTTCAAAGACCCTGATTTACAGTGAAAACTTTTAGCAGAGCAATTTTGACAAAACCCTGCTGACTGAAACAAGTGAAGCTTTGGTATCCAGAAAAAAGAAGAAACAGAAGTATACCTTTCAAATGATTTAAACATGGTGCTGTTTGCATGTAATGCTAAGCTAAACCATGGTTTATACAAACTGGAGTCCTGGAGCAAAGATCATGGCCACGGTGCCTCTACCCCAGTGTTTCCCAACCTTTTTTGGGCAAAGGCACACTTGTTTCATGAAAAAAATCTCGAGGCACACCACCATGCCAGATGGGGAAAGGTCACTTTTTACTTATGTAAAAAAAAAAAAAAAAAATAGTAACAGCATAGAAGGTAATGGTTAGGCTAGCATCCCTCTTCCAAATATGCTAGGTTTTTATTTGCAGGGACTGTTCTACATGGGAAAGCATTCAGCACTGTCATTCTCCCATCTGCCATCTGAATTGGTACTATTCTGGGTCAACTTACTCTGCTGCATGTGTAGATGAAAATGGCACCAAGTGTGGGGGAGGGGGCAGAACAGGTTTCAGATACAGGATATTAAGCATACACGTACTTCAGATTGAACTGGTTGCTTGCTTTGCAAGTTTTCATTTCCCAAATGACTGCCTTGGCAAGCGCAATACCTACCAGGCTCAACGCCGGTCTCGCGCTGCCGCTTCCCGCGCTCTCAAGGACCCGGGAGGAGGAAGGCGTGAAGGGAATCCCGAAGGCGCGAAAACCTCGCGCATGCGCAGGCCTTCCGCCTGTGACAGCCCAGTAGGCCGGCCGAAGCGAGCGGCGATGGGATGTGGGAGGGAGCTCGCTCGCCGCCCCGCGTGTGCCTATGTGGGGCACGTTACAGCCCCGTGACGTCAGTGCCACGCAGGCAGCCAGGCAGGCAGACGGCGAGAGCCCCGCGCTGGGCGGCCTCTCCTCGCCGCCGCCGCCCCGCCTCTCGCTGCCCGACTCGCCCGCCTCCCTCCAGGCAACATCTCGCGGCACACCAGGCAACGTCTCGCGGCACACTAGTGTGCCGCGGAACACCGGTTGGGAAACACTGCTCTACCCTACTGCTCTCATGCTAGCCAGGGCCAAGCCATGGTTTAGCTTAGTGTTACGTCTTAACCAGAGCTTAATGTTAGTCTCACTCTAGACAAACTATGAGCTGTAGAAAAGGTTTTCTCTTCATTTTCTCTAGCACTATGTGCAAACAGAGCCTTAAGAATAAAAGTTATCTGTCAAGTTTTTAAACAAATTATAAGAATATCTAGAACGCTGCACATACCTTTGAAAGATTATCAGTTTGTGGGAAGGGGGAGGAGGAAAAAGAGAGATTAGCGGGCTGTTGTAAAAGTGCAAATAGGCTAAATTACAGAATAAGAGATCTACACCATTATTGGGAATTTAAGAAGTGTCTTTCTGGATGAGGCCGAAGGCCCGTCTAATCCAGCCTCCTGTTTCCCAGTGGCCAACCAGATTCCAATGGGATTCTTATCAACTGCCATTCTGAGGCATCCTGCCTCCGATTCTTAGATCTTGATGGTGTTTTTGATTGACATAAGCGTTCCTCAAGAAAAGATTGGTCTGTCCATGCTGGTGGCATCTTGCCTGGGCTTTCTTATCAAAAGCAACGAAGATCAGACTATGCTAAAGTAATCACCTCTAGTTATATTTTGTCAAATGCAAAAGCTCCAGTATCAAATCACAACTCAAGGTTTCTAGCCCACTGAAAAGCTTGGGGAAAGTAGCAGTTGTGGCTTCTAAAAATGGATAATATAGAACGTGTTAAAATTTGATATTTCTGCACAGGGAATCTGCCAAACACCGAGGGAGAAGAGTTTTAACGCATGCCTGCACCAGAGACCATTTTGTTCTCTGCACACACTCCCCTCCTCCTCAAGTAGGTTGTGGAAGTTTGGTCCCTATTTCTACACTTTTTTCAGAAAACATATGATAGCAAATACATGCTGAGCACTGATTTGTTTGGCTGTGAGTGGGGAATCGCTTCCCCTCAAATTTGGAAGTCATTCTCTGCCAGCCACTGGACATTATGTAATATTATTGTGGGAAAACTTTGTTAAGAGTTTATTCAAGAGTGCACTCTCAGTAGCTGCTGAAGATTATAATATGGCACAAGAGAGCTTATTATGCCCCAATCATTGAATGCTTTATGGTAGTCAAAGCCACCATGCAGAATTCACCTTAACATAAAGTTGGTCCAGACTGCTAACTTACGTTTTGATGCTGAAAATTTTAAGATCTTGCACAGAGCTGGATTTATTTATACATGCCTTTTTAAAAGCTTCTGCAGGACTGGTAAAATTTGTTTTTTTAAATGTAGTTTTCTATTGCACTGGTATACTTCCACATTCTGCATTAAGACAAGCCTTCCAAGGCATTAGAGCCCGAGGCCTGAGAGGACAGTTGCTATACCAAGTAACCAAATATTTTTTCCATGTTTTGGACAGCAGCTATAAAAAGCAGTTGGCAGTAGCTATATAGAATGTTTGGATTTTTTCCCATGGGAAAGTAAATAAAAATTAAAATCTAAGCATTTAATATTTTAAAAATGTGAGTATATATTTTAAAATTGTATCAGACTGGTGTTTAGCTATTAAAAGCTGCTAATATTTTAATTTCTTCATACTAGATAAGTAGCTTACTAAGTCAGCACTTACATCTTATAGGTGAGTTAATACATATGTATAATTTCCTTCCATTTAAATTAAAGGGAACAAAAGAAAAATGACTACCTTTGGGTTAAGTGGGGCTCAGTTTTTAATGCTAGCCAGGCGTCACTAAATCCTGACCCATTTTTAATGAAGAAAAAATTAAGATGACACAAATACAGGATTGAGCATAGACAACTTAATAGAATTTTATTCAAATATTTTTTTCAACAGAAATTGCCAGTATATGCAAGACCATATTTAAACATTCCCTCTACCCCCCAGCAGCATTACAGTGAAACAAACTGAAAAGCCATTGTGTATAAAATAAATGCTATATACAAATATGGGTTGTGGTTAACATAGCTTGTCCTATAATTAGGAAGGTGATTTAGCTTGCTAAAATTCTCTTCAATGCAATATATTAAGTATGAAGATGGGAAACAAAGCAGTTTTCAAAAATACTCACAGTTCAGCTCTGCCATCTGAAGTGTGAGGTCAGAATACAGAAAGGAAACAAAAGGCACACTGTGGCATGCAATAAGGCCAGAATTACCAGCCTTTAGATTTCTTGCTCTTTGTGAAAAATGCTTTGCAAAAAGATTAAAATAAGACATTAATCAAACGGACTTTTTAAATTCTTATGCTCGTGTTATTTAATTCTGAGTTAGTCCGTATTTAGGCAAATGATCATGCCCTCATACCTGTGTGTTACGGCCATAGCCTTTTTAAAGAGATCTTCACCTTTCCGAGTCAATGTTATCTATGCTTTCTTTAATAGTCCTTTCCTGGTCTCACTGGTTTTTTAGAAATACAGCACAGAAGACCTTTTTTGATGTTACTACTACGCATTTCAAAATGCCCCAAAATGGGGTGCCAACATGGTACCTTCCAGCCGCAGCCAGCTTAACTGTCAGTGATGATAGGAGTGGTAGTCACGAGCAGCTGGAGGGAACTATATCAGCTACCCCTGTGTTGAATGATAAAATAATCCGAGTGGAGGGAATGTTCAAGAAATCAAGGCCATTCTTAAGTCCATGCACTACTAAAAAGGTGGACCAACACATGATATAGTTAAAATGAAGAGTGTCAGTAATCTCTACAAGTGTGTTCTCAGCAATGCCCAGTTGGTTTTTTGTTTGATTTTTGTTGTTGTTCAAAAAGCAGGTCTTTAAAGTGGAAACAACCAACTTCCTTTTAAAAATAAACAAAGGTGTCCATCAATTTCTGAAACTTTAAAAGTTTTAATATTTTTGTGAATGTTTTATAACTCTTAACACAGTTATAACACATACACAACACATATACAACAATGTCAAGACTTTAAAAGTTTCAGAACAGAGTTCTGGCCACAGTGATTTAAACCATTCCGGTGCCACCGTACACCAACATTAATGACATCTATTTGTGAGATGACTGTTGGCAAGCACAAGTCAGAAGCTGAGTAGGACCAGAACAGAGCTGGAAAGAAGTAAAAGATGACAGAGGCAAAAATGAGTACACTGCAGCTGATTTTGAGATGGGTGAACAAGGTAACATGAAGGCCAAAAAGCTAATTATGTCCACAATTTTTTCCTAGTACAAATTCCTCAACAGCAGCCACTCTCTCATTGCCATGTTGTTCCAGGTTTGTATCTTTTACATGACAGGAAAGAGCCCCATCTGGGTAGATTCTGAAACATCTAGACTTTGTTGCCCAATGTAGTCCTATGCATTAAGCATATTTGTGTTCAGTTATGTAACAAAACTTAATTTGAATATTAGAAACTAAATGTGAAACATGTTTCTTGGCATGTAGATGTGAAAAATACCCCAAAATATTAATAAATCGCACCTTGGGGGGAAAACAATCCGGGAGAATTGGACCTGTATCAGACCTGTATCGGATCCATGAAAAACACAAAGCTTATTTTTTTTGTTCCCTGAGAGCTATTTAAAAAGGTCTTTGGAATGTAATTATTGTGATGGACTGATGTCAACATGGTAAGATTCTACTGGAGAGATTAACTTAGTTTTGTGGCATTAAGATAAAGTAAGCTATTTTTTAAAAGGAGCAAAGTGAAAAAAATAGTCAATATAAAATAGTTACACAAGCAATTTTCTGATATCATGCAACCTGATCTACAAAATCAGCATATGGAATGCTACATTATATGGCAGAATAAGATACATTTTCTCTGAATGCATGCTAACAAGTTCACACCATAAACAGGGGAGGCAAAAAAAGGTGAAGATGATGTCTCAGCAGCATTGAAGTAGATGCCATACCCAAATGCAGTTGGAGCCAGTCATGAAGGGTGTGGCCTGAGGAGGCCATTGCCCTGGGTCAGTTTTTTGGGAGGGCACATTTAGGCACTCTTCCACCTGGAGGGCAGCTGAGAAAGAGACAACATACCATACCATTTGGGTATGGTATCTACTTCAATGCTGCTGAGACATCATCATATTTTTCCCCCTCCCCTGTTTATGGTGTAAACTTGTTAGCATGCATTCAGAGAAAATGTACCTTATTCTGCCACATAATGTAGCGTTCCATATGCTGATTTTGTGAGATCAGGTTGAATGATATCAGAAAGCTCCACCACTGCAGTCATGCTTAGAATACTGAAATCAGTGAGATTTCAGTTAATCTGATTAATTTATCCCTTATTCATACACAAAGAATGGTATGTTACAGCAGTTTTCCAAAGCACATGACAGGCTGATTCCAACCTACGATAGTTGTACATCTTTCATCTTCTTTAGTGACTTACATAAATAATTATCTTACTCTCAGATTATCTGGGAGTGTTCATATTACTGTATTTTTTGCTCTATATGGCACACCTAGGTTTTTTTTTGGGGGGGGGGAATAAAGAAAAAAAAAATTATCCATCCCGCTCGCTGCCTTGGCTTCCTTTTTAGCCACAGGGCTGGGGCTGGGGAAGCCCGAGCTTGCCCCGACCCCAGCCTCCAGAACGGGTCTGGGAGTGAGGTTGCATGCAAGGCTTGTGGATAGCTGCCCAAAGCCCAGGCTGCGCAGCACTGCACTCCCCGGGATTCGGGCTGCTGCCTGCTATCCACAAGCCTTGGGAGCCCGGCGGGAACTCCTGCCAGGCTCCGAAGGCTTGCGGATAGCTTCCTGAAGCCTGGAGAGCGGGAGGGGTTGGTGCGCACCGACCCCTCGCTCTCCAGGCTTCAGCGAAAGCCTGCATTCGCTCCATAGGACGCACACACATTTCCCCTTCATTTTTGGAGGGGGAAAAGTGCGTCCTATAGAGCGAAAAATACGGTATACCTTTCTTTATGTAAGTCACTAAAGAAGATGAAAGATGTACAACTATACAATCAATAAGACTTAAATTAGTCATGTGCTTTGGAAAACTGCTGTAACATACCATCCTTTGTGTATAAGGGATAAATTGATGTTGCCCAAATATTTTTAAGGTTAGAGTTGAATTATTGTTTTTTTGTAAAAAAAACCCTCTACATTATCCATTAATACTTAAAAACAGTGGTGTTCTCCTTATTTGCTTGTAACTTGACATACATATTTGAAATCTCCTCCCAGTAGTGCATCAGAACTCCAATTGGGGAGATGCAAGAAAATACCAAAAGACAAAAGAAAAAAAAAGCCAGATATTGAAAATGACCTCCTACATCATATATTAAGGTTCTATTGCTGCCTCAGGATTAGAGACAAGCACTAGAAAACTGTACTTGTGTACGCAGTAATTTCTTACTTACTTATAAACAAAAATATCATCTCCTGTTGCAAAACACAACTTTGAAATCATTTCCCCAGTATAATAAAATGAGTGGTGCGGTGACAGAGGGAGGGTCTTTGTGAAAACTATCCTATAGTCTTCACAATGATCCTCCCACTGTCACCAACACCCAATCATGGCAAATGTGTGAAAAGCTATGGGTGAGATCCAGAGTTGTCTCCTGCTGCAGTGGATTACACTTCCCCCTCCCCTCCTCCTGCAGTCAACATCCAATCTGATGTAGAGGATCCCCCAACCCTCCAATGCAGATTATGAGGGCTGATGGGGAGCTGCAGAGTGGGAGAAATGGTACGTCCTGTTTGCAAATATAGAAGTCCAGTTTGCAAGAAGGATAAAACAATTGGATATCACCCTTTGTTTGTTGGTCTTTACAGTCATTTGTTGAAAACTACACAATAAAATGTTATGGGGAAACAACCCTTACTAGACTCGGACAAACTATATATTCACCTTTCCCAGTCATTCAAAACCACGATTACACTATCCACTTAACTTTCACTCTTTAATTCCAGTTTCAAATTATTCATGGTATATATGTATGCATATACTTGCCTAATATTTATTTTTGTTTGCTTAAGACTTAAATGTGTGTGGGGTTTTTTATCAGCAGAAACTTGGGTCAATGCACAGAGCTGCGGGAAAATCAACAACACCCTTGCATTTCCCTTCTTGCCAGCTATACTTTCCTTTAGAGCTATTATTTAAAGCTCTCAAGAGGAATTTGTTGCTCTGCACAGAGAATCTCAAGCTCAGACTTTGTCCAAGCACATTTGCATATGCTCTGTTACCCTAAGGGGGAGAGTTTTTAGCAAGTGTTCTTCTACAATTAAGCAGCTCCGTTTCAAAGAGTTACATTCCTCCAGTTCGGCAGGCAGCAACTCCAGGTAGTTTCCTGTAAGCTCTAGCTGAACAAGGTTGGAGAGTTCCCCAACTTTAGGGGACAAATGCATCAGGCTGTTATGTCCCAGTAGGAGATACTGTAGCTTTCTGCACTGAAATAATTCATTTGGAAGTGCCTCAATCTAAAGAGAAAAAAATAAAAAAGACATAATATTGTAAGGTCATTAATTTACACACACAAACACACAAAATCAGTTAATTTATGTATTCCTAAATCATGCTGATCTAGAGCCTAGGATACATGCATTCAGTGAGGGCTATCTCTCTGTATCCTTCCCCAGCCCTCTGCAATATTCTTTTTAAAATGTAGATGGTTGAGAAAATGCCTATTTCATTGTGGAAATCCCTGGCTGATTCACATGACCTGTTTTATGCCTAATGTTCAAATAAACAAAAGAACGATAAGCAAAGAATTAATAATCTGAGCAACTTGCTATAAGCCCTGTGAAACAATCCTTCATGGGGGCACATCAAAAGTTAGATGTTGAGCTCCCTGCTTAACACTTACATTTGAAGCAGGCTAATGGGGCAGGGGGAGGAGACAAATAGGTTTGAAACCAATGATGTATGAAGAGATTGAAGTAAGCTACCTTTGTGAATGCTGTATGTTACTGTTCTAGCTGAAATAAGTCAGGAAAATGGTTTTGACTAGATAGGATTTCCTATAGTCTACAGATACAACAAGAACTCATAATAAAGATAAAATACTTCCCCACTCAAGTACTGAAAATTGGATTTTCTTTCCAGAGCAAGAACACAGAACAGGTTTTTCGCTCACTGCCTGCAGCAGGACTACTGCTACTACATTGGAAAGCATTTTATTGCAGCGAATATAACTGGTTGAGGTGTGCGGTACCCACGTTTTCTGGTTGGCAAATATGCCCATGGGATTAAAAAAGCTTGGCAACCACTGCTGTGATATATTGCAGGACTGGGCTTCTACCACGCCTTCAATCTCAATAAACTTTTTTTCTTAGCTTTTATTTTTCATTCACTTTAAAGCAAAAGGGTGGGATTCACCTAACCAGTCCTGGTAGCAGAAGCCCTGCACAAGGACTTCTGCTTGTGCAATGAGGCTTCCTCCTACCAGCCATGCACTTCCCAAGATCAGCTTGGAGCAGGGGTGGGGAATGGGAATTCCCAGGACAGTGTAGGGGGACGGGAAGGGGTACTGTTCCATCTGGCAAGCTGGACTGCTTGCACAAACGGAATGATTGCAAGATGCAATGCTGAATTCCGCCAATAGTTTGCTTCTACTTACGTGATTCTTTGTCACGGCAAGGTACTGCAGATTTGTTAAATACTGGATTTCATGTGGAATGGATGTTAGCTTGTTATAACTGAGGTCCAAATAATGTAGCTTTAGGCAAAGAAAAAGTTGTGGTGGGATTTTTTTTATGTTGTTATGATTTAAATAGAGCTGCTCCAGGTTTGCTAAAGCTCCAATCTGCACTGGGATGTAGGAGATGGTGTTGTGCCACAATTTCAGGCAAGAAAGGTTCTCAAGGTGTTGAAAACTAATGATTTCTTCTACTGTTCGTATATTATTGTCTTTTAAGTCTATTTCATGCAAATAGTTCAGGCTAAAGATAGAATGTGGAATGCGCTCCAAGTCACAGCTGATCAATTCCAAAGTTCTCAGGTTAAGCAATTTCTTCAAGTTGGTCAACACTAGAAGTTTTTTCCCCTCATTGTCAATAGATAATTTTTGTAGTGAAGGCAACTGGTCTGTAACCACCTGAGGTATGCGGGAAAGGCTATTCTTTAAGTGAATTGTTTTCAGATTCATAAGATCCTGAAAGCCCTCATTGTAGAGACCATTCTGGTTTTCTAGCATATAACATCCAGTCAAATACAATTCCTGCAAGTTACTTAGATAGAAGATCCAGCGTGGAATCTTTCCCATATCAGCCAACTTTAGACGCAGGATTTTTAAATTCTCTTCCAAGAAGTGCAGTGCTGGAAATTCCACAGTTAATGATGAATGATAAATGTTCAGTTCCTTGAGATTGGGTAGCTGGTTTACAGATGCAGGAAGCTTAACCTCAGGAATAAGTTCTAGGGTTAGAACTTCTATCTCTGTGAGTTCAAAGATGTCATCTGGAAGACCACTAAGCATAAAAAGGTGAAGTTCCATCTTATCCTGGGAATTTCGTACCAGTTTGCTTTTCAATCTCTCTAAAGACCACTCGTTATTTAGACTGATCTGCTTCAACTTGTTTTCACTCACCTCAGAGAGGAATATTGAGAACCGTTTTGAATACAGAGGATCATACTGGTCTGCTAGGTGAAGAATGAAGGCAAAGTCATTTTTTACATCAGGAATATCACTGTAATTACTTTGCTCCCTCAGCTTCTCAAAAGAATATTGTTTGAGTGAACTTCTCAGCATCCATAACAAACTGTAAGTGCACGTCAGGCCATACAAGATCACCACGACAACATAAAACGAAGCTAGCACTTTAAAAATTTCTGCTAGTGAATAAACACACTGGTATCTCTTGTAACCAGTAAAGACTTGAATATCAGCCACACAGTCAATTTCTAGTGTAATAAAGGTTAAATAATAGGGAACATAAATCATTATTAATATAAATACAATGACCTTGATCACAATCTGTTTTAGGTATACACGATAGATGATATCCTTCTGTTCAACATGCAGCCTGA
The DNA here is from genome assembly GCF_964188315.1 of Podarcis muralis. Classification (NCBI taxonomy): domain Eukaryota; kingdom Metazoa; phylum Chordata; class Lepidosauria; order Squamata; family Lacertidae; genus Podarcis; species Podarcis muralis. The sequence continues at coordinate 30,837,615 of NC_135659.1, forward strand.
ATCTTTTGACTTTTTCAAATATTGATTTTGCTTGCTCCCCTTCTTTTCTGTCTAGAACATTTGAAGAGCTCTCTCTTCCAGCTGTTTCCAGCCCAGTCTGCGAGTAGGAGACAGACTGCCGCTTGTTCTCCAATTCTGCTATGTTGCTTGGAGAGGAAAGAAAGGTCTTAGATTTGGAGAATGGCTGAGGCCTCACAGACTGTTCAGCAACTGTTTCCGACAGGGCACGTGTTGTCCAGGGAGAATCAAAACATTTGTGTAGTATGGCTACAAAGTGTTCCAGCCTTGAACTTGTGCTGGGATAGTAAAGCCAAAAATTACTGCAAGCAGCAAAAATGAAAGTATGAAGAAGCACTAAGTATGGGAAAAATTTGGCAAACCAGTGAAGCTCTCTCTCGTAACACACAGCATCAATGTAAGAATACTGCTGTCGATGAAGGTAATTCTGGATTCTAAGAGGGAGCACTATCGGCGCTGCAGAGCTGGAGGATACATTAAGGTTGTTTTTCACCAGATCCCAAGGCACTGCACAATGATTGTCAAACTCAAGCTTGCAAGGAAGACAACATAACAATCTAGTTTGAGTGAGTTGGAGAGCTCCAGCAAGGACAGCAACAAGCAGCATTATCATGGTGAGGTAATAGCAGAAGACATCCCACCATGGTTTCAGGATGTGGTACGATGATTGGGCATCTGCTAAACATCTGAGTTCAGTTAACGTAATCATGACTTGCTTATGGAACAGTGGCAACTGGAAATGAAAAACAAGTGATAAATTCTTAGCTGAGAATACAGATACAATTTTATTTAATTAATGAAAATATCAAAACATTTGTTAAGACTTCAAACCTAACAAATATTGTTCTTACAGTTGCTATTCTTCTAGTCATGCAGTGTGTACACTGCACAACAAACCAACAATAGCATTCAGCAGACACTAAATATTTTGATTCAAGTTAAGCTGAAGTCCATGCATTGGTAACCTGGATTACTGCAATTTGCTCTATGTGGGGCTGCCCTTGGGCCTGGTCTAGAAGCTGCAGCTGGTGCAGAAAGTGTCCACCATACTGTTGATGGGAGCACATGGCCAACATATGCCACTATTGCTAATGTATTTGCAATGGTTGCCCATCTATCGAGGTCCTTGTATACATTTACAAAGCCCTGAACAACTTAGGTCCGGGTTACCTTAGGGACTGCCTGAACCCTTATATCTCAGCTCTGTCACTGAGATCATCTGCAGAAGCATCGTTGGTCATCCTGAGTTAGTAAGGCCCATCTGACAGCAACAACAACAACAAAAAAAACCCAAGCCTTTAGTCCAATACTGTCAAATGTTGTGCCAATAGGGACTCAGCACACACCTTTTACTTTAAATGGCATCTGAACACTTTTGTATACCACCAAGCTTATGCAGGACATCAAGAAAGCTTCATTCTGTAACAGTTTGGTGGGTGATCTCAGATTTTAAATTTTTACATGGTTTTTAGTGCGTGTGTGTATATAAACCATTTTGATTTTAAAAATATACAGTTATGCAGATATAACAAAAATGTAAGCAATAGAAAAGCAAGTATGCAAATTCCACCCACACCTGTTGTGCTATTTATTCTAAACTGCATTGAAAGGGAACTTCCAAGACCCCAATTTGAATAGCACACCTATGCTTCTTGACAACACCACACTTTCCACTTAGATGGTCCTTCCAAACTTATCTCCACTGCAGAAATGAAGCAGCTACCTCCAAAGAGAAGTGAGAAGCCATGCAGCATAAGCCTATATTTCAGCATAGAAGAGCACTCAAATTATTGCCACCGTCCACTTCCTTGTTGAAACTTCTGGTGTTGGAGTTCTGAAGAACTGCTATTGTTTTTGTTTACTTATCATCTGTTATATATAGCTTAAACATTTATCTTTGCTAAGTACCATATTTTTCGCCCCATAGGACGCACTTTTTCCCCTCCAAAAATGAAGGGGAAATCTGGGTGCGTCCTATGGGGTGAATGTATGCTTTCGCTGAAGCTTGGAGAGCGAAAGAGGTCGGTGCGCACCGACCCCTCTCGCTCTCCAGGCTTCAGGAAGACATCCGCAGCCTAGGCAGCCCTGTGGGAGTTCCCGCAGGGCTGTCTAGGCTGCGGATAGCAGCCTGCTTCCCGGAGCGGCGGGCGCCCCGAAAACAGAGCGCCCGGCACTTCGGGAACACATCCGCAGCCTAGGCAGCCCTGCAGGAGTTCCCGCAGGGCTCCCCACGCTGCGGATAGCAGCCTGCCGCCCGGGGCGCCCTGAAGCAGAGCACCCCTCGCGCCGGGCAGACACCCGCAGCCTGCCGCCCAGCGCGCCCTGAAGCAGAGCACCCCTCGCGCCGGGCAGACATCGGCCAGCCCCACAAGCTCGGGGGACGGCGGGGAGGCGCAGCGCCGCCATCCCGCTGTTCCCCGACCTGGTTTTGGGGGAGAAATAAAGGAAAACACTTTTTCCTTTATTCCCCCCCCCAAAAAAAACTAGGTGCATCCTATGGGACGGAGCGTCCTATGGGACGAAAAATACGGTAAATCTGCTTACAATTATTTCTGAATCCCTTAAATTCTGGCTTTATTAGAAGATCTCTGCTGTAATCATGCAACTTAAATACTGGATATAATCATTCCACTTACTTTACTTATCAAATGGGATAAGACACAGAACCACCATCTTCAATCAGGTGGTCTGCACCTTTTAAAATTCCTTAGGCAAGCCATCTTCACAATCGTCTTCATCCTAGGACAAAAACAAAGATTCAAGTTGAGGCTGCATATATTACACAAAGTGGCTAAGTAATATCATCTATTAGAATTTCAATAATGTGGGGCAAAGAGTTTCTTAGTAAGCCATCCATTTCTAAAAATGCATGTTTTCATGAAATTCTTTAGTAGCACAATGAATAAATGCAGTACCATTCAAATTGGGCAGTTACAAGCAACTATCCTTAGGAAGCATATTATTAGCTTAACAATCATGCTCATCTTCCTGGTTTCCAAACTGACCTGTATTGTCAATTGTGCTATATTAAATGACTTTAAAATACCACAATTTCTTGTTTACTCCTTGCTTAGACGCCAGTCTCCGTTGCAAACAAAAACAAAAAAAATTGACTTGTGGGGCGGCTGGGACTCCCCCCCCCCCTTGTCTTCAAATAAAGAAAGATATTCCAAAACATACATAAATTCTGACAGATTTTAGTTAGGAGGCCGTGGATCAAAATGTATTTATTCTTAGGATTACTAGTAGTCTCACTTTTCCATACTACTGCTAGTTTCCTGAATGTTTCCTGAGGCTGTAAGTCCTATCCATGTGCTGGAATGAATCAAGGGAGAAGCTGGAGAGAAATTAGTATTATTAAACAACATCCATACTGTTGTATTATAGCCCAGAAACAGTCATGGAGCTATTGTTGGCGAAAAGCCTACATCTCCAGTCAGTCTCCATGTACCTTTACTTTTCCTAGAGAAACATCTTTGCTTCAAGATCAAACTTAGCTTATAAAATAATGTCCTCTTGAAGATTTTGGTCCAAAAATGTCAACCTTCTGGTTTTGTTCAGCTCCAGAGTTTTATCTTAACACACTGAATAATCAAATTTAATGTATTACGTTGCTCAGATCCTCCAAATAGGTTTTAGTTCATGAAAGCCATAAAAGCTTTTCAAAGTAGTCTAACTCAATTTTCAACATGTGCTAAAATTAGGCTTTACAGTAACCAAGATGATCCCAGCTTAGTTATACTGAGGTTTTTTAATGGAATCCTTAGGCTTCAAATCTACACCCCCTTGTCTAGTAGTATGCTCCATTGAACTCAATGGAACAAACCTCTGAGTAGAGACATGTATAGGATTGTACCGTTAGCCTCTAAGACCACTGAATTACTACCCACTGAAGTTATTAATTAAGAACTAGTGCCTACCAATCCCTTTTCCTTTTGTGCTCCGTCTCATATATTGTTAGCCTGAGGCAAGGACTGCAGCATTTCTGGTCATTGCAAGTAGCGCTGGCACCTTTTTCAGCTGAAGAGCAGGGTATAAATGCTTTTTAAGCAAGTGAATAAAATGTGCTCTTTTGTTATTTTTATTTTACTATTCTTACTGCATTGTGCATTTTATATTGCTGTAAGCCACGTTGGATGCTAACAAGGAAATGCAGCGTAGAAATTTCATAAGTAAATGTAATTGGATTCTTGGAAACATCAATAAGAATCTAGTTAAGTTCAAGCTTATATTTTTTTCTTCTATGAACACTTGGAATTCAAGTAAATTGAGCTCTCTGTATAAACTTCTGTTCAAGGTAGGTATCCCCCCCCCCCCGCCACTTTGAATAGCTCCTAGGCAGTTAAATAAAGCAGAAACTTCTTAATCTCTCAGCTGCCGCATCCTGTCTCTCGAAAGAGGCATATGCATTTTGTGACCAGAAGCCTTGGATTATCATTAGCCTATTGTTTTGTGAGAGGGAGAGGTGCTAAGCAACATGACTGGATGACGACAAAAAACAGAGCTGAATAGATAATCAGTGACCACGGTTCAATCACATCCAAAATAAGGTTATGCTGCAAGTCTAAATTTCCAGAAGTACTATAGACAGTGGTGTTTGCAAACACATTACAAGCATGCCCACAAAAAGTTCAAGTTACAATATACAGCTGAAAGGCAACTCCCCATTTTACGTGATTTCACCAACTCAAGTGGGGATTCGGAATGAACCCCCTTGTAAATGGGGAGTCACCTGTCCGTTCAACTGTTCCTCTGGCTCATGTTTGCAATCTGTTTAAATGGATTTTAACCAGTGCTCCATTATCAGGATGTTGATACATACAACAGGGTAACCATAACTTATACATGTACGGGTATTTTGTTTAAATGAGAATTTATATTCACTTTTATATGGAACTGGGATTTGTTAGTGGTTGAATTGTGTTTTGGGAACCCTCGTTGTGCTTAGAATTGCTTCCAATTAATAAAAAATTAGACCAGAGGTTGGCAAGGTTTACCTCGCCTGGGCCGGTTCACTCCAGTGGAGATCCCTCCGTGGGCTGGATTGCACCCACGCCCACGATTTCCAGTGTCTGCATCTGCGCAGATGCAATTTCCAGCGCCAGTTTAGTGCAGCACATGGGGACTCGCCGAGTGGGTGACTAAGTTCGGGGGCGGCTCCTGGGCCGGTTAAACGACCCCCGTGGGCTGCTTGTGGCCCATGGGCCTTAGGTTGCCAACCCCTGATTAGAATTTTCAAACATTTTCTCTAGTCTATTTACATCAGCAGCTTTGCAACCATGGTTCTTACCATCAAACCATTTCCTGACAGTGTAAAGTAAGGACCCACCTTCCTATTCATCCTTCCTTAAGCCCTGGTTTGAGGGCATCAGAGCATGAAACTACATTCTGTTAATGAAATAACCATAAAAGGTGCAATTATATATTTCAATGTCTTGAAATCCTTAAGGCAACTAAAAGGAGCAATTAATACTTCTGGGAATATTTGTTTTCCTAAATAGTGTAATTAAGATCTTACTTTCTAAGCTCTCTAAATTTGCAACTCTGCAGTTGAGATATGATGCTCATTCTCTTGAGTATTCAACAGCTTCACTTTTTTTTAGAAAGCAGCCAACATCTCACCCAGCCTTATTTAAAATGCTTTGGCAACCATTAGCTGATCTACGGCTGGATCTCCATCAATAACACATTTCACAAGGCCAGAACATCTTGGCCATATTTTTATACCCATTACAGAAATCAGTAGTGTTGCGCAAGTACATCTGGTTTTGATAGCATGAATACAGTGAACAGATACTGACATGTGGCTTTCTGTTCTAGGAAGATCAAATCAAAAATAACATGGATAATTGTTTCTGCCACACAGTACAGACTTTTCAGTCTAACAGTTTGCTTACCATCTTTAGGAAATTTGCCATAAGGTTGCTTGCAGCAAACTTTATAACAAATTGTATTTTAAACGGTTTATTATCTTTATTATTTACATATTAATTCTGATCCCTAATTTGCATTTTTCAATTAGACAACCAGTTAATCAGACTAGTATTTACCATTTGCCGCGTTAAAGTATCTTCATTCATTGTATAATGATTTTAGTTTTCATCCTAATGCAAGAACAGTCAGTTTTATCTCTGAATATATATTCCAGTCCCATTTTTAAGTTAGTCTTTAAAAACCAGCAGAGAAAAATAAGCTTTAGATTTTGCTAAAGCAGTGGTTCTCAAGTTTTTTCTCTGGGCCACACTTTCAGAATACAAATTTGTTTGCACCACATCAATTTTTTTACTGATAAGAAATACATTGGAAAACAAAACTAAACAACTCCTGGCAGAACACAACTACTTTATAATATGATCATGGGACATCCAGAAAGTATAAAACAATGCAGCTATATAAGAAAATGAATCATTCCCAAAATATAATTATAAACAAGTTTTATCCAGCACTCTGTTCTAAACGCGATTCTGGGTCTCACCTAGGATTGTCTACAGTATCCTATGGTGTTCTTGCTCTCATTTTGAAAATACATCTATCCATATTCTGCAATTAAAAATTACTATTTTGATGCTACCATACTGAAATAATTGATTGTCCTTGAATCTTCCCGCCACAGTTCACAGTTGCTATCCTCTCCTGCCACACCCTTTGAGAACCACTGTGCTAAGACAACAGAAGTTTTAAAAGCAGGTATATTCTTACCTTTTAAAGGCCAGTCAGTCGTAATCTCTTCTAGAACTTGACAGTTCCTGCAGAGACATTGCTGAATTAGCTACTGCAAATTTACAATACAGAGTCACAGAATGTACTCTAATAGTAGGCACATAACCCCAAATCTCCTAATTATACTATATCTAAAGTGTCAGTTCCTACATTTGCTGAAAAATAATTAAACCTAAGGCACCGCCTAGTGGCATCCTTTATGCATAACATTTATGCATTTATGGAGTGAAGGAATTGTCCTGCTTCAGAATAAGGCACAAAACACTAGCAAGTAGGTGTTTTTTTTACTGAAACTTAATGCAATTCTAATAAAGTTAACCTTGTAAATAATGGAAATATAGAGGGATGTTTTCTATTGGTGAGATTTCATGATACTGTACATCTAAAAACCATATACATTTGTTTCATATCTATACAAAATACAACAACCCTGTATCCAAGATATACCGTATTTTTCGCCCTATATGGCGCACTGGCCCATAGGGCGCACCTCGTTTTTTTGGGGGGGAAATGAATAAAAAAAAATTCTCCCCCCCCCCAGCCCGAGCTTCCCCCGACCCCAGCCCCCAGAACAGGCTGCTATCTGCAAGCCTTGCCGGGCTAGCAAGGCTTGCGGATAGCTTCCTGAAGCCTGGAGAGCGAGTGGGGTCGGTGCGCACCGACCCCTCTCGCTCTCCAGGCTTCAGTGAAAGCCTGCATTCGCCCCATAGGACGCACACACATTTCCTCTTCATTTTTGGAGGGGGAAAAGTGCGTCCTATAGGGCGAAAAATACGGTAGGTAAATCACTATGTACAGAAATAAGTTCATGGTGACTTTCTGGACAAAACTTGGCCCATCCGAAAACATCAGTAGACTAACTGCAGGGGTTGGATTAGGTATTTGTTGAGGACTTCCTCAAGCTCTAAGATAATGGCTACCCAACAGAGTTACAAAACACACAGTGTAGTGACTAAAAAGGGGGAAAGTGACACCAGAATGAATATGGGAACTGGAAGAATGTTAAGCCTCTTGCTATTAGCAGATATTCTATGGGAAATAATACTCTAAGACGAAATTGCTATCACTATGGATGGATTCAGACCGGGCCGGGAAAATTTAAGACTTGCAGAATCTACTTCCTTTCTTTTCATTTGAGTGTTGACATTCATTTGAACCCTGAGGGTTCACTAAACTCAGGTTCGCTAAATTTAGGTGCAAAGTAGTGGCCCAAAGAGGCCAGATGTCATGTGGTAAGTTAAAGGGTACAGCCAATTATTTATTGAACTCCATAAACTAAACACCAAGATAACTAACTTATATAAGTACAGATATATATATCTGTGTTGTCACAAATCAGAGATTCCAACACAAAACTTGCCTAATGATCCACACAAGGATCTGACCAAAGGCAACCAATATATACACAAATGTTTAACCATTAATTAGCATGAAGGTTCAGAGATGAGGACGGCCACAAAACAATATTTTTACATTTGCCATTTTAAATATCTTTACACTAGCTTATGTATTTTATTTTTATTTAGAAAAATGTATAGACTGATTCAACAGATGGTTGTCTAGGTAGTGTACATAATAAAATTATCCATAAAACATGGGTAAAATCAGCAAAACTGTTAAAGGCTATATAAAAAAGAATTATCAAAGAGCAGAAAAAGCCAGTAAAACATTTTAAAACAAATACAGATAACTAAAATATAGGTCTTAGTAGGCTTGCTGAAATAAAAAAAAGTGTTCAGCAGGAATATAAAACAAAATAGTGAGTGACTTAGACATCTATCAGTGACTCCAATCTACCTTCTGCTCTCAGCTGAGATTATTGTGCAGTGGTCATAATTCTATGATTGAACAAGCTTTCCTAGACTTTTGATTTTCTAAATTTCTAGGTGACTGCACAGGAACACCAATGCAAAATTTTAACATGGTTGGAGATTACAGTTGTCTGCCTCCCTAAATCATTACAGGTGCTAGACAAGTCATGCACATCCATCCAAAGGCTATAAGCTACCAATGCTGTAAAAGCCCCAAGGCTTCTGTATGCAGAAGCTTCATTGTTTAACCAGCATACTCACACACAAATAAACTTAAGATCACAGTTTTACATTCCCTTCAGACAGCCCATCTTTCACACTCTTTGTTATCTTGCCACAGAAAAATTGTAGTAGTGGTATTAGGAGGATAAGGAATAATAATTGGAAAGTGCCTGACATAGCAAATTCCATGTACAATAGAGCTTGCTTACTATACCCATCAGATAAAAATTGGTGATCAGTTGTGACAAATACTAAAAACATTTCACTTGGACCTCAATTCAAGCTGAATTAACTGATCCAGTATGAAACTTGAAATACCAGGTCAGTTACAAAAGGTAAGAACTTGATGACACCTGGATTTTATAGCATCAGATTACAACAACAAACAGTAAGTCCTGGAATCTGAATGTGTGCTAGGACTTATATTGCCTAATTCTTGTAACAGACATAAGAACACCTCCATTATTAGAAGCACATTGTTTTTAGTATGTAAGTATCAAATACAAGGCATTTGTATTTGATTGGCTTTTCCAACTTTGAGGCAAACATTGTGAAAGAGTTTTGGTGGGAATGACTAACTTAATTAAAATTAGATACCTTCTACATCTCCTATATTGTAAAGATACTTATTCTAGGAGCTGCTTATCCACCGTATTAGCAATGAATCTTTATGAGGAAAATGTGTCTTCCAGAATCGGCTTAATGGATAAAACAAACTGCTCACCTAAGAACATTTTTTCTCCGACCTGAAATTTGTATTCTACAAACAGAACAAGAAAAGCAAGAGATACAGCGTCCATAATACTTATAAATAATCTGAATGTTGCAACAAGATATAACCAGAAGAAAAAGAAACCCTGACACAACAGAGCCTTTCAACAACAGAATTTAGCAATCAATAAAGATTTGGATCTGAATATATAAGTAAAAATAGATTTCAACAGACCACTGGCTTCTTTCTCATTAATTACTTAAGATAAATTAGTAATGCCATAAGAGGGTGGTGGGGAACCCCTGGTGCCCATTTGGCCTGCAAGGTCATTTTGGCCAAACCACCCACACCTGCTGTAAAGGTAAAGAGAATGTTGAGCTGAAGGGGTGGGGTTGAAGGCTCCAATCAACTGATCAGATTTGTACAGTTAAATGCACATCAGTAGTCCATTGGGATTTTTATCAGAACAGTAGTCCATGCAACAAGGTTCAGTCTAGCCCTAATACACATCACAAAGTAAAGCTGTTTCAATATGATGTAGCAAATACTGTTCCAACATAAAATTACTACATTCAGAACTGATACTGAAGGCTGCAATTTCCCTTCAAGACAAATTTAACAGGTTCAATGAAGCTGAACTACTCCAAATAGCCCTTTAATTGGCCCTGTGCTTGGGATACAAATTATGTTGGGATGTAGGTAGAAGATTTATTTCAGATATAGAATATATATTGTTATATGGACAAGTATTCAGCAATGGAGAATAAGCTGGAATTCCTTCACTTTTATAAATACACTGTTATTTATATGTTGATTCTTCTGGCACTAATCTTTACCCATCTTAACAGGAAGAAAAGCAAGTTGCTTAGAATCCTTGTAATTTCCTTCACCTGTTTGAATTCCATCAAACTACTTTTCTATACAAATACCCAAAGCAGCATACAGCTCAACTCCACAGAGAGACGAATGCAGAAAGCAGCTTTCTATCAAATAATATCAACACCACTAACTGGTGGTGAGTATTGAACCTAGGCTTCCAGGGCTGAACAGAACCTCTTAACCTTGTTCTGAAACTAGTACCAGTGCTTACTCTTATTTTTAAAGTGGGGCTGAGAGCAGGTGGCGCTCAGTTTTGGAAACCTGGGTTCTACTGAAAAGCCTCAGTCATATAAAGCACATGCTTTACTATTGAACTGAATATACTGCAATTCAAGCTACAAATCAGAAACCTAATTGTTTACTTAACATACATTCACAGCTATGTTCCAGATATGTACGTACAGATTGTGTCAGAAGCACGCAGAACCGCTTCTAATCCTTACTGCAAGAACCATTTAAAACACAACAATAATCTGATTTTTTTCCGGATTTTTCTCCTTTCTCCATACAGGATCAATTGTTTAAATTCTTTTGGCAAATTCAAAGAGCAGCTGCTTAGCCAGAGTACTAACACGTCTTCTCATAGTTCATCCACTACCCAAATCAAACCAGTAACTATAAACACACAAATGTATGGTCTTTGTTAAGAAGTTTACAGCAGTCTGAAATAGAAAGCTATTCAACAGCTTTCACATCAGCATGTTGAATACTTTTGCAAAACTCCTGAAAAGTAGAAAGTGAAATGCACATTATTTTAATTATAAATAATATTTGAATACTAAATGTTTTTTGTTGAACTGTTGCACACTATGAACACTATTTCTCACCACTGGCAGTCGAGCTTTAAAGCCAAATTTTCTATTGTTTCTACACCTTCTCCAGTCTCTTCGGTACTGGTATAAGAGTTTATGAAGCACCCTGAACTCATGTTCTAAGTAGTTTTCTGAAAACAATCTTATATACCAACCCTTTCCAACCTGGTGCACATCTAAATTGTTTCTGGGCTTGCAGGACTTGCCCTGTACCTCTTCTTCAAACTTTTAGCCAAGGAATATTTTTAGAGAGAAAAGCAGCGAGTTTACTCTTTCAACTTTTATTTTTAGAAGTCTGGATTGTATGCCATGAAACATCAAAACTTGGGCCAAAATGTTCATAGTATCATGAAATTATACATTGGGCAAATGAAGGAGATATGCATGTGCTTGCTTATTCGACACAATTTATTCTACCTCTGCTAGTCAAGACAAGAGGCAAGGAGCTATCCAAGGTAATGAAATCCCACTCTGTGGGATTGCTGGAAACAACTGTGCAAATACAACCTCCAGCATTATTATAAGAAGGGCAACCAGATACATTAGTTGATTGAGCTCCCATCCTTCAATAAATACATAGAGGGGGAATTATTTAATACACTTACTAAAATTCCTTCTACATAAATACTAATGACACATCTTCCACTGAATGGTGAGGCTAGTCTAAATTAACAGTTGCCAAATTTGTTCATAATTATTGGCTGCTAGTTAAAATAAATTTCAGCTCAGCACGTGCCTGGGGAAATCTTGTTAATACAGACATACCCAGGAAGTAAACATTCTTGAGCTAGTTATTAATATTTCCATACCATAGCACAAATGAGTGTAAACACTCACTGCCCCGTCTCCATATGTCAGAGGACTTTGGGACAGGGAAGAAGTTGGTAGCAAGGACACGAAGAGGCTGACTAGTAAGCCAAGCCAACATTTGCAGAACACTGATTTATATGTTATCTTATTAAAGGACAGTTGCATAAAAAAAGCAAGTATACATTTTCATGAGTATTCCTTCAAGTTATAGTTTACCCTATATTAAAACTTCCATAAAACAATTTAAGAAGTGCTTATACATAAGACTGGTTATTGCTAAAGTTATTGCTAAAGAAGTTACTGCTAAAGAAAAAATTCCATACTATTTCATCAGTCTGCAGTGTTAACTCTTCCCCCATACAAGATTCTATCTTTTGTAAGACAGATAACATTAACAGCCCAATAAAGTTATTGTTCTGAGCTTGCAGGCACAGAACAGACACATTCTTAAGAGTTTTGCTCAACTCAAGTTAAGGTCACAGTAATATTTAAACAAGATGTTTAATGTTTACTCTGCTTCTTGAAGATCAGTTTCTCCCTGCCACTTAACTGTCACTTTTTCCATCAATATGACCACTGGACAAAGATCCCCAAATATGTCAGCTTAATTTAAACTTTGCACAGCCCTCCCTAGTAAGTTTCAGTTCAGATATAAATTATGAAATACATATTCCAGAGATTATTTATTTTTGGCTACACAAGACGAAAGTGTCAATCTAGGACTTGCTACACCAACAAAATAAGTGCTTTGACAATAATTGGGTTGGCATAATGTCACAAGAATGTATTTTGCAGACTTGAGATACTACACTGACATAATAGGAGGTATGTCATCAACATACAACACACAAGCCTTACTTTGCAAAACTAAAGCCCTGAAAACAGGAAAACACTGAGAAGGCAGTTCAGAGGGCCTATGTTCTACCCTTAAAGCATTACATGTTTTAGAATGTTAATCAACATTAAAATAAATACGGTCTTAAAAATGTTACATCACAACCATGTTTTAATATGACCAGAGGCTCAGTTTCAATTAAGTAGCACAGTGTCTTATAAGAAAAATAGTCACTCTTGAAACCTGAGTATTAACATGCTGGGTTTTTTAATGTTTTACTATGATACGTTAGAAGGAAATAAGATCAACAGATTTGTCACTGAAACGTAATGTAGCACAATGCTGTACATATTTACTCATAAATCATACTAAGTTCAGTGATGCTTACTATTATTGTTTAGTGTTAGCTGTATTTGTATATTTATACTGTATGATTTATGGCTGTGTTGCATGTTGCTCTGGATGCATTTAGTAGAAGAGCCAGATGATGATGGTGATGGTGATGATGTGATTCTTTCATGTTACATATTTGCAACCTTCACAGTAGAAGCAACTCTCTACCTGTGGCAGACATTTAGAAGTTTTTTTGATACAGATAACGAAAAGGGAGGATTCATGCTTAACCAACTCAGCAATTTAGCTTTTATATACATTAATTCCTTCTTAATACATATACGATGTGCATATCCTCATATTATATAACATGCCCAGAGACTTCTACTCAATTATTGGATGAGATGGTCAGTTTACTCCTTTTTACCTTCTGACAGATTTAAATAGACACTTTTGACTTGACTAGTGAGCTCTAGGATTAGCTGTAACAGCTGTGTTTTGCTTTGTAGATGCATATCAAGCATGATAAAATGCAGAAGAATTCAGCTTTTCGGAAACCAGATACATTACCCTGCAACTGTGTCAGATAGGAAAGACACTGAGATGGCACAAGTGTTTTTAGCATGGTTTTGTGAAACAGCATAGCAATTGCACTCTAATAACCCCTGTTCACTTTGAGAAAAGATCTTTCCAAATTAGCAATTAATGTCACATTATCTCAAGTTACAGGCTAGCCTTTTAAAACAGTGTTCTTTGTAAGCAAGCAGCTAACTGACTTGTGAATTTTACAATGCAAATATGCTTGTTTGGTTTGGAAACAATTTGGGATCTATTTTACACCAAAAAAATTAGAAGCACACAATAATGTTTTATTCTACAACTGAGAAGCATATTATGATATTTCATAATAAGGGCCAGGGCTGGGAATACAAGGGCACAAGCAATCTTTCATTTACTATCAGCTCAGTGATCTGAAAGTAGAGAGACATTAATTATCTTCAGTAAAATACTTTTATTTTCCTGAACTATTGTTACTTAATAACATAATTGTTTTGTTACTGCTACTGGTTCCTTTTTGTTTTGTTGATTTGAAATACATTAGTGTGATTGGTTAAAATGTTTCAATTGTAAGATGCTTGAGCACATTATATGGAAAGGCAGGATGAAGAACATTTTAAACATGCTTCTTTGGAAGAAAGCCCTAGCTGCCCAGCTCTATCAGCCTCGCTTCTTTAGCTAACAAGAGACATTTTATTCTACACATTAAATCAAGGGTCAGTTCATTTTGAATATCCGGTCACCAAACTTAGTTTTGGCCCTGGATTCAGATTCCTTTGCAGTTCATGGGTGCCTCATTTAGCAGTTTTATTCACATGCAATCTGGATTCATAACAGAAAAACAAGTAATCAAAGATTATGGTGTCTTTGGATACAAATACATAACTTAAGTGAAATTTCATTATTTTGTGAGTCCTAAACTGTACCCAAATGATAGATTCAGAATTTACAAAAAGGTTTCTTTCTGGGATTACATTTCAACTTTTGAAAATAATGTTTAAATAACCTGGCTGGCGTGCCTTCTACTTGGAGAGACAGCAACTAACTCTTGTCTGTACTTTCTGTTCCTGACACTTCCAACATAGCAGGAAGCATAAGTGTTGCTTAATACCTTGAAACCAGATAGTGTGGTGCAGGACACGCCAGTGCCCATACTGTGCCCACTGAGAAGCAGTGTCTGAGAACACCACCAGTTGGTCTGCTCCAACCCAAAGATTTCAAGAGCCAGTTATGTATCGGCACACATGTGCAGCTATTCAACACCAAGTCACAGACACCGCCTAAAGGCATATTTTAAAAGCAGGGAACACATGGTAAACTCTCTTTCCAACTACCTCCAGGAAAGTTCAAAGATTGGAGAGGAAAAGCAACTTAATGATGCCTTTGACCTTCAACCTATACAGGTAACCAAACCTATTGTCCCAAGAGCAACAGAGAATATTTCTTGCTTAAAGAACTTCACTGGAGATTGCAGAGTCCTGGCTGGGTCACAGTAAACTAGCTGGTAAAGTATAAGATGAACTACTATTTCAACTCAATTCAATAAATGAGCACAAATCACACAGCTAGAAAACAAAAGACACTGCATGCACCAGACAAACTACTATTTGTTATAAGCCTATTTGAAATATGCCAGTGCACAGTGCTTTTAAAGAAAATGGAAGTTTGCCACAATGGGCAATAGAGCTTGATCTGTAAAAGTGAAGACATTCTAAAGCGTTGTGTAAGTGGTTTCAACACACATTTTCCTATGTTCAAAGGTATTTGTTTTCAGGCACAGAAAACCACACTTCCCACACATGTCTGTCTTTACCGTAAGACCACCAGCCTCATGCCTATAAAGATAGCAGATACACATCAACTCTTTTCTCCTAGAAATCCCTCCTTATGGCTCCAGTAAGTGGAAAGTGTTTGTGGCCACTTAAGCAGCGAAGCTGAAACAACAAAGTGTTTGTGGCACCTTAAACACTAACAAACTCGCCTAAGCTTCCACATACTATATATATAATGTGAAATGAAATCTCAGAAGCACTGTTATAAAGCAGCCCCAATAAAACCTCCCACCATTATTTATTTTATTTATTAAATCTGTATACCGCCCTTCTTCTGAAGATCTCAGGACAGTTCACAGCGTAAAAATATAGGATAAAAACTCACAAAATACCTGCCCGCAGACTGTCTCGCCAGAGTGGTGCATGCTCTGGTTATCTCTCGCTTGGACTACTGTAATGCGCTCTATGTGGGGCTACCTTTAAGGTGACCCAGAAACTACAACTAATCCAGAATGCAGCAGCTAGACTGGTGACTGGGAGGGGCCACCGAGACCATATAACACTGAAAGACCTGCACTGGCTCCCAGTACGTTTCCAAGCACAATTCAAAGTGTTGGTGCTGACCTTTAAAGCCCTAAACGGCCTCGGTCCAGTATACCTGAAGGAGCGTCTCCACCTCCATCTTTCTGCCCGGACACTGAGGTCCAGCGCCGAGGGCCTTCTGGTGGTTCCCTCGCTGCGAGAAGCCAAGTTACAGGGAACCAGGCAGAGGGCCTTCTCGGTAGTAGCGCCTGCCCTGTGGAACGCCCTCCCACCAGATGTCAAAGAGAAAAATAACTACCAAACTTTTAGAAGACATCTAAAGGCAGCCCTGTTTAGGGAAGCTTTTAATGTTTAATAGGTTATTGTATTTTAGTGTTTTGTTGGAAGCCGCCCAGAGTGGCTGGGGAAACCCAGCCAGATGGGCGGGTATAAATAATAAATTATTAGAATTATCATTATTATTATTATTAAAACAAGAACAATGCAAACCAATACCCCACACATTTTTTTAAAAAAAGTTTCACTTTTCAGTAAGTTTTTCAGTCTTTATCACAAGACTTGGTGGGCCTCGGTTGCAACCGACTAACCCAGCCACCCTCTCCCCTGTGGCAGTGAAGGACAGCTGCTCAGCAGGTAGGAGCATATATACGTATATCTGAGGGGGGCATAGCTGTCAATGTTTTCCTTTTTTTAAGGGAAATTCCCTCATTCCGAATAGGATTCCTCGCAAGAAAAGGGAAAAGTTGACAGCTATGGGGGGCATTTTTAAAAGGGCAATTCCCATTCAAATGTGTCCACCATGTCATGTGATCGATTATGCGGAGCTGGGCTTAGCTGTCCTCCCTCCCACCCCAGTATTTTATTCAAGTTGGCCCCCGTGGCTCAGCACATGCCCAGAGGCACTCGTTTCCTCCGAGTTTCCACTGAAGAACAGCTTAGAAAAGATGAGGTGTGGGGGGGGGGGCAGAAAGGGAATAAACCGATCACCTGAACTGGAGTAAGCAGCCCACCAAATCCGCAAAGCCCTCAGGAGGTGGACGGAGGTGAGGGGCGCCCTCGGCCAACGTCCCACCTGAGGGGAACGTAGGTCCCAACCGCCCGCCGCAGGTTCCAACCGCCGCAGGATCCAACTGCCACACTCCGCCGCCCCCCCCCCCGCCAGGTAAGCTTTGACAGGTTCTCTCTCGCGCCCTCTCAGCCTCACTCACCTGAAGCTCGCCTCGCCGCCGCCTCCTGCTCCTCCTCCGCCAACCAGCCAGGCTGGGCGCCCGGTCGTCGTCGTCGTCCTCCTCCTTCTGCTTCTCTTCTTCCTCCACAGCACCTCCGAAGAAAGAGAAAGCAGCTCCTCGGGGAGGGAAGAGAAAGAAGAGGTTGATGTTTTTTAAAGCGAGGAGGAGAGAGAGGCGGCTCGCGCACCGGCTTCAACCGGCGCTTCTCCGGCTCGAGGCTCCGCCCCCCGCTCTTTTGTCGCGTCACGGGGAGCGTCCGCCAATGGCGGCGCGGCTGGCGGAACCGCTGACTGCTGCGCGAGGAGGGCAGCGCAGAAGGGGGGGGGGGGAGAGGGAGATGGAGGGAGGGGATAGAGGAGGAGGAGGCGAGGGTGGGGGTGTGGAACAATGGGAGGTGGCGGCTTGGAGGGGGGGTGACTGAGACAAAAGGAGCCTGCGAGCAGTTATCGCGCGTACACGCGCGCGAGAGACGCTCTTCGGCCCGCCTCGTTCCACCCTCAGGGAGACGTGCGCGCATGTGGGAGATGCGCCTCAGAGCACCCCGCGCCGGGGTTGCCACGCGCCCGGAATTTCCCGGGCGCGCGCGGGGTGTGTGTGGGAAATGGGGTGGGAAATGGGGTAAACGTCCGGGAAAGTATGGTAGCCGTTGTCGGCAGTGCTGTTTGCGCCGATTTGCCATAAAAGTAGCTCAGAAACCGCATGGGGTGCCGTGCTTTTTAACACGTGCCTGAAACACATGGGATGTTTGGGCTGCAGCGTCTGTTCCATCTAAAAATTCCAAGGGAGGGGAGGCTTTAGAAAGTGGCACTTAGTAGCAGTTTTTAGGGTGGGTGTGGGCAAACAAACTGACATTAAATCCAGGTAAGATGGAGGTGCTGTAGACTCTGCTGGATGGTGGCTGCCAGGAGATCAGATCACATAAACACCATTGTCACTGGTCGCTAGTGCATTTCCAGACTGAACCTAAAAGTGTTGGTTTCAACATTTAAAGCCCTAAATAATTTGGACCAAAGCCCAATGGAAGGACTGCCTGCCTGCTCCCATACTGATTTTCCTGCTTTACTCTTTAAGATCAAAAATGGACAGACAAGTCAGTTGGGAGAGGGCGGCTAAGCTCCCATTTCTGCAGCTGACCCAGCAGGATGCTTTCTTCTGCCTCCAGTTCCTGTTTCTCCCACTGCAAAAGAAAACAGGTGGCTAGGCAGAGTTGCACGAAAGGTAGGCATACAAACTACAGCCTTTCCTCAGCATGAATTGACTATATCTCAGTTGGAATCTCTTCAATTAGCACTGTTATGAAGCTCTTCCTTGACTGGAGAAGATGCAGGTATGTTTAAGTCTTGCCTGGCAACTATAGCAACTGACAGCCTGCTTTGCTCTTGCATAAAGTGTTCAGTCTGAAAGCAGTACCTCTCTCTCCGCCAAAAAAAATGTGGATTAACGGGCTCACTGATAGTTTACAGTCTGCCGAGATTCCTAACTACAACTCTCTTTAAAACACAAGCCTTAACTGGACTATAGGATATCACAAAACAAAAACCACACCTAGAGCTTTTTGCTCACATCTGCAGCTTTGCCACTTGCCACAGTGGAAAATTGTGGCGTTATTGTTTTGCATCATTTTTTTCCTGTCCTATCAGGTCCTTCTCTGAGAAGCAACCCAGTCTTGGATCCAGCCCTACTCTACCCCTAATGCCTTGTTTTGTAGCCTTACGATTGGCTACTGACGGTGGAAACCCCAATCAGTAGTAGCATGTGTTCTGCTCTGCTTTTGGAAGGCATAGTGAGAGCTTCCACTTGGCAAGCACAGAGGAAGCAATAAATAATTCCATAACAGCCAAAGGAGCTTCTCTGCTGGCAGAAGGATACCTTTGCCTCATCCTATCCCCTTTCAGCAGTGTGGCTCAGGGATTATGATTGTTTTGTAAAGCAAGTAGAAATATGCTCCTTGTTCCTTCAAATATAAACATCCAAGCTTTTCTATAACTGTGCTGTTGCACCCGAATTTCCTCTATGGAGTTCCCATTTGCCTTTTATAAGATTCCCCCTTCTCCCCACGTTTCATCCCCCCACTGTTCTCCCCCTAAATTCAAGAACTCCCAGTTGTGCCATATAAATCTTTGTTTCCCCCTTTCATTAAACTGAGTGCATTTGGGTTTTTTCCAATAAAAAGCTTAAAGAGCTCTCAGCTGTGATGTGCTTGAACTTGCTTTCTGCTAATATGTTGAGGGATGTGGTATAAAAGGGAATTTTTGGCCACACAGAATTGCCAGTACATGTTCCAGGGGCAACATTGCCCATCCTTGTTTGCCCCTGAGCAAAGCATGTAGCTACCTGCATGACGCCTTTCCACCAAATCCAGGTTGAAAGCAGCTATGTCCTTAAATATGTACTTGCATTTAGTTGTGGATGAGGGTGAATAACCTTAAGGTCAACCCAATAAGTCAGAGCTAATGATAGTGGGGGAATCAAAGGACCAATTGAATGGGGGAAAGTTATGTAAGGGCAGGGTTACACTTTCCTGTAAAGATCAGGTTTGCAGCTTCAGAGTACTGCTGGACTCAACATTACTTCTGGATTTCCAGGGGGTAGCTGCTGTCTGGAAGGCCTTTTATTAGCTGGGCCTGATATGCTAAGGATCCCTGCTGAGACACAGCAGACATGGCGACTGCCAGTTTTTGTTTCAATAATTTTTATTAAAGATTTATTGTCTGTGGTTGGCTGCAGTGAGGTTTGCTTGCATTTGTTGACTATCATAATGCTCTCTGCTGTATTAGGCAGCCTTTGAAGATGGTTAAAGAACTTCAGCTATTCAGATGGCTTATTTCTAATAGGCTTGGTTCAATATGATCACGTTTCACCTATTGTGTGATTACTGCACTGACATTTAAAATCAGAGTGCCGGTTTATTTTACAGAACATTGCTACTCTTGCTTTGAAAATATCAAAGCCAGCACACTTCATTTGGTAAGCCATATTTATCTCATGTCGGATTTAGTGCCAAGGAAACAGGAATAGAGCTGCAAAACTGTATTTAATACTAGCAATAAAGAGGAAGTAAGTAGTTCCCCTTCTCATGTAAATCTGGATCACCAGCCATGCTTCACAATGCTGGGATAAAAAGAGAAACGTCATTATGAAAGGATACTATCTTTCAGATCAGGAAGAGTACATCTGCTACTGCAGAAAATATTGGTTTTAGTTTTAGCACTCAAGTGTGGATGCTCAGAAATGCGTGATTAGTTGTTGCACTTAGCTGCAGAATCTGTTT
The DNA here is from genome assembly GCF_964188315.1 of Podarcis muralis. NCBI lineage: Eukaryota > Metazoa > Chordata > Lepidosauria > Squamata > Lacertidae > Podarcis > Podarcis muralis. The sequence continues at coordinate 30,858,140 of NC_135659.1, forward strand.
GTCTTACAAGCATCATAGTGGTGCACGCTACCCACTTCCCTAAGTAACAAGGAATTCCAGAAACAGCAGATTTCCATCAAAATTCTGAGAAGGGTTTTTAGTTACAATGAACATACATCAGCAAGAATAAAATGTTTTAAAAATTGAGATTTCCTCCTAAAGCCCATATTCACAGAGCTTTATGGCACGCTGCCCTCTACTGGCCCATTTGTTGAGGTGATTTGAAGACCAAATAACTTTCTCAAAGGGTGCAAAATACTTTTATTCGATCAATGTATGAGGCTACCTATGAATGAGCCCAACTGATGGGCTGTCATCAAGCTCAGGATTGTAATGACTTATGATGGTTGCACCGGGTTTCTAATGGGAGTATTGTGCATTACAGGTGTTACGTTAGCTGTCCCAGGCTGTTGTGAATAGTAACATTTTGCACACGTTTAAGTTTTAATGTAATTGTCGCAGGGTGTACTTTTGCCTCCAATGCGCTTCCACCACTGGTTTGGGAAATGATGTATACACAAAGTAAGCCACAATCCACATCTATCCTGTTGTTGGTTATGAAATACTTTGTTTTGATCTATTTTCCCCAAAACTAGGTTCAAACTGAGAAAAATAACGACTTAGCTGAGTTTTAAGTTGGTAAGGTGCGTGCACACAGCCTATGAAGCAAAGCTGACTCGAGCAGCAGCTTCACAAGGAAGTGGCATTTCTCTCTTTCCATCTCTGTAGGACAACTGGGTTGTGGGGAGAAGAGCTCTAGTCCTGAGCAGGTGGTAGAGGCATCGTTTTGATTTTTCACTTTACAAGGTGAAAAGATCTATGTACGGTACAGAAAACAAATTACAGTGCAAGAAGGAACATAGCTTTTATTTGTAATTTTACAGGAAAGGCTTATGCTCGCAACTGTCCTCAAGCAAGGTCATTTTCTACCTAAGAATTGCCCCAGGGCCCTATTCGCACTTAACACGGTGCATGCCTCCCTTTGTTTATTCAAGATAAACAAGCTTTGGAAGAGGCAATAAAATGTGTGGCTCCATGATCTTCTGCACGCACTTCTGTGCATTGCTGTTTCACTCAGAAGGCAGAGTCCAGTTAGCCTCACTCCCAAGAAAGTGTACACAGGATTTTAGCCTTGTTCAAATACTAGTTAGCAGGCCCAGCTCCATCTCCTGCACTCCTTGGGAAAGTGTTGTGGGTAGGGACTAAAGGCCAGCTCATTATACAGTCAGAAGACTTGGCAAACTTTTCCTTGGACTGTGCTACTTCAACCTGCCAGTACCATATTGCATATTTTTTAGTGTTTCTCCACAGATAAAACTTCCCACATGAACACCATGCCAGGAAAAGACTAGGCCAGTGGTTCTGCAGATCCCCCGTTTTTCAAAAGCCAATCCATGGACCCCCTAATTTTGAAAATTTTGATAACTCTATTTTAGTTAATGATGCCACAGACTCCCTGGGGTCTGCGGACCACCAGTTGGGAACCAATGGACTAGACCAGAGCTTTCCAAGTTGTGTGTCACAACACATTGTGTCAGCTGCAGTGTGTAGTTGTGTCATGCAAACGCTCCCCACGCTCCTCCAGGGGCTGGAAAGGGGTTAGTTTAACCTCCAGTTTGCTAATAAAACCGAATTACTGTGTTGCGAAATGATGCATGTCTAAAAAGTGTGTTACCAACATGAAAAGTTTGGAAAGCTCTGGATCAGACTGATCCTTTCTCCCTGGCAGTTTTGTATGTACAATATTTTTTTCAGGGGGGGGGCACATGCCGCACTCTGACATTGTGAGTGTGGGTGTGTGGGGTACAGCGAGAGCTTCATTTAGCAAAAAAGAAAAAAGAAAGAAGGCAAAATAGATGCTAAACAGCAAAACAGCCATTGGTCATGGGCGTAGCTTGCCCCCTAAATCAAGTAAATAAAAATACTTAACGAAAAGTAGAAATTATAGAAAGGTTTTGACAGATTTTTTCCGAGCACTTGGGGGGAGGGGGGTCGAAAGTACCTTAAAACAACCGTGGCTGAGACATTTCATTCCAAATCTGCCAGACAGAGGATGATGACAGGTGGGTATCCTTCCCTCCTGCCCTAACCTAATGATGCAAATGGCATAGAAGGAGACAAAATCACATCTCATAAACAATAAAATGCTGTGAAAAACAAGATTTCGGACATATGCAAAATGCTGGAGCCGCAATGCTAAGGCAGAAATGCTTGGGCGGAGACAAAAGGTTTTCCTTCATACCCATGGTGGGAGCTTGGCCTGTTTCAAGAAGAAGCTTGATTGATAATAATATGTTATATTATTTATTATTCCCTAGCCACTCTCTGCTCCTTTACCTAGTGCCTGCTACATGTACAGAGATTAGCGAAGGTTGCAAACTGCCTGCGGGAGAGAAAATGCAGAACGGCGGCGAGACACCCCCGCTTTCCCCGAGGCCGCAGCCGAGCCCAGCCGCCACACGGCGCCAGGAAACAACCGAGCGGCTCCTGCTCTCGCCGCGGCCTAGTTAGCCCCTCCTCCCCTGCTCCTTCGTCTTCTCCGCCTTTCTCCTTAAAAAAACCCCACACGCCATATATCCGGGACAAGCGAGGTAAGCGAGTCGTCGCTTTCCTTCCCACCCCCCCGGACCCGCCGCCACGCGGCTGAGGGGAGATAGGAGGAGGAGGCCGCGCTCCGACCCGCCGCCGTCCTTTTCCTGAACTTTTTGCCCCGCCGGCTTCGGGTCGGCCGCCGCTAACGAGGCTTCTCGTCCCTTCACACGTTAAATATGAGGGGAGGGAAGGGGACAAAATGGCCTCGGGGGAGCCTCCTGGAAATAAGAGGATACCTGCACCTTCAGGAGGGAGGAGGCGAGAGACCCGGAGGCGGGCGAGGAAGGAGAAGCCCCATAACCTTGAGGGGGGCCAAAGGGCAGGGGAAGCCCGCGTGGTGGGAGCAGTAGTAAGGATAATAATTTTAATATTTTTCTCTCTGGAGGTGGAGGAAAGGAGTATTGGCAAGGCTTCGTTTGGGCGGCTGAATTCTTCCTCCCCCCGCCAAAAAACCCTCAGACTTGGGAGTTTGAATGAAGCAAATAATGCGATTTATTTAATAAATAATCTCAGAAGCGGGCGTTTAATTTTTAGGCAGGAGTGCTTGCCGAATGCACATGCCGACCCACTCTCTTCCAGAATGCTGGGAACTGTAGTTTAAGGGTGCTGGGAATTGTAGCTTAGCAAGAGGTACAGTGCTGGATTAAACCCCTAGGCAGTCGAAATCTCGGCTCCCACCCCCCGCCCGACAAATTATATCGCAATACTTCATTGTAATTTTATTTTACGATCAAATAGACATATTTTGATCTGTTGTTGCAGGGCCCCTAAAAGGCCCATAGGCCGGGGTTACACCTGCCAACCCACTCCCCCTGAATCCTGGGAAATGTAATTTAAGGTTGCTGGGAATTGTAGCGACATCGGTTGTCATACTTTTGGATTTTCCTGAATATTCCGCCCGGACACTGCTTTTGACTCCAGTGGAAATTCCAGACATATGGCAGCCCTATACTCTGCCTATTTGGTAACCCAGCACTGGAGGGGTAAACTTAAGCTCCCAAGGAAGGGTTTAAGAAATTGAGGGAACGTGGCCTGCCTCTAGGGTCTCTCTATTTTGTGCTGAGATTCAGTTTGCATATTGGCAGTTTCAGGTTATGCAAGGGAAGTGGGTTTGGTGCTCATGTGTGACAAAAAGAATCTTCCTAAAGAAATCGGACGGCTTGTAGTAAGGAAAAGGTGTGGAGAAATGCACTTGAAGGTGTAGGATAACAATGGCTTGATGAGACATTGTATACCCTCTCTTGCAAACAAATTGGAATGAATGTTCAGTAAACAGTGGGCATCGTATAACTGCTCAGCAAGTCAGGATGAATACTCAGTAGATAGGTCATATGAAAGTGACCTAGATTATTGGACCCTAATGGTACTAAGTGTTTTTATTTTGGGTAACAGTCTCATAACAGTCTCAGTTTCCGGGGTGATGAATTTTACAGCTGGCTGTATTGCATAATGCATATAGTTTCTCAAAGAAGTAGTTTAAAATATATTTTGATTCCAAAGCCAGCATAGCCAGTAGTTGGGGTTGAGGGAGCTTTAGACCAGTGGTCCCCCCCTTTTTCACGCATGTAACACTTGAAAATTGCTGAGGGTCTTGGCAGACAACTTAATTCTTTTTCTGCCTGTTACAGCAATTGTAACATGCTGTGCTAGATGCTGAATAATTTTAAGTTGTATATTTATTTTGTTTCATATATATTGTATGAAGTACAGTATCAGAATTAAAAGAAGCAAGAAAAATACAATTAACCAATATACGATGGATGTGCCATCTCCTGTCTTCAGCCACAAATCCACAGACATGCCACAGAATGAATGGCGCTCACAGATGGTTGTTGGTTCACAGACCACAGTTTGGCAATCCTTGCTGTAGACCCACAACTTTCAGAAGGTCATAGTTCTCCCACTGGCAGTAGGCTGTGGAAGACCTTGTGGGACACCAGTGGCTTTGTATTACCTGGATCCAAAGTCCCCCAGGTCCCCCCAAGAGACTTGATTCTTAGGCTGTTGGCCGTATCAGCAAAAAATTTGACACTTTTCAACTTCCACCCAGTCTGGTGCAAGCAGGATGGCTTCAGATGTGGATCTGCTGCTCCGCCTTGCTGATCCTGGCTAGGGATTAGGCTTGTTCTGAATGAACATGCATACTGACTGGTTTCTGTAGTCTTAGAAACATAGTGATTTATACTTAAGAGTACTGACTGACCCAGTTGCAAGGATCAGGTAGTTACTAAGCCTAAAATAGGAGTGAAAGCTTACCTAGATGGATGAGTATATGACATGTGTGATGACTTTCAAGTCCTGTGCTCCTCCTATCTATCCTTCATATAAGCACATGTAAGGCTTATATCAACAGAAAGGGAGTAGGTGGTGCTGTGGTCTAAACCACTGAGCCTCTTGGGCTTTCCGATCAGAAGGTTGGTGGTTCAAGTCAGCGCGACAGAGTGAGCTCCCATTGCTCTGTTCCAGCTTCTGCCAACCTAGCAGTTCGAAAGCACACCTGTGCAAGTAGATAAATAAGTAGTGCTGCGGTGGGAAGGTAAACGGCATTTCTGTGCGCTCTGGCACTCTTTACGGTGTCCTGTTGCACCAGAAGCGGTTTAGTCATGCTGGCCACATGACCTGGAAAGCTGTCTTTGGACAAACGCCGGCTCCCTCAGCCTGAAAGTGAGATGAGCACCGCACCACATAGTCAAGTTTGACTGGTCTTAACTGTCTGGCAGTCCTTTACCTATATCAACAGACATGCCACATAGGGATTTAAGTTACACTGAAGAATAGTTGTACAATTATGGTCTGGTATTTGGCACTATTGTTTGTGTGTAGTTGTTTCATGCACTTATAAACTTATTGTTATGCAGGCATGTTCTTTGCTCAGCAATGCTTCAGCTACCTTGGCACTAGAACATCACTACTGAAGATTACTTACCCTTTGAGATACTTCAGGGTTTCATCCTCTCCTGTATGTATTCCGTATCTTCATAGCTTATGTGATTGTATGTGCATATTGTTATATTATTTATGATTCACTCATGTCCACGATCCTGAATTTGGAGATCTTGTTTTGTTTAATGTCTTTGTTATGCTTTGTTTTATAAGTGTTGCCAGACACTTGTAAACCAATTCACCTTTTGCAGTGAGCAAGTTTGTGCAAGACAGTATTTTCTTCTGCTTTCTTCTATTCTTATTGCAGAAGGTATCAATTGGAACACTGTTGGTATTGACCATAAGTTAAAATAACAATAATTTTAGTAGTAGACCAGTATGACTATATAGATGTGTCATTCTCTAAGGTGCTGCAAAACTCTTGGTTAATTTAACTCTGAGAGATATGTTTAAAAAGAACCTTGGTAAAGGCAGCTTTTTTCTTCCTTTTGTTTCCCTTACCACCTGTAACAGCTTAAGCTACATCATCTATCTATTTTATTCATTACATTTCATCAAATTCTATGTAGAGGTCCGGAATGTGGAGTCACTAGGTTGGCTTGGATGTTAAAAAAAATATCCTTGCCTTTCAGACATTCATGAAGCAGTTCAAGATTTGGATTGAAAAATAGTGTTCTGGAGTATACATATACTGTATAGCCAGCATGATAGAATGAAGGTCACCCAATAGTGCTTTCTTTTATCTGGACTGCGGTTATGTCACTTGGTGTGTGTTGAACATACATATTCTTTACATATATGTTCCATTTGTTGAACAGCTTTGATGTTACTTTGTGGAATTTCTCTCAATGATTTTTTTTTTTTAAAACCCTTTAATACTATGATATTGTCTGTTACACTCTTTAAATATGTTGCTGGTACTTGAGTTTTGTGTTGGACAACCTTAGCTTTTAAAATAGTGGTTAAAAAAACTAGTTTTTAATAGATCCACAAAAATTCTAGGAAAACAAAGGAAGTGGGTTATTTTTTCTTTGGGAAAGTGGAAAAACAGTTTTCCAGCTATTGTTTGTTCAGGACGGACAGAGTGGCACAACCAGTGGGGTGTATTCTGTATGTAGCAGATTCTTTCTCATAAGATGGAGAGAACATAGAGCCAGGCACAATAATCTTGTGAAGACAGATCCTGTTACCTACACACAGGTTTTTATTAATCTGTCTTATGCACATAGCCTAGCCTTTGCAATTCTGCTCTGTCCGTTACTTTGACTTCACCACTGTCTTTGAAAAACAACAAGATATATGAATCACTTTTCCTATTACCCCTTTGTTCTCAAGTAAGTGCTAAAAGATTGTGCTCTGACATACATCTATGATATACTCTGTCTTTCTTATACTGGGTTAGAACAGAACTTATATTTAATCTTAACCATTCTATTTAGTATCCTTGCATAGATTGGCATTTTGTCAAACATGTATTGTAAGAGAATATTGGTTAATTGTTACATTGAACTGTGTTTGCAGCGCCTGTCAGTTTCATCAGCTTTAGAATGAACTACAAGGAGAAATGTCATGGATTACCATAGTGTCCAACAATACAGTACTTTGTAGTTCTAACAAGAATTATCCGTCTTTGATTCTTGTATGTAGACCATGACCTTCAAGCACAAAAATGCAAAACGAATAGAAGGGCTGGATAGCAATGTGTGGTAAGTAATTATTAATGAAAATGAATGAATGAATGAACGAACAAATGAATAATGAAAATGTCTGTACGCCTTGTAGTTCATTTGTATGCTTTTCACCTACATTGTCAGCTGACCAGGTGCAGGGCCAGGGTGGGGGGCTGGGAGAGAAACCTCTTGGTCAGTGAAGCCACTGGGAGTGGGCTCCAGGCTTTTGTGTGCTCCTCCCCTCTATTCACCTCTTCCCTACAAATTAATCTCTTTGTTCCTTTTATGGTTAAAAGATCTTGGATGAATCACAGTGATAATTACTGGTTGTGCACCCTCTGAGTCTGCAGAACAACTCTGCTAGGACTACAATATTTAAATAATGGGGGCAGGGTCAATTTTAGCCAACAGACTGAGATAAGGTGATTCTGGCTTTGTTTATGAGGCTATTTTGGTTCTAATTTGCTACATTTATAAAGAAGGAAAAATGAAATAATAATCCTCTGTCAACTGTGGGGAGGGTCAAATGTACTCTCAGCAGCATTGGGGGGGAAACATTGGTCTTCCATAATTCAGTGTTCTAGTTGGTCCTCAACCAAGATGATTTTTGAATTGCCCTTTGGTGCTTCAGAAGTGGTTATGTCACATCACGTGTTTCGGCTTAATAGATGTTACTGGAAGTGGAGGATGAGGCACAGAAGCTGTGTAATGCTTATGGCACCTAGTTCTAGCCTGAAAGCCTGACTTAAAACTAGACTGATGGCAATGAGGCCTCCAGGATCTCTGATTAACTAATATCTGATTGAATGCTCTCTGGGTGGTTTCCTACAGACCCATGTGTTCTATACTGTGTTTTTGATTTACCATGGATCCGAAATATTCTTCCCTGTAAATGTGTATGAAATACATTTGTAATAATTTCTTCCTTTCTTAGGGTGGAATTTACAAAAGTTGCTGCAGATCCCTCAATCGTTAATTTGGGACAAGGACTTCCAGATATATCTCCTCCTAACTATGTTAAAGAAGCATTAGCCAAAGCATCCTCTGTGGATATGCTGAACCAGTACACCCGGGGTTTTGTGAGTACATCTTAACGCTCTCTGAGAGGTTGCTTTAAATTAGTTGCATATCCAAACATTTTCTCTTGGTTTCCACATGCGCCTTCTTCAATTTGGAATCTTGGGCTGAATAGAAACACGGTAACCATAAATCTCCAAACAGTGGCCAATGTAAATATGGTCCAAAGAGGACTATATGTAGGGCCAGGAGAACTGACTATGTAATTGAATCAAACTTCCCAATGTAACATTATTAATCTATATAGTACTATACAGCATACAGGGCACTACACTTTGGCTTTCTTGCACATAATGCTTAACCATGGTTTGGCATTATGAAGATGAGCCTCAAGGAGTAGTTCAAAAGATTCGACTTCTGTTTTTGATTAACCGCAGCTTCTTGTGATGTTCAACCCCCACACACTGTGGTTAATCATTTGTTGAAACAAGCCAGCTTCAAATCATGGGTTATGAACTGGTCTTGTTTCAATAGACTGTAGTTAAAATGAAGCCGTTTGCCTGGACATAATGCTAAACTGCAATTAACTTAAAGCTTCCAATCTTCTCCTTGCAGCTGCACGGAGAAGGGAGCGGGGGCGGGGGGAGGGAGGAGAAGGACAGGAGCCTGAGGCTTGCTTTGGTTCATCCTTGTAACATTAAACCATGGTATATATGCAAATACAGCCAATTCCTTTCTTGTTCTTCACCATGGTGCAATATGAGCATTCATCAGTGGGTAGTTACTCCTTTTTCAGTGACCCATGAATGGCAGTATAACTGTTTCTAGAAATTTGTGTTACGAACATTTTTGTTCCACATTATTTTTTCTTCAAAGGGTCACGGTCATAGATCCTTACTGATAGTACACACAATTCCCAGCTTGTGATCTTGCACAAAGACTCCTATTCAGTGAAACGCTGGCTGTGCAGAAGAGATTCCATGTGAACTGTGCCTTATATTGTTTTTCTTGTTCAGCTCAGTATAGTAGGTTTTCTCCTAGACGTGATGACAGTTTCTAATTGTTTAAATCTTTAGAATGGTATGTCTAATTGGGTAACTCTGTTTTGTGCATCAGCCATGCTAGATTTGGCTAACAGACGATACTGTATTATTTGTCGGTTGTTTGTTATTAACTGGCATATGAGTCTATGTATTTTCTCTTGCGTTCATAGGGACATCCTTCGTTGGTGAAAGTCTTGTCTCAAGTGTATGAAAAAGTTTGTGGAAGAAAGATTGATCCATACACTGATATCCTGGTGACAATAGGGGGATATGGATCTCTGTTCAGTGCAGTGCAGGGACTCGTTGAAGTAGAAGATGAAGTAAGTTTTGTGATGCATCCCAGAATAAAAACAACTCTCTTCTATGAAAACATATGTATGTACACATACTCCTTGGAACATGGGTAGCATTCCAATAGTAAGTGATCAAGCCTACTCAGAAATCCCTTTCCTTGGCAGTTTGATGGTTTATTGAAGGGTAGAGAGCTGACTTTCGTTAGTTTTGGTTGAATAAGAAATCAACTTTGAAGCAGGGCTTTTTTTTACCTGCCAGATTCCTATGCCTTTAAGAGTATGTTGATGCGCCTTAATTTAGCAGATGAAGGATTTCTTGGCATTGGGCTAAAGTTATAGAAAAAGCCTCAGCTGCTTAACTATTGTGCATTAGGTTGCTGTTGAAGGCAGGATAAAGGGACTAGTGTTGTTCTTTAAGCAACTCTATGTCTGAGATGAATTGTCCATCAATCTACCACTTAATTATCAACCTGTTGTAAATTAGCTTCCTTGGCTACTCCCCGGTACAGCTGAAAAAAATCCTAGGTGCTTGTCCTTTTAGATGCCTAGAACATTGGTCCTGAACTCTTCAAAACTTGAAATATTTCCCAACTTCAAACCCTGTTCTTTTTTTCTTGAGTTGTATAAGTTTGTCAATAATGGGGATCTATAAGCACTTAGGGTAGGGTGGGTTTTAAATCAAATAGCCTGCCTCATTTGGGGTAAAACTGGCAATGAAGCGATAGCTAGCTACCTTTTGATATTTTGTCTTTTCACTTTTGCTTTATGTCTCTCCCTCGTCCCTTCAGTTCTGCTGCCATTATTATAAATCTTCACTTATTTCCTATTATCCCCAGCACACAAAAGCAGCCACTGTGAAGTAGCAGTGGCTGTGGCATTTACAGATATACTTATACTACCCCGTGTTTGTTGACAAGAAGTACTTTTAATGCAATGTGCTTTCCTAAATATATAGAATTAGCATTGTGTCAGATCAAAAGCGAGTTCTGTCTTTAAAGAAAGGTATAATATCATTTCTTACTCACATAACTTTCCTATATGTTTACTTTAGGTGATAATAATAGAACCCTTCTTTGACTGTTATGAGCCAATGGTGAGGATGGCAGGAGCCAAGCCTGTTTTTATACCCTTGAGATATGTGAGTGTGTTTAGAATATTATTATAATCAGAGTTTATTTAGACAGGCGAATGAAGAGAAGTGTTGCACCTTGCAGTTTTTCATAATGAAGGTTATTTCTTTCCTATGTTACTCTGCTTTGTGTGCTCAGTGAGAAACAGAATGGATCCAGTAAACAGATTAATAACAAGAAAGCAATGCCTCCCAAAAGTCTAGAAGTAAATGATAGAAGCCCAAATAGGAGATGGGTTTCAATAATTTAACTTAAGATTGCTCAGTGGCCTTGCTTTAAATGTCAAAGCCACATTAACTTTCAAAAACTGAGGGGTGTGAGCAGGCCAGCTAATTAATTTATTCAGTTTCAAGCATCCTTAAGTGCTTTTGTCTGTAACAGTATTTAAAGTGGTACTTAAGACCACAGTGGTAGATGGTAATTCTGGTCCCCCCTGGTTTTTTATACTAGTAGTTTTGGATTCTTAGAAATGCATTGCTGCTATATGGAACACTTAATCTTTTAATCGATTTTGATGGCTAGATCTAGTGGGTCAGAGGAATCGTCATTGGAAAGTCCCAAATGATATGAATGACCTTTTTTTTGTTAGTGATCAGAATTTGAGATTTCTATGCAGTTTACTCATGTATTTTGTATAGTTGAATGATTCTTAGGATAAGATCACTAGTGGAACGTTTAAAGAAAGTTTATTTCAGCCTAATAAAACATCTTTTTCCCTATAACACAGAGACCTGCAGCCAGAGAGACTGCCTCTAGTGCGGACTGGGTCTTGGATCCTGCAGAACTTGCAAGTAAATTTAATTGCAAGACGAAAGCTATTATATTGAATAACCCTCACAATCCTATAGGAAAGGTGAGGTTCCTGTTTTTAAATCTGCCTGCTAAATGTTATAAAATGTTGGCTCTGACGATATTGATTAAATACATTGTTTTCTTTCCCTTTCTATTTTAGGTCTATACGAAAGAAGAGCTCCAGATAATTGCTGATCTCTGTATTAAATACGACACCCTGTGCATCAGTGATGAAGTATATGAATGGCTGGTATACACTGGCAATAAACACATTAAGATAGGTACTGAATTGTATGGTAGTCAATGGGAAACGTATGTGTACATTTCATTCAAGTTGTTCCTTCTTTCATATGTATAAAAATAGTTCCTATTCCTTGTTGAGTTTAAAGTTACAACTAACCTGAGAGAGCTACATGCATTGTTTTGATTATCACCCAGTCCTCTTAAAGTATTTTCTGCCCCTTCAGTTTGGTATAATCTATATCCTTGATAAGTATAATGGCCATTACTTCCTCAAAATTTTGAGGATGTTGATCTGCAATGGACCCATCGCTGAGCCTTTGAAAATTAAGCAGCATGCATTCTTCCAGTTCAGAAACCACCAGCATTTTGAGATGTGTTAGTTTGTAGACTGGAAATGGGCAATAAAGTATTTTTGCCGGATTAAAATTAGGTATTTTATAAAAGCTCATTAATAGTATTTTGTAAACTAGCTATAATTCTGAAGTATAGGACTATATTACCTTTTTAAAGTGAATTACTTTCATATTTATCAGTTTATTATTTCAGTTGCATACTCAACTTATCATATGGGAGAAGTGCATTCCTGATGGACACAGGCATTTTTATCACCCAGCAGATAATATGTACAAAACGCTCTGCTAAACGATTCAAAATATAGCATTTGGCCACCAGTGCCTTTTCATTTGCTTACTTTTAAGCAGATCCCCAAAACAGTTTTCCAATCTACTGTTGAAACCTACAAACCATTAAACTTATATGCAAGTGACAGTTACTTTATAAACTAAGCAGAACTCTTTTCTCCCAAGAAACCTTATTTTCTCTAGCTTGTATAACATGCACATAAAGATTGTGCAAAGAGGAGAACACAAATCCTCCCCCCAGAGGCAGAGATGTTCTTGTATTAAGCGTCACGTATTCCATCAGCTGAAATGACACATCGCTCGTGAAAAATGTGAAATGAATATTGCATCAATTTACAGCATCTGGTGGTGGCTCTCTAATATTTATCTAATAGAGGTTGCCAGTGATAGATCATAAAATCAGCATAGTATTTGTGCTGTCATCTAGGCAGTTTCCTCTGGTATAGAACACTTCGTCATTTCTCTTATCTAGCTTGGGCAAAACAGGAGCTTCGTGTGACTAATGATTAGAGTTCCACTGGCAGATTTAAAGATTGCATATTGTAAGCAAAGATTCTTCTGGCGCCTCAACAGGCATAGTGCTTATTTGCGTAATATGTATGTATGTAGCCTTACTAATAGTTCTTGGTGCTTGCTCAGATACGAAAATGCATTCTGTTCTTCTGTAGCTTAATACAATGAAGGTTCTTGTCCTTTGTTCACAAAATATTTATTCTAAAAGTCACCTGATGGATTGTGTGACTCCCCAGCAGTCTTCTGAAAATGAGTTGGCTAGCTGTTTGCTCCACAAATTGATAATCTCTTGTTTTAGATTTGCTAAATGTAATTGCAGCCCATGGTGATGGCTGGAATTCATCACAGAACTACGCATTACAGAATGTGTTCCCTTCTCCTTGTCTGCAGCACATAGCATCACTGCAGCACATAGCATTACTTGTCGTTTTCCTCCATTGGTACCCAGTGATGTCAAGTGAGGGCTGGACAACCTGATGATGCCACAGCATGAGTTAATGCTGCGTCACCTATAACTTATACCTCCACCCTAACATGGGTTGCAGGAAAATACTCTTACGTTTTTTAAAGAAAAATTATTTTGGATGTGTGTGTATTTTGTGTGCTACACCGTTATATGGGATTTAGGGACAATTTTACTCTTTCAGTTCAATACCAACAACAAAGAGCTCATCTGAATGACCTGATAAAATGATTGAGACCTCTCTCTGGTGTGGACATACCCTCATGTGCCACAAGATGCCTGAATGAGGGTGTGAGTAAAGGAACAATAGGCTTTCAGTACATACCCATTTAGTTTGAACATAATGAAGTCAGCTTCATACTTATCCATATATGTTCCTTGGTAGGATGCATGATTAAAACATACCTATTTATTGTTAAAGAGGTAAAGGTTGTTAGCTCCGTTCGTATGTAATTAATGCTTGATCCTTTTCTTTCTTTCTTTTTTCACAGCTACTTTGCCTGGAATGTGGGAAAGAACAGTAACTGTAGGAAGTGCTGGAAAAACATACAGTGTAACTGGCTGGAAGGTAAGTGAACAGAATAAGACATAATGCAAATGAAGAATCATATATGTTGAAGTACCACTGGGTTGACGTACCATGGAGATCATTTGCTAGCGTGCACAAGCTATACGAAACACGTGCAGAATCTGTATTAAAAACTAACCCCTGACATTATAGAAATTCTAGATGCCGTCCATACAGGATATTCCACTCAGAACTTAGAAATCCTACTGTTTACATTTTGAACAGGCGATCAGTATGTACGTTGTAAACAGTAAGCCTTTCCAGTTTGCACATTTTTTGAAGACCTTGTGCCTGCTGTGCCAGTTCCAATGTTAGATGCAGAAGGTGGTGGTTGCTGGAGGCACGTTTCGCATGAGAAAATCAGGCCAGGGTCCGACAAACTACAAGGAGACTTCTGCAGGTGCACTAAGCTCTTTTGGGCTTCTTATCCCCACTGCCTGACTGAAAAGGTATCATAAAATGTTGGGGGCTTCCCCAACACAGGAAAATACACGTGGGGTTTCATCCAAAAACAGAACCATGCAAAGTCCCATGTGTGTATGCAAACATAGTACCTTAGGCATGCTCTCTCTTGGAAGCAGAGTTAGGCAAGTGCATGCTGTAACTTCAGTATTGTGCGTCTTTTGGTAATTTTTATTTTGTGAAAACTATAAATACAATATGTATACACAAACAGGCTCATGAACAGATAAATAAATGCACCCATGCTTAATTTTTGTGACATTTTTGGAGAACATAATTTTCATTTTTCTTGGCAGGGATTTATTTTAATTGCAGAGCAGCCTTTTAAATAGGGACACACCTCGCTGCCCCTGGGGAGTAATTATCTAAGCCAGGCAAGAAATCTTTTATAAACTGGAAGACATGGGTCCTGTCCCTCTCTTTAAGTTTGTCAATAGTCCACCAGTTTAAAATGTGATTATTTCCATGTTTCTCAACTTTTATAAATGTTAAGTAAACAGTCAGATATTTGTTACAATTTATTTCTTTTTGTTGAAGCTTGGCTGGTCTGTTGGTCCCCAACATCTGATAAAGCATTTGCAGGTGGTTCAACAAAATACACTTTATACATGCCCAACTCCATTACAGGTAAGTACCAAGCAATGCAAAAGGTATTGTAAAGAGTGTGATACAGTGTAGGAGGTTTGAGCCACTAAACGTAATTAGAAATTGACTAATAAGGAATCTATTTGTGGGAATTGCAGATGAAATTAACACTTGAGCATGTAAATCCAATGTAGATTAGGATTTGAATGTCAATAATTCGGACATTCCGTTATTAGCAGGAAAACAACAGACACAAGTGATGGGAGTTGGGATGAGTGATTACTATTGTATATAATACATACTGCCATGCATCTGATGTGTAGTGAAATTCTCATTACTGCTTCGCAGGATAATACAGACAACTGCCTTATACAGTGGTTACTTGGACCTTGTGGAAAGTTACTGTTTGGCAAATGTTTGTCTCTGTGCATCCTTTGGCTAGATTGTTTTCAGATCAAGGTGTATGCTTCCTAAATGTTTGGGGTTTTCTATACTATGTGGTAAGAAAGGAAGATCTGTAGACTTCATTCTTGTTTGTGTTTGTTGTTGTTTTATTATTATTATTATTATTATTATTATTATTATTATTATTATTAAATTAATTACATTTGTATACTGCCCTTCATCTGAAGATCTCAGGGTGGTCCACAGCATAAAAACAAGAATAAAACCACAAAGTACATAATAATAATAATAATAAGTACAACCCCCCCCCCCCACAATACCCCTCAACACATTTAAAAGGACCTAGACTGTTATTCAGCCAAAGGCCTGGTTGAAGAGGAACGTTTTCGCCTGGCGCCTAGAGATGTATAATGAAGGCACCAGATGAATTTCTCCAGGGACAGCATTCCACAAGCAGGGAGCCACTTAGAAAAGGCCCGTTCTTGTGTTGCCATCCTCCGGACCTCTCATGGAGGAGGCACATGAAAAAAGTCCTCAAAAAGACCTCAGATGATGATCGCAGAGTCTTGTCAGTTTATATGGGGAGAGGCAGTCCTTGAGGTATAGCAGCCCTGAGCCATTTAGGAAAAGGAATGATAAATTCTTTATAATTTATATGTCATTATTAAAGCATTAAACATTAAAAAATCAGATACACATTACTGAATTAATAACTGAAAATGAAGGTATTTGACTTTTTAAAATCTCACACTTGAAAGGAAATATATCTATTTTAGTGATAGATGTGTATCCAGCAATTTTAGAAGCATTTCCACCTGCCTTCTCCCCGCTCCTTGACTGCTAAACCCAATTGACAATCTTATTTTTACTCTTCACTGACTTTCTATTTTACTAGAATGATCTGTTTTATTAAGGAAAAACTGATAATTAGATTCTAGAGATCTGAGCATTTCTTTGAATACAGCATTTCTTATTAAAAGTGAATCTTCACAAGGTCTGTTTTGTGCCTGCTGCTTTTTGATAATGTGCTTAAATGTGTGGTCCCCCCCCCCCCTTTCCTGATTTGAATTTCCAGGAAGCTGTGGCACAAGCCTTTTTGATAGACTTGAAGCGCATGGATGACCCAGAGTGCTACTTCTATTCTTTGCCTAGAGAGCTGGAAGACAAACGAAACCGAATGGCTCACATGCTCCTGGGAGTTGGGCTGAAACCTGTTGTTCCAGAGGGAGGATACTTTATGATTGTTGACGTGTCTACCTTAAGTAAGTGAAGATTTTATTCCATGGCTGGAATGGGGGTGATGACCCAGTACTGAAGCTGGGAGAAATATACTATGAGCGAAGGGTGGGCTACAGTGTGTGTGTGTTTTCTCTTCTGAGTAACAAATATTTTCACAAACATGGTAGTTGTCATACTGCACTTACAGCAGAACTAGGCAGCAATTACAGCTTGTTGTTGTGTTGCCCTTTAATCTGTAAGAACCCCACCACCACAAGCAGTCAGTGATATGGAACAGGGTGGAAAAATACACAGGCTAACGACTTCATGATGTGAATTTTTCATTACAGAGAAAATGGTTGTGTGCCCATTGGCAGCAGACCCTTGTTATCGTAATGTCTAGCTCTCCCCTTAGAATGCAGCTTAAGAGCAAAATCCTGGTACTCTGGGGAGCAGTCCTGGGGAAAAAGAAGTGAAATAGCAGATCTCGCACTTTAGATCTTACCCTGGGCTCCAGATCCTTTCCATCTTGTTGTTGTTTAGTCGTTTAGTCGTGTCTTGACTCTTCGTGACCCCATGGACCAGAGCATGCCAGGCACTCCTGTCTTCCACTGCCTCCCGCAGTTTGGTCAAACTCATGCTGGTTATGCCTGTTGCCTTTGTCCATGGAGTTTTCTTGGCAGGGATATTGGAGTGGCTTGCCGGTTCCTGCTCCAGGTGGATCACGTTTGGTCACAACTCTCCACTATGACCTGTCCATCTTGGGTGGCCCTGCACGGCATAGCTCATAGCTTCTCTGAGTTATTCAAGCCCCTTCGCCACGGCAAGGCAGTGATCCATGAAGGGGCCTTTCCATCTACTGTTCTGTACAAAAATCTCTGCTGAAGTGCCCATACTGGGTAATGCCTTTCTTTTGAAAAATTGCAGCTCTTAAGGTGTTTTTCACCTTTTTGTTTTAAAGATGTAGATCTGTCTGACATGGAAAAAGATAAACCTTACGATTATAAATTTGTGAAATGGATGATAAAATCTAAGGTAAGGATTGGTTTTATTTCTCCCTCCTACTCTTTTTGCTCAAATAACTGTGTCTTTAATTCTAACATCTAAGTGAGACTGTAAAACAGGTGGCCCTGATGTAGGGGGTTGTGTGCTCATTGGAAGGCTGCATACCCATTGCTAGGCTTGCAGATCTCTTCCCTGCTTCAGCAGAGATATAAGCCCTTTACTGACATCTGCTCTGTGGGATTTGCCTCTGCTAGGCTAGTCTGTGGCCTAGACACAACCACTACTTAAAGATCAGCTCCTTTGCTAGGAAGATGAGGGCAAACTGCTAGCCCAGGGTGCTTCCAGAATGCAACATTGCAGAATTCCTATATGGAAAGCACTTCTGTGCTTGAAGCAGTGAAGGAAATACTGCAGCAATCTGTTTGTAGCTTAATTCTGCTTCCCAGACTGTGCACATAAAAATTCCCACGTCTGAAATGTTCATCTGTGATAGTACAGTGTTGTATTTTGCACATGGGAATTTTGTTAATGTGTGACGTGACCTTAATTAAGCTCTTGGGCTGCAGCCTTTAAACTCTCACAAAGATACAGTTACTAGAGCTTCCAAGAGCTAAGGTTTAAGCTGTTTTAACGTACCTGCTGAGCATGCAATTGTGCTTTCTTCTTTTTAAAGAAACTGTCAGCTATTCCTCTCACCTCCTTTTGCGGCCCTGAGACCAAAGAACAGTTTGAAAAGTACATACGGTTTTGCTTCATCAAAGTAAGTTCTGTAGCATGTGCTCAAATAAAGCTTAATTGCTTAAGTCTTAGCAGGGCTGTTTGTTTCTATTAGTACCAAAACTTAGATCTTCTCCTTCCACTTTTAAGGAGTTTAAATAACTTTTTGATATTGCTCCTAATAATAATTTCTTAGGGTATGATCATATTTTACATCAAGGTGGACAACCTCTTCTTCATCAAGGAGTAATCTGGAAACCAATTTGGGTATCATTAAAATTAATTTCATTTACTCCCGTCATCCTCTTCCCTCCCCATTTTCTTCCTCCTGCCACCCACATGAAATTAGGCCAAGAGACACAAGTTGCCCACTCCTGATATACATAGTGCTTTTTCTAAATAGTCACAGCCCAGGATTCCTAATAGTCCTGAAACCTAGGCCAGTGAGGGTAGCAGTTTGTGAGCTAGCTGAGTTTTTAACTAGGAAGCCTCTACTTCATGCTGTGAGCCATGATATGCTGGCTTCCCTTTATTTTTTCAGGGATGTGATGATAATTAAAACAAACTTTTCCTCTGCTCCGCAAATTGACAACTAGATTGGCTGGGTGCCAAATGCTGTATTGTCATAGGAGTGGGGGACCAGGTGTCTCTGAGTGCATCTCAACCTCACCAAACCATAGATAGAGTTTATTGCTGGGGGAATGGGGCACATTGTAGATGTTAGCCACTGGGTAGACATACCCAGGTATTTGCTCCGAACTCATGTGAGCATGCATGCCACAAAAAGTACCTAATGAAGTTGTTAGAAGTGGGCTTCTGTGGATTTGCAATCTTCTAGCAGTAAAATGTCTTATGCACATGAAGAATATTTCAGTTTCAGTTTTTAACTTTTACTGTATTGTGTTTGTTGTTGACAGAAAGACAGCACCTTGGATGCAGCAGAAGTGATCCTGAAGAACTGGAAGAAAGATTGACCTAGAACTTAACCTCTTCTGCCATTTCTAAAAATATATGCTCAGTCATACATTTATAACTAGACCGAGAATGTCACATTTCAGGTTACCCTTTCTAAATTACACTGTGCTGCCATCTGCTGGATATTTAATATTAATAATGTGAGCCAATATACTGGTTTTGACATTGTAAAAATTATAGTCTGTTTCCAAAATATTCAGTGGAAACCTTTTCCAGCAATCTTCTTTTCTTCTTTTCTAAACACACTGAAGTAAAATTTGTGCAGGCTACATCCACCAGAGCCCTGTTCTGTGACCTACTTTATACTTGTACAAATTATTAATGCATTTATTGCACCGCTTTGGGTTTATTTTTGTCAAACGGCAGCCTTTCTGCAATCCAGACAAAATTCTGTATGAGGACATTGAGTGTGGATTTGTGGGCAGGGTCCTTGCTTTACATGGCTTGGCCAGCCAAGGGCATAGCATAGTAGCAGAGGAAAGGCAGCACAGATGGGCATGGGAGCTAGGCGTTGGAACAGGCAGTCTTTTCATTCAGTTCTATTGCTCATGATTAAGTGTGTGTGTGCCAACACACACACACACACAGACAGACAGATGCACATAATTCACAAAAACGAATAATGCCCTGCAATCGGAATGAATAAGAAATGAGATCTGTACAGTATATTTTCGTGAATTCTATTGATTGTAGAGGGGAATGGCTATGGAGATGAGAGGTCAGATTGCTCTAGAGTCTGCGTTTGCCATTTCCCCTTCTTGCGTAAATAAGGCAAGCAATTTTATTTTTTTTGCCAGCTATGCAAATGACACACGCTACCTCGCATAAACTGGATATAATTTTATCCCCTTAAATTTCACCATTTTATTTTACAATTAACAATCCTGGGGGATCTGCTAGATAATTATATGTTACTTAGAATCACAGAATCGTAGAGTTGGAAGGGACCCCAAGGATCCTCTAGTCCAACCTGCTGCAATCAGGGATCTCAGCTAAAGCATCCGTGACAGATGGCCATCCAACCTCTGCTTAAAAACCTCCAAGGAAGGAGACTCCACAATCTTTCGAAGGAGTCCTTTCCACTGTCAAACAGCTCTTACCACCACGAGGTTATTCCTGATGTTTAGTCGGAATTTCCTTTTTTGTAACTTGAAGCCTTTGGCTCAGGTCCTATGATTTGATTTAACAAATAAATAAAAGTGAAAATTTGGCATAAACCTTGACTGCTTTCTTCCACTGATGTTGTTAACAAGTAAAATAGTGTATTCCTTAAACTTGCCAGAGAAACAGGTTTACAGAAACAGATTCTGCTCCCCTCCCCCTGCTCAATTTAAGAAGAACTAATAATTTGGAAATGGCTTCATAGGACTAATCTTAAAACAGGTTTATAGCCGGATTGTGTGCATATTTGCTTGGAAGGATTTCAGTTGACCTTCCTTCAAAGTAACTTCATAGGATTGTAGACCTTATGGAGTGAGGCTATGCCTGTTTACTCAGAAGTAAGTCTCACTGTATTCTTTACCTGTTTACTCCCAGGTAAGTACATCCTGCAGGTTTCTTTTAAATCTATACTTACCTGAGACTTATCTCATAAGTGTGCATAAGATTCTAGCCTCAGGGTAGTATTGTGGTCTGGAGAATATGAACATATGTCACATACCTGTGGACACAAAGTTAAATCCCACACAAACCACTGGACAGTAAATCCCATTGCAATTGCATTTGCATTGGGTGAGCCTTGCATATAATTTCAACTAAGCACAGAACTGCCAGCCATCCCTTATTTCAGAATTTGAGAGTTTTATTTCTAAAACTTTGGATTATCAAAACAAACTGAAATGGATAGAAATGGTTTTGTAAGCTTGCCATGTAATATTTACTTTTTCTAGCTTTACTGATTTTTTAAAAAGTTGCTTTATTTTATTCTGCAATGCTGCTCAGAAATTGTTACAGGACGGTTAATATTGTATGCAATACAGTATAAAATAAAATTAGATATCATTTAACAATAGTGCTCTTCTAGCCCTGTCACACACTGTGATATTTGATTTCAGGAAAGGATTTTTTTGTTTCATTTCATTTTTTACAAATTGACAATTTGTAACTTCAACTGATGAGTGGAAAAGGTCAACAGGAGCTTGTTTTTGACAACTTCTGTTGGCAGGGGATTTGACGAGAGTCGGAACAGACGCGTTTTGTCATTCATCTGATTTTGCTAATGCAGCTTACGAAACACCCAGAAATAATAGTTACGGGACTAAGAAGGCAACATCATGGTCAGATTATAGTTCAATATGTGCTAGGGCTTGTTTCGGGTTGTTTGTTTTTATTACGTATTTTGTGTTTTTATATTGTGATTTCATGTTGCAACCAAGTGTTGCATGAGCTCAGGTCTAACCAGATTGCCGAGAGATGGTGAAGTCCCCAGGTGAAAGAATGCCTTGCACCACTTCAGACTGGGGAAGTTGGTCACACTTCTGAGTTAGCCCTACTCCACCACCTCTGTTAAGAACGGAGCTGCCCTATGCTCTCCAAATTTCACCTGTGTTTGTTTCCAACCCAGGTGCTGGTCAGTGGCGTAGCGTGGGGGGTGCAGGGGGGGCCGGCCGCACCGGGCGCAACATCTGGGGGTTAGGGTTAGGGGGCGCAAATCCACGGGTTAGGGGGCGCAAATTACTTGCCTTGCCCCGGGTGCTGACAACCCACGCTACGCCACTGGTGCTGGTTATAAAGTAAAAAATTCTTCCTAAGTAGTACCTGCACCAGCTTTTCCCTCCTGCCCTACCCCTTTCTCCTTATGTGTCACAGATAGCAAGCCTAAGGGTGAGTGTTTTTTTTAAATTTAAATTTTAGGGAGCAGTTTTGGCATGGGCGTACTCGTGGGGGGCAGCTGCCCCATCAATAAAAATCTACAAATCAGAGGTTCTGCCCCCCCCCCCCCCCGCAAATATCCTGGCTACGCCCATGCTAGAGTGAGGATAAAACTGCGGTTTGGGGTGTTTTGTTTTTTTAAGGAATTTATTAATGAGGAACATTTAGGAAAAAATAGGACACATTTGCCACCTACTTTTAACTGGATCGCTATGACGACTCTACCCATGGAAAAGAGGAGGCGTCCTGGGAAAAGAGGACCTATGGCAACCCGATCACCGCCTCCTATCCTAACCAGGACCCACCCACGTACTCTGCCCCGCCTTTGAGCGTCGCCGCGAAGGCAAATCCTTCTTGTCCCGCTAGGCTCCCCGTAGCCGCGGCCTCGGCGAAGCCCCGCCTACCGAGGCGTCGAAAGCATAAAAGCCCGTCGGCCCGCCCCGGCCGCCCAGCCGCGCGCAAGGGGAGGAAGGAAGATGGCGTCCACCAGCCGGTCAGTAGCACAAGTTGCCGGGCGCTTCTTTAGATATAGGAAAGCAGGGGAAAGGGTAGAGGGGTGCGTCTGGGCTCGGGGTGGCGGCGGGGGAAGGAGAGCGGCCTGGGAAGGCGCAACCTCGCCGCGGCTTGGGCTCCTCTGAGGGGGAAGGTAGGCCCGCCGCCTCCAGTTGCCCTATCCGGTCTCCCTTTACCTCGCTCGCCGCTCTCCCCCGCCGCCTCAGCTTGGGCGGCGGCCTTTTCCGCGGGACCTTGGTTTTTTCTCCTCAGCCCACTCCCGCCGCCGCCGCCAAGGATACTCTGCTCGCTTTCCAGGCGCCCCGGTGGCCTCAGGTGGTGGTGGAGGACGCGGCTTGGGACGCCTTAGGCCACCTGCGCTTCTTCGCCGACCCCGTTTAAACGGACGGTGCCTTGAAAGCATCTCCCCGCCCCCCCAGAAAGGATTCTGGGAACTGTAGTTCGCCCACCGCAGAGCTACAGTTCCCAGCACTCTGAACACCCCCCATATGGCGTGTAGGCAGCTTTTGACTTCTCCAAAACAAAGGATTCTGGGAACTGTAGTTCGCCCACCGCAGAGCTACAGTTCCCAGCACTCTGAACACCCCCATATGGCTTGTAGGCAACTTTTGACTCCCCCACCAAAGCCATGTGACTCGCTATACCATGAATTCTTTTCTCTCTCCCCACCCCCCATCCAAATTAATTTTTATTGGTTTTCCAAATCATTGCCACGCTGAATTAAGTTTTAGACAATTTCGTTTTCTCCCCAAAACTGGTTTCGTAGCAATGCCGCATTTCAAGCGGCGGGTGATTCTTTGCCTAGGAGACAACTCCTAGGGGCTGAGGTCCCTTTGGCCCCTCCAGTAAAATATTGGGGGGGGGGGCTTCCCCTTCCCCCAAAGTTGATGGGCATTCCCATTCAAATGGTGGGCATGTGCGGTGTCATGCTTAGAATAGTTTATTCTTTTGTTAATTGTGTGTTTTATATTTGACTTAACTTAAATGTTTTCTTTTGAAATATTTAATATTTTGTTTTGTTAACTTTGTTAAATATGTATTCTGTAGTTGACCTCCTTTGTAACATTTTATTTTGAACTCTTTAAGATAATAGTTTAGTTTCCTATTCATTATGTTGCTTTTGCTGTATACATTATCTTTCTTCAGTAATGCTTAATTCTGGATTGCTTTATTGATGTTTTAATGTGCTGTAAACTACTTTGAGATTTTTCTTAAAAATATGTTGGCACCCATGGGCATAGCCAAGAGGGGTCAGGGAGGGGCAGCTGCCCCCCATCAATAAAATACAAAACAAACTGAGGTTCTGCCCCTGCCCTAACAAAAGGCCCAACAAAAATCCTGGCTACGCTTATGTTGGCACCCCGATTCTTTGCCAGTACTGGGAAGGATGCAGTAAAGCTGCAGGGCCGGGCAGGCACATCTCAGTAGGGTTAGGGTGAAATCTGATGGGCGTGCTGGGAGCAAGGCTGCTGTTCAGTCCTCCAGGTGTTGCTGAGCTACAGCTCACATCTGGAAGGCCATAGGTTAGCCATTCCTGCTGAGGGGAGTTCCCAGGATAGCCAGCTGACTTCGGGATGGGGCTTCCTTAGCTTGCAGCTTGTTGAGCAGGAACTGGGAGATAAACCTGCTAATGTTTTTAATATGGAGCTCAATTCATAGGAACAGTAGCTGGCATCTCCAAAGAGTCCTTGCTTTACCTGGAGCCGTGCTCTGGGTGGCTGCACCTGATTTCTAGGCCTCATGTTTCTGTGTTGAGGAAATCACTTGTTTGGATGACGTCTCTTTGGCAGAGCTGGAAATTCACCCTCAAGATATTTCTAAATGCAGAGTATATGCAAATGTTTGTTGTAACATTAGGGTCTAAAGTTGCTTTCGTAATACATTTTTGGGGAAGCAATTGTGTGAGCAGAGCTGTTTTGGGTCCTGTCTGTATGCTGTCTGTTGGGGTCTCCCTCTCTTGCAACATCCTACTGTTCTTATTTTTTCTAATGTTTTGTCAGAAGAGATGTTTATATTGTACATGTTGTAATCCTTAATTGTAATGCTTTGTTTTGAAGTTGGATAAGGTTTGGAGGGATGAGGAGAGGAAGTTTGGGATTGCTTTATTAATTTTGTTCAGGTTGACATTTTAAAATCCAGTGTATTTGGAGTGAAGGCTGGCCTCATCAGATATACTTAGAAGGATCTTTATGACTCTTTGCAATCCTCTTCTGTGAGACAGGGGACATACTGTTAAGTTGCACACCCATGAAAGTTCTTTGTTGGGCAACATTCTGACTACTTAGACTTGCTTTCCAGATTTGCAGTTAGCCTAGATTAGTAATGTGATTTGCAATTGGCCTAGACTAGTAACATGAAACAGATCATTTTGTACATGGAATTCACTTACTAATTTACTCACGTTGACACTATCTGCGCCAACTAGTGCTAAATGGTGTGGCCAAATGTTATTTTTCCCTCTAGCAGTTTGGGTTGACTCTTTTCCTGTGCCTGCTCTACCAGTTTGTTGTCTGGTGTATATACAACTTGTGATTATGAGCTTAGAAACACGAAGGCTGTTAAATTTTTGTGTGTGCTAATTCCAAAGCATTGTGGATGATGCAGGTCAGCGCAGGAAATCCAAAACTAGAGCAGGGCCCCTCACAGGGCTCCCCAATGATAATATAAGGCCCTTGGGCTGAAACACTTTAACCAGCAGGTGGCAACTTTATTGGAACAGTGGGCAAATTTTGATTTCAGAGGAAGTGGTACCATGGGGTTGTGGCATAACACAAAATTTGAAGATATCCCCTCCGCCCTACCTCCCCAGCCAATATTGCTTCTGGGCTTTTCTTTTTTCAAGATGAAACCCTGAACAAGGTGAAGAAAGTATAGATGAGAGTGCATGGGTATATCCCCCAGCCTTTCCAACAGGCGTTTTTAAAACACACACACACACACACACACACACACACACACACACACGATGGCTCTGAACAGGATGAATAAAATGTTCACTGCCAGTTCCACCTGGCTGCAGGGATATGCTCACTGCTTCTCTCCCCCCATCAGACTTATTTTTTTAACCCAAGACCCTGAGCAGGGTCCTCCTGCTAAATCCAGCTGCCCGCTGGCAACAAAGGCCTGAGTGTGCTGAGATATTCTTGCCACTCCTTCCTTTTCTCCACAACCCACTTCCAGACTTAAAAATGAAGGGAAAAAGTCCATGAGAAGTGCCTTCTGTCATTTCCAGCTGACTGGCGGGCAACAGGTCCGAGCAAACATTTTGACAGTGTCCTGGTTACTTTGGGGATACCAAGGAAGGCTCCTGACTGAATTGTTTTCTCCCTTTAACAAGCCAATTACTTCAAGTCTTCCTTGGGCCATACAATTCTGTTTATTGACTTTCCGTAAGACTGCTTTCTTCCCTTTTCACTTCCTAAAGAGCATCTTGTTTAGATAATTTTTGAGCTTATTATAGACTACCGCAAAGGAAGATAAATGCTGTGTTTACGTTAGTTAAACAATTTAGATGATAGCAGCTGTAAGTTTGAGGCAGTCTGACCTTGAGGAAAGTAGGCTACTGTTTAAAGATGTTTGAATGAAACATTTCCTAAATTGACACTCTGTAGCATAAATATTGTACTATGCTTAAGCACTGTATTGCAACAAGAGTTTGCCTGGGAGCCATTGAGATGACAAATTTGTTATGGACTATCTGAAAGCTTGGCCCATTTTTAAACTATGTAGAAAAGAAAACCTCTTGAGTTGGAATCTATTTTGGAAGGGAATTAAAATGCAACCAGCAGCCATACCTTCCACAAAACATATCTTTGGTTATAATACAATATTTGTATTGTTTAGCCGTAGGCCATCACAAGGCAATATTCAGAACAAATATATAGCATAAAGCCAACCACAGGCATGACAAGAATGCCCAGTTATCCCTTATTGAACTTAAAACAGCAACAACAAAAGCACCACCATAGTACTGTATACATGCATTTAGGTAAAATAGCTCTTATATTAACATTAACCAGTCTAATTTACACCCTGCTAATGTGCTTTTAAGTTCATAAATACAGAGGATTGGATACTCAACGTGTTTTGACATCTGTGACTCACTCACGTGCTAAGTGGGAGTGTATTTAGCATATTTGTTTTAAATAATAGTTCTGCTTCCTGCTTCGTGCTCATCTACTTCATGATAGCCATTTTAAGAATAGAGAATGTGGTTCTGTGTGGAGGAGCTTCTGTTTAAAGTTTAGAAATCCCACTGGGCATGTTGTAGCAATCTCGATTTCTTGTGTGGTGAACTTGCATTTTTTGATGGTATGACCATTATAGGGAGGTATCCCTGGGCTTTTTTTCAGCCGGAATTCACCGGAACTGAGTTTCGGCATCTCTTTGGTGTGTTCCGGCACCTCTGTAGTGTTGTGTCACGGCAGCATGGCAGTTGAGGCTTTGCGACAGAGGTTGCGGACAGCACAGCATTCCGTGTTGTGTGTCGGAGGCTCAACAACTTTGGCTGGGTGCTCCCCCCTAAAAAAGGACAGGTTCTGGCACCTCTTTTTCTAGAAAAACAGCCCTGAGGTATCCTGATACTTATACAGTGGTATCTCGGGTTACATACGCTTCAGGTTACATACGCTTCAGGTTACAGACTCCGCTAACCCAGAAATAGTGCTTCAGGTTAAGAACTTTGCTTCAGGATAAGAACAGAAATCGGGCTCCGGTGGCGAGGCGGCAGCAGGAGGCCCCATTAGCTAGAGTGGTGCTTCAGGTTAATAACAGTTTCAGGTTAAGAACGGACCTCCGGAACGAATTAAGTACTTAACCTGAGGTACCACTGTATTTAAGTTTTGGTCTGCTGCTTTTGTTACAAGTTGACCACAGTGGTATGTGGCCACTTAACAGATTTGTCAAGGTGAATGGCTAGCTGCAATAGTTGGTATTACGAAGCACAGTTGAGATATCAATTTCAGGGCTATTTCTGTCTTTGAGGCAAACAGATTTGTCACCAATTTCATGCCATGTTTATCAGCTTCTTTCAAATCACCAAGGAAGTAATTGCATATATAACATACAGCAAATTATATCCTGTCATGTCACATTTTGAGTTTCATTTAAAACTCCGAAAGCATTCTAATGCATTTTACAAGATCACTAGAAATTAGTAAAACTTCAAATATTTTGCATGATCAAGATGAATTAGGATAACGTTTTCCTCTTGAAATAAATGCTGCTTATCAGTTATTTTGTAATCATCCAGATTTGTTAAAATGAGGTCTTATAGGGTTTTCATAATATGCCTGTTTTCTCTTTAGCATTTTCCCCTTATATAACTCATTTTCTAAATTGCATAAAATATAATGGCAAGTGGTCTACACCTATTCAAATGTATTTTTATTTCTTTGAACGATATTTGTTTAAAATAAAGGACTCATTGGAGGTAGTGACTTAGTTGGAACCTTTTCTCCCATATGCTTTGAACGGCTTACACTTATTCACAAACTTTTCATAAACATGGTTTTTAATGTGAGTTGTCACACAAAGCTAAAATATTGCATTTGTTTTTAAGGGTGGATGTGCTGCCAAGAGTGACATGTCCGAACCATCCAGATTCCATTTTGGTGGAAGATTACAGAGCTGGAGATATGATCTGTCCAGAATGTGGACTAGTCGTAGGTGAGCAATTTTACAGTAGTTTTATATCTTACTCTAAATATTATATGTTATTATATTATTTTTATAATAATATTTATTATGTTATCTTAAATGCCAAAATATTGCATTAAGAGCTTCAGTCAACACATTTACTTCTGTAACAAATCTTTGAGAAGTCTTTGCCACGTAGAATCCAACAGCTTGGTAACCTACAGATGTTTATGCAGATAAGGTAAAGGTACCCCTGCCTGTACGGGCCAGTCTTGACAGACTCTAGGGTTGTGCGCCCATCTCACTCAAGAGACCGGGGGCCAGCGCTGTCCGGAGACACTTCTGGGTCACGTGGCCAGCGTGACAAGCTGCATCTGGCGAGCCAGCGCAGCACACGGAACGCCGTTTACCTTCCCACCAGTAAGCGGTCCCTATTTATCTACTTGCACCCAGGGATGCTTTCGAACTGCTAGGTTGGCAGGTGCTGGGACCGAGCAACGGGAGCGCACCTCGCCGCGGGGATTCGAACCGCCGACCTTTCGATCGGCAAGCCCTAGGCGCTGAGGCTTTTACCCACAGCGCCACCCGCGTCCCATGTTTATGCAGATACTTGCTGTTAATTTAGTCACTGTAGATAACTGCCCTGTCACATTTTTTTCTGGTTTACCAAAAACATGGCAGACATTCTGAACTTCACTGTATTTTACCCATGTGTCACCTCTTGCACACTGACCCAAAAAAAGACTAGCCACAAAAGTTTCCGACCTGTTACGAGCATAAAGTCTCAGACTCTGCACAGTTTTGGAAACAGTCGGGTGTTAACTGATTTCTCAGTTGTGCGGGGTGTGGTTCCTCACAGGCCATTCTTTGTGGTGCCTTCAGAAGCTCCCTCTTGAGTTTTCAGGTATGGGTATCATATTTTAAGAAACAAACAGGTGTTGTTCAGCTCCAACTCCCACCATCTCTGACCTCTCGCGTTGCTGACTGGGGGTGATAGGAATTACAGTCCAATAACATCTGGAGGACATAATATTTGGTTACTTCTGCTCTAGGTGGTGCAGAATCAGGTTGCTGTGAACCAATCAGACATAATGAAATGATAACTACATCTTCATAACTTTTAAAGACTTGAGCCATCATGAAATCAGTGGAGTACAACATCCTGGCCAAATTTCAAAAACAGTGCTCGGCATTCTGACACAGCTTAACGTGTGAAGGGGCAGATTTGCCAGTTAGAATGAATTTTATCAATTTGCATAGATTTGGGGTTTCCACAGACATCAGACCTCTTGGAAATAAGGTGGTGAACGCGGCTAGAGAATATGAGTTAATGTATTTATTCTATTCTCTAAAGTGTTGCTTTAAGATAGAAATGGTGATCTGCGGCCCCTGAAAGTCTTTTCTCGTTTCTTTAATACTGACTGTGTGCTGTTCTTCAAGGTTTCCACTTAAAGAAGGAAACTGATAAAAGGTTGATAAGTTAAACTTCATGAGAAAAAAATAAATTCCTTGCTACTAGTGAGTAGTAATAGATGTAGATAAGTATTACTTTATTTAAATTTATGTCTGGCCCATCCTCCCAAAATTGCTCTGGGTCACAAACACAAAAAAGACAATTGAAAATTAAAAAAGATTATTTACCACATCTAAAAAGAATTACAGTGGTACCTCGGGTTAAGTACTTAATTCGTTCCAGAGGTCCGTACTTAACCTGAAACTGAAGCACTACTTTAGCTAATGGGGCCTCCTGCTGCTGCTGTGCCGCCGGAGCACGATTTCTGTTCTCATCCTGAAGCAAAGTTCTTAACCCGAGGTACTATTTTTGGGTTAGCAGAGTCTGTAACCTGAAGCATATGTAACCTGAAGCGTATGTAACCCGAGGTACCACTGTACATACCTTCACACCTAATAATTCCAAGGTTGCCAGGAACAGTATCTTTCAACCATCAAATCCTGGATCAGCAGGGATGTTTCTAAATTCCTCCTGAACATACATAATGAAGGGGAGAGGCGAAGCTCACCAGGGAGGGCACTCCATAAATGAGGAACTGCCACTGGTAAGGCCCTGTTGAGGGACAATGCCACCTGGGCAGCAGCCTGTTGTGCTCCACTAATAGGGCCTTCACTGCCTACCATAGGGCTTGAGGCGTATGGAGGAAGATACTCTTTTACGTGCTTCCAAGCTGTTTAGGGCTTTGTATGTAGTACTAACCACATGAATTGGGCCCGGTAGGTAACTATCAGCCAGTGCAGAACTTGGTATCCACATGGTCCCATTATAGCAGCAACATTCTGCACTAGCTGCAGCCTCCAGACCTTCAAGGGCAGCCCCATATAACAGTAATCCAGCTGGTAGCTCACCAGTGCTGAGTGTCAGGCTACCCCAGGCCAGGAGCAGCTGTAGATACCAATCTTGTGCAGTGTGTGCTACTTAGAAACAATTTTAACTGTTGCTATACTAAATTTGCTTGGCTGTGCCTCCGCCTACCCTGCACTTTTAGGAGATGACATCACGATCATTTTTGCTGACTGATACTGCCTCATGGGCATTCCACGTTGTAGTTGTTTACTTCAGTATATAAGCAAGGAGTTGACGTGGTAACTCTTGGGGTGATAATGGGAGCATGGTTTGCTGTGCTAGTAGAGCTCTGATTGGTTGTTGCATTTAATAACCACCTGTGTGCTCATCTGTAAATACAGGTTGCTGAACCAAATCTGCATGTGGAATTATGAGACCTACACAGACCTAGCCATGGCATCCAGTTCTGGTAAAGTGTAGTGCAGGTATGGCTAACCTGTGGCCCTTCAGATGATGATGTTGGCCAGTGGTCAGGGAATTGTCCCAGTGACACCTGGTTAGCCACCCATGATGGTTGAGTCTGAACAGGCAAATCCCTGGATCAAATCCCATATTCATCACTTAGTAGGTGGCTATAAGCAAGCACTGTTCTTCCTGCAGTAAAGGGATAGCACTGGCATGTCATACAGGACTTCTGAGAAAGTACCGTATTTTTCGCTCTATAGGACGCACCCGACCATAGGATGCACCTTGTTTCAGAGGGGGAGAACAAGAAAAAAAATTCTCTCCCTCTCTGCGCAGTGCCCCTTCAGCGAAGTGGCAGGAGAAACGGAACCCCTTCCATTTCTCCTCCTGCTTCGCTGAAGGGGCGCTGCGCAGAGAGGGAAAGCTGCACAGCGCCTCTTCAGTGAAGCAAAGCCAGGAGAGCAAGAGGGATTGGTGCGCACCGACCCCTCTCGCTCTCCAGGCTTCAGCGAAAGGAACCCGAAGCCTCCGGAGCGCAGCGGGAGCGCTCCCACTGCGCTTCGGAGGCTTCGTGTTGCTATCGCAGAAGCCATGGAGCCTGCATTCGCACACACATTTCCCCTTAATTTTTGGAGGGGGAAAAGTGCATCTTATAGAGCGAAAAATACGGTATGTGAAGTGCTGTCAAGACTCTCAAGCAGGAGAATGCCAAAGGCAGATTTGAATCTACTGGTAGAACTGTGTGCTTTGCAGCACTTTCTGACTATTATTTAATAGCAGCAGTAATTGATGTCCCCCTTCTACCAGAGAACATCTGCTGGATGCTCTTTTCTACAGATGAGCCACTGCTTGCACCTGAGTGTGATTGGTAAACCTTGGGATTTTAATAGAAAGCAAAGTAAATCTTGAAAGCCTCAATTCATTCCACCCACTACTCTAAAGAACTATATTAATATGCATCAGAAGTGTGTTGATTTTATAAGTATGCATAACTAAGTATTCTTTGGTAAGGGCATTCTTTAAACAATTATCTGTTTGTACGACTTGGTTTTTCTAGGACTCTCTCCATGCTTCTCCTATTTAAATGTCACTTTCATTTTCAACATCCGTTCAGTTTATTATAAAAAATGAGAAAACTGACACTGCCAAACAGAACTTCCTCTTCTAATCCTGGCACAAAATTAATGACTGATGACATACGTAGGTTTCATCCAGGCCTCCGTTGGCTTTTTAAAATTATTTTTTTATTTCACTATTTCAGAGAAATACTGTATCCCAAAGTGGTGGTAGTCAACGTGGCAGGCCCTTCCCTGAGGCTTACCAAAACACACCTACACATGCAACACTAAACAGAAGTCAAGGGAAAAGGTAGAGGAGGGAGGTCAGAACAATGCCAGAACAAGCTGTAATTCAATAAGCATTTATATCTAGTGAGGACCAGGGGTGGTGTTCTGTTGCTTGTATATATAAGGGACCCAGCAGCCCTTTTACCTCTGGCTGTTGTGCGTATAACAAGCTTCCTGCTGCTTCTCTTCCCTAGGTCAATGGATAGTGCCAGTCTAGTTTTCCCTCTTGCCATTATGTTCTTTCTTAGAGGAGTTGCTAGTGCCTTTAGTCCCTTGACAGTTGGCAGAGTTTGGCGTGCTATTCCCCTCACATCTTGTGTATTTGAACACAATTTCTTAGATGCTTAAAGCATTAGTAACATAGCAACTTACTTAAGGAAAGGCCACCCTGTAATGGTAGAGTACTTTTTTTTTATCTGGTCCAGGGTTAAGTCTCTGGCATCTGCAGTTAAGGTCTACCATCTAAATTTTATTTATCACCTTCAGTTGTATTACTCAGTTCTGGCCTAGATACCGACATTGGATTTGTGTGGGTGCACTTCTGGGAAGTTAGAAACTCAAAAGGAACTGCTGCCTCTTCTGGTTGAGAATTCCATTTTTGTAGTTGGTTGGTGTGTGAGAGAAAATGATGCATTATGTTCTGTTCTTTTTCTAATCCCAGTGTTGAATTCATACTCCAGACTGCATATCCTCTGGTGCAGCAACAAGCTGTCTGCAATTGTTCATGTGCTCACTTATGAAACAGATTATTGCTTTGGGTTGTGATGGGTGGCTGGGGACAAAAGCTAAGGAAGGCTGAAAAGAGGAGCCAACGTTCAAACTGGGAAACTCTTAAAAGAAACCTTTGAGGTGTGAAACTGAACTCTAGACAGTTACATTACTTTGCAGAAAACTCCAATGAAACAAAAGAGAGAGAACATTTTATAGTTTACCATATGTAACTTTACCATTTATGGTTTGTATAATTGTTACTAGCAATTTTAAATGAAATATTATAAAACCCTAGTAACAAACCAAAATGTAAAGTTGATGTCTTAGAACTTTTACTTTTGAAGAGGAGGTCTGGTCATTTCACCAGTCACTAGATGGCAGCACATTACCTAATTAACAATTTGGACAAGTTCCATTGGATTGTGTGCTCCTGTTTAAATGTTCTTAGAACCTTGTGCACTGTTTATGTAGCAAAAAGTTAGACAAAATGCCAACACATCAATCCACGATACAGAATTCTAACTTGCTGTCTTAATGCTGTCCTCTAATTGGTATCTGTTTCACTAAACTTCACAATTGCAGAAGTAACTGACCATTCAACTCTTTCTGTTCTGGGTAACAGTTTTGTTCAGAGCTAAATTCCTCTTCAGTGATCACCTAGATTCATGGAAATGTGATTTGATTTTTCTTTTCTGCCATGCATTTTAAAATGTCTTTTTTCCCTGTGTTTCCAGGTTTCAGGTTTAGGATTTCAGATTTCTGTTCTAAATATTGTTAACGTATTCATTTGCAGTTCATGTGAAGTTTTCTTACTCACTTAAGTTTTGGCCTCTTGGTATACAAAAGCCTTCTACAGATAAAATAAAATTCTTGCTAACTTACTAGTAGGTTAAGAAAACTGGAATACGCAGAAACTGGAAAAAAAGGTGGAGTTGTGTCCTGGCCCATGATGACAGTTGTTTCTAAATCTAACTTCATTTAACAATCTGTTTAAGATCGTATTTTTTTAATAAGCAACTCTAGCAGCATCTCGGAAGTTATGGTTCCTTTTGTGTTATATGATGAGTGGCTGGGTGCTGTAGGTGTATATATGTTTTTTATTTTAATATTAGCAAGGCTAACTTTCCTTCGAAAATGCCAGGATGTTTTTAATAGATAGAAGTGTGTTTTATTCATTTAAAGCACTTACTGGTGTGAATAAACTTTCAAGACTGAGAAGATCATATACTCCTCTAAATAAAGAATCCTAAAGTAGTGATAAAAGTAGTACATGGAGGAATATGTCTTCACCTTATAGCAAGAGAACACCAGTAGCTAAGGACTAAGCAGCAGTAGCTGCAGAATAGTATAAAGCCAATCGTGACTTTTTGTACTGCTGCACTTCAAGCGCAGATCTAAAAACAGGCACTCTTCTCCACATTTGCCACTTTGTATGTTGCCCCATATGCATCTTGTGTGTGTTGAAGACACAGGGATGCTCATTGTATTTGTACTTAATCCAAATATATTTCTGTATTACTACTTGAGCAGTATAAGGAAATGAGTAAAAGGGCAACTCCGTGAAAGCAGTTTCTTTCCCTTCTGGAAGAGTGCCATCCTCTTTTATAAAGTAAATTAAAATCTCGATTTGAAATTGCCCCTGACTCTTCAACCTGGATGACTCACTGACATTTCAAGATCAACATGCTCAAAATAGAATGTCTTGGCTATCTTCCAAAACTCCCCCCCCCCCCACCATTCCTATCAATACTATCCAGCCTCTTTGCCCAGGCACTTAGCCTTGTGTTCTTTTTTTTCTTCTTTCCTGCAGAATTCATTTATTGCCAAACCCTAACTCCTCTCTCTTAACAGCATTGCCAATATCTGTCCTTTCAATCTCTACTTCTAATGCTCTGTTTCGTGTTGTTTTCTTCTTGGCTATTGCTACTTCCTATTCTCTGGCACCTTTAATCACACTTTGATTTCCTTCCCCCTCTCGGAGGCTCCTGCCTTGCTGACTGCATCAATGTTCTGACACCTCCATTAGTTCTCTCCAGCAAGGTCCCTTCTCCTTTGAACCATTACAACCTTTTTTGTTTTCCATGCCTCTTCATAGCTTTGCTCTTCTGCTCTTCTCTCTCGTTATGTCTAGGTTTGAAACATAAAACATACAACCATTTCTGTCTCTCTACTGCTTGGGGTACTATGCAGTTTATGTGGCACCTATGTGGCCTTTAGTCTCTTCAATCATAGTTTCTTTTTTAAAGAAATATCATCAGTAAAAAATAATGATTAACAATATTTGAAAAATCCCTGAAGAATACCTACTAGCAGCAATAGTTGGGACATCTTCAATGAACTGATGGGCTTTGTAGTTAGTTTTGTAGGTTATACCCTTTTTTAGATAGAATGCACACCTTCTGTTGTAACTGTGTTTTCATTTCTTTCCAGAATCACACAGATAATTTTCTCTACCACGATAAAAAAAATTGAACCAATAGTGTGCTGCTTAAATATATTTGGTATATGACACTGAATAGTTTTCTGTTTAACTTCCGTTGCCATCTCAGGGATACACCCCCCCTTTTTTTGCCAAAGTTGGCAGCGACAAAACAGTCTTGTCATTAAAGCAGGAATGGTGCATAATTCACAAGAGGGCAGATCCCTTTTGTGAGTCATATAGGTCATTCCCACTTGTGTGGAAAAATATTACATCATTGCTGTGCTCACTGTTCTATTTATACAACACCAGAATTTCAAGTACATTTGCTTTTTTTAGATGCAGTAAACAGTAACCAGACTGCTAGGCCTTAGAAGGAACAATGCTTAATCAAATATTTACATAGAGGCCAAAAGAGGAAAATGCTTTCTCCTATTTTAAACTTATATGGGGGAATAATGGCTCCCTGCCTTCATTGCCATACATGCTGTGTTCACTTTTTAAAAAGATAATCTTACTCCTGATTGATCCTTTAAAAAAATCAAAAAAATCCTCTGCAGACACGTAAGAGCAAAGAATAACATCTCAAATATGGTTCAAGAGTTTCACTATTTCCCTCCTCCCCATTCCTATCCCATTGATCCTTTTTTACAGCTCTCTCTATGTCATTATGTTTCTGCTCCAGGTTCAGAACAATACCCTCTTGACAATCAATAGTTATTTAATTTGTGTTCTCAAATATTTGCAGCTGTTATCCTTTGGAAACTTTGTGCTGAAGTTTTAAGCATTAAGTTGAGCACCTCTGTACTAGATTTTATACACTTTGTGGGATCAAAAAAATAACAGTATTCTCTTTATTCTAATTGCCCATAAACATTCTCAGCTGTGTGGCTCTAATGTGCAGCTTCTGTAACATAAGGGTGGGTATATTTCTAAGATTTGCCATCTCAAACCATTAACAGGAGAAACTGCTTGGCTACCTTCATATTGCTCTGTGTAGTCAATCTGCTATCACAGTATTCAGGCCTCCCTTGGACAGAGATAATAAAGCAGTAGTATACATCTCCTTAATGACACTGTAAGCAACCAGTATGATCAGTTTTAGTTGTTAATTGTTCCTCTAAAGTCTCATCTTCTAGGGGAAGCCCTTTCTGAGTCATAATTTGGAAAATAGCTGCTACTCCATGAAGCTTGTTGCTTTGGCATACTTACGACTTATGAAATCACGACTATATCTGGATTCTTTTCTAATGACTGATTATTTCCCTTTGCTACAGTCTTGATAACAAGCCAGCAGCTGAATATCTGAGTACACTTCATTAGCAGCAAATCAGTCTTCACAGTTTATGCTAAGCAGATTTTTAAAAAATACATTGGGAATTTGTGGTGCAGCCAGAATGTTCTCTCCATTTGCATATATAACGTCTTTATTTAAATACTTTGTAGGAAAGATATTGTTGTAAAAGTTTACTTTGAAGCTCATCTTGACTTGAAAGCTTCTTAATCTTTTCTTCTGAAATCTCAAAATCTGTATAGGATCAAAATGGAGCATAACTCTAGCTATACCAGAAACAGTATAATATAAAAGTACTTTCAAATGGAGTCTTGGCTCAGATTATTTTTGATTAGTGAAAAATTGCATCTGAAAGGTTCTAATATTTTAAAACCATATTCAGTACTTATAAAACAACAACAACCTGCCTACTGGTGTTAGTTGACGCTCTGTTAAAAGGCAAGCTTAGTTTAAATCTATTTCTTGATTGCCAAACCCCTATAATTCCTTTTTTAAATACCGAAGGATACATAGGCTAAGGTAACACTTCAATAAACAAAGCTACTGCTAGTTGATTAATAAAACAAATTAATTTATTTTCATATTACAGTCATTGTATTCTCAAAAAATAAGCAATGCATTCTTAGGGTGGAATTCATCTAACCAGCTCAGCCAGGGCTTTCCCACCTCGGCTCCCCCCACTAAGGCTAAGAGATACATCATATATCATTCAAAACCATATCGTAATATCAGTTTAATTTTTTTTGACTTGGCAGTATATTGTGAATCATTACATGTGTGCGCGCTATACAAAAATCACAATGTGGGAAAAACCGTGAAGCCAGCCAATCCTCCTCTCGATTCCTGCAGCCCCTGTTAACTCTGCCAGCTCAGCTCTCTCCTGCCTCCTGCAGGGACAGCGAATCACAAGAGCAGGTGCCAGCAAAAATCACAATGTGGGGGAAATGGTGAAGCCAGCCAGTGTCTCTACATAGCTCCATCCTTATTTCAGGCATCGTGATATGTCAGTATATCACAATGTTAGCTGGTGATATTAACATGACGTTGAAAACCAGATATTGCCCAGCCCTACCCCTTGCCTTGTCCCCAAATTGGTTCTGAGGGTTTTTGGAGAATCCCTAGAACAGTGTGCGGGGAGAAGAGGGGAATCGTTCTGTCTGGAATGCTTGTGCAGATGGAACAATGAGGGAAGTGTTGAATTCCACCCTTAATTTGGGCAACTTTTGGAGGTTGTCTCAACCACACAGCTCTTTCTGTTTGCCTCAGTCTGCTCAATCAACCAATCACACCTCTTAATTATATATATTATTTATTGGATTTATGTACTGCCCTATACCCGCAGGTCTTAGGGCGGTTCACAAAATATAATCAGAATATAAAACCACAAAATACATAATCAGAATAAAAACGACAACCCAATAACCCTCCCCAACACATTTTAAAAGGGCATAGGATGTCAATCAAATCAACCAAAGCCCTGGTTAAAAAGGAATGTTTATTGTTATGTATCTAAAGGGAA
Source organism: Podarcis muralis (assembly GCF_964188315.1). NCBI lineage: Eukaryota > Metazoa > Chordata > Lepidosauria > Squamata > Lacertidae > Podarcis > Podarcis muralis. The sequence continues at coordinate 30,896,429 of NC_135659.1, forward strand.
ACTTTGGTTACTAGCTTTGGAATCATCCAGGATTAACCAGCTTGAAGTTAGTTTAACACCCTGGTTTGTTCCACAGCTTGTAACCATAGTTTCACATGAAATGGGAAACTGTAATTAATTAGAGGCTTCCTGGTTTATCTGTGGCTTGGACAAAGAGAGGGAGGATCAAAGGGGTTCTAGCAGTAGGCAAAAGGCAGATAAATATCTTGGTTTAATAAATGAAGACACAATTGCAAATATTATCAAGTTTGTTGTCTGTGACGGCAGAGGAGGACTTGAAGATGTGGAGGCAGAAAAGTTGTATAAACAAAAAGGGGTCAAAATTCATTATTTTTCAAGGTTCTCATTTTGAGCCACGCTGTCAAGTGTTTTGTTTTCCAAGATCTGTCCCAAGTTTGGGGTATCACTTTTAGAATAAGAATATTGTTGCAATATGTAGAGGTGTACGTTAACAGCTTGTAACTGGGCATCTGCTGGTTTCGTAAAGACAGCAGCCAGCTTTATTGGTTCTGTGAACTCAAAATAGGCAAGTTAGCTATAGCATTACTGTTCATGTTATCGTTGAAGTGTCTCTAAATGCTGAATTAGGTTTCTTCCTGCCTTCCCTCATTTTATTTGTATACAACCTTCTCACACACAAAAATATGCTCAAAGCAGCTAGCAAAAAAAGAAACAGGGATGCATTTCAAACAAACGCTACAAAACAATTTCATAATAACCCAACATAGCAAAACAGTAACACAGTAACATTTTCATAACATAGCAAAGCGAAAATACAATATACAAAAAACCACATTTCAGTACTGTAAATATAATATTAGCAACATGTTGCATACAATAGCAAAAAAACCAAGGGAGCTTCACAGTTTCTCTTTAGTCCCAGAAACACCCCCCTGTGATGTTGCTCAGTCCTTCTCCTGCAGAAGCTTCTTATAAGGCTTCCAAGGAGAAGGGTGGGGTAGCTAGAAACACTCTTCCCATTATGAAGTTGCCCTCATTGATGATAAGCTTCCAAACACAACATTCTACTTTGGTGCTGGAAAGCTGGAGTTGCATATCAACCTTAATTTGCAGGTTACCATTGGTAAAAGTTTCATGTGTATATGCGGTTATATGACACCTGACCTCTCCATTCATTGTGTTGCCTTCAGCCTGCTGAATCCAGTAACAGATAGTAGCATGGAATAAGCAGGCGTTAATGTAGGTCTGACCATAGGCTGTTTGGCAGACCTATAGAGAGCCTTGTTAATGTTGCCTGGAAGTGCAACAGAGCTTTCTTTGGACCAGCTGAGGTGCCTGTGCTCTGCAGGTTCCCATGTTCTAGCCCAGACACTTATGTAGCCAACATAAGTGTCCTTCAGATGTTGTTGGATGTCAACTTGCATTGGTCCATGGTAGCATGGCCTCTGGGCAGGGATGATGGGAGTTGTAAGCAAACATTATTTGGAGAGTACCACATTGGATGCACTTGTTCTAACCACTCAGATGCAGTCACTACTTGAGAGCATCCTTGAGTGAGAGCTGGTTCCCCTGTGAACTCTTGGAAGTGTTTCTGTTAACTTCATTACTTACTTGTCATCTGCAAAGTGTCACTAGGGTTGCTAGACCAGAGATTGTCTGAGACAGGTTCTGCCTCACACTTCCTAATTTGTGTAAAAAAACCACACCCAAAACTATCGACTATTGACTTAAAACGATTGCCTGAATGTTGTCTAAATGGTTGCTGCGGTTGTAAACGAAATGATTCTGAATGCATATTTGTGAACCTCTTGAGACTTTTCAAAAACAAAAGAATGATGATAAATGCTTTTTGCATACTCAGGTGACAGAGTCATAGATGTAGGGTCAGAATGGCGAACGTTCAGCAATGACAAAGCAACCAAAGACCCGTCTCGAGTTGGAGATACCCAGAATCCTCTTCTGAGTGACGGTGATCTGACTACAATGATTGGCAAGGTAATATAAATCACGAAATGCATTAATGCACAAGATCTGTACAGCAGCAGGGAGATTTTGGCAGAAACTTGGATATTGTTGCTCTTAAAGTGGCAGTGCAGAGTTGGGGATAAGCAAGCTGTGCACAGTGTTAGAAACTGGGGTAGAAAAGCTATTCACCACATGGCTCTTGGGACCTGGATTGTGGTCACCAAAACAGAATGTCTAGTTGCCTTTCCCCCCCTCCCCAATTCAGCAACTCTTTCTGTTTACTTTTTCGTAGATAATTTGTTTGCGTCCCCCTCCCCCTCCCCAGTTTGTGGTAATGGGAGAGTTGTATAGCAAAGCAGGTTGTTCAGCGAACACAGAAGGACTTACATTTAGGCATGTATAGGACAGTGACACCCAGTGAACTTCATGGCTGAGTGGGGATTCGAGTCTTGGTCTCCCGGGTCCTAGTCCTACAGACACTCTAACCACTTCACCACACTGGCTCTCACTAGGGAAAACCTTTTTTTGGAAAAGTCACAGCCTCTGTGATAGGTGGAGCTGCCGTTTTCTTTGCTGAGTTCTATAAGGGCAGCACTGTTTTAGACTCAGGAGGAGGAAGCTGACAGGCAATGCCACCCCCTGGGCTGTTTGTCAGACGAAAGGTAGGTGGGGCTTGATGAAGGCATTGAGGTTGGTGGGGCACTTGCTCAATTCACCCTAATGGACCAACTTCCACCACAGGTCTTGAAGAGATACTGGAGTACTATCCCACTGGAGTTACCACTGCTGGATTCGACCTAGCTCACGAGGCAGTGGCACTCCTGTATTTGGTCTTGAGCTTTTGTTGCATTTGCAGGCTTTAGCCAAGTTATCTATCTCTATAAACCAGTCTGTAAACCAACTGATGCCCAGCAAATAGCATCCAAGTAACCCCTCAGGCTTATTTAATTAACTTCTCAGGAACGTAAAACACACACATACAAACAAACAAGAAACAGAGCATATACATTGTGTTAATACCACTGCAACACAAAGTTAACAGATTATTAAACTGGGGAAGGGAGAAAGATGGCCACACTGTAATTAAAAGCTTATGCAACGATGGCAATAGCTATGCCATTCCCAAAGAAACCTATTTAAGAGTGGAGAAAATGTTTAGGGGTGGGGCACTTATGAAGGGGTTGGGGGAAAGAAACGAGCCATAACTGAAGCCCTTTGATAGGGAAATGTGCAGAAAACTGTACTCATAAACTGATGAACGTGATGTTTCTGGATGCAAGAGAGATGCTGCACCTGGAGAAAAGGAAATGGGGAGGGGGCAGGGGGCAGGGGGCAGGGGAGGTGGTCAAGAGAGATTAAGAAAGGCTAGGGTTGACTTACATCTGCCTACTAACATTAGAGAGAGGAAGCTGGGAGCCTACAGTGCTCCAGAAAAGCAAGAAGTGCCATGGCAATTTAGGAGGCCAGCAGAAACTGCAATACTTAAGGAGAAAACTTCGGAGAGGTGGGGGAGGGGATTGTGAGAGCAAAGGGGAGCGGGAGAGTGTTGGTGTTTGGGTGCTAATACTGCACCCCTCATGGTAGGCAGGTGGGCAGGCAGGCCAGAGAGCCGTCCTTGAGCGTTCTAGAACAAGCCGGGCTCCATTCTCCTCCCACAGATGGAAAGCTGCAACAGAGGAAGAGAGTGAGAGATGAAGGAGGTGCTGTGCAAAGAGCCGATGCCTGAAGCAGGAGGAAGTAAAGTTTGCAGCCGCAGCAGAAGCATCAGGCACTGCAATGAGAGCCTCTGGGCTCAGGAAGCACAAAACACTGATAGACCCCAAAGCTGGCTTGAAGCTTCCCCAAAGAGAAAGGAGGTGTTGCCTGCCCAGTCGCATGTTGGCCTCCACCCTGAGGGAAGGAAAGTGTTCTGGCTAGCCGGACATAGTCCCAGCCAGAGAAATGCTGTCTGCTTGCTTGTTCAAAATTCCCCAGGTACCGGGCACATTTTGTGACTGGTGTGGGTCGAATTGCCACCAAGTGAAGATGTCTTGTCGGCAGGTTTGGTGACTGACATCTCCACCATCTGGCTGGTGTGCAACAACGTTTTCTTATGAGCAAGCCCCAGCATCAAAAGACGCTGCTGCGTGTCAGCCAACCAGCCAGTCTGTGGAGCTATCTTCCCACTATTTTTTTCTGGATTGTTTTATTTGATGTTAATATGTTGTAAACTTTGAGATTTTTTTCTTTAAAATATAAAGCAGCATAGAAATGAATGACAATGACAGTAACAGTAATAATAAGCCCCACCAAAAAAGAAAAATGGTGAGTAGACAGTCCGTTGTGGCGACCGCAACCTAGGTTTAAGGCGCCGTTTGGTGATTAGCTGATATAGCTGAGTTTCTAACACTGCTTTCTTGACATCCATGTTCACACAACTACCAGGGACTGGTGTTCCCTGCATATCCATAAGGCGTGCTGTGTAGACTCCAGGGCTCATCAACTTTATCTTGTTTGAACATAGAGTTGTACCAGCTGTGCGGTGAAAGAAAAAGGAACTGAAGCATGCTCTGTATCACTGAGATGTTTGTCACTGCTATTTTGGGGGTTGCTGACTAGTTTTCCTTTCCGGATCACAAGCAGTTTCCATAGCTGGAAGAACTAGCAGTATCAGGAGATGGTATATAAAAATAGCATAACTTATTATATATTATTCTGTGTAAAGTGTGTGTATCATCTTATGTTCGTTTTTATTTCTCCCATGATCTCCCCAGTCTTTTCAAACAAGGATTGAGCTCTGACCAGGATGCTATAAGGTTAACTAGTACTAATAGAGGCCAGGGTTTTACAGGATGCCATGTTGTGCAATGATAGACTTCAGCGTTTCTGTGAGAATCCATGTTCATGTTAGAGAAAATGTGGACTCCTTTGCCCTCACGATTGTAATGCAGACTGGTCAGGCAGTCATTAGTGGACTGCCTACATGGCTGTGTTCAAATATTCCATGAAGCCCCCACTTTTTGAACCTTCTCATAGTATTGCCCAAAAGTGAAGATGAAAGTGCAGGTTATACCCAGATTTCATTCTTGTCTGGTGAAGAAAAGTAGTCGGGAAAGGGCTAACTCCTGCTTTGTCCAGGGCTCAAACATTCTGGTACAGTGGTGCCCCGCAAGACGAATGCCTCGCAAGTTGGAAAACCCGCTAGACGAAAGGGTTTTCCGTTTCGGAGGTGCTTCGCAAGACGAATTTTCCTATGGGCTTGCTTTGCGGAACGGATTCTTTTCGTCTTGCGAGGCACCACTGTATCAGTAGGTGATGAGTGGACCTCAAAGAAGCAAGATTCCTGCAGAGTTGTAAGCTGTGTTACTCTCTTTTGTTGTATTGGGAAGGTACCGTAGAGGCTCTACCTCAAGAGCAGCCAGCTTGGTAATATGGGCTGTGAAAGACATATTGAAGAATCACTCTTTGCAGGACAGCTTCTGGCTGCTGAATTCTTCTGAGCTGGCCAAGCAGGTGGCACAGGAAGCCTGGCAACCAGTCACCTGCTTAGCTGACTAGCCCTGCAGACAGAAGAGATCCCAGACAACAAAGGAGTGTCAAGGTCACGACTTTGGCAAGGGGTCAGACCCCCCTGCAGCAGGAGGAAAAAGCCTAACCCCAGGGGCAGTGGAATTAGAAGCCACCTTGCTAAGGGTTGCCCCCTCCCTGTATTTAACTATTTCAATATGAAAATGGAAGATATGTGTTTGGTGTCCAGATGCACAAAATCTGGGAATGTTTGGGAAAGGGACCAGGTTGGTTAGGGCAGTATTTTTTCCTCTGCTTCCAGACATTGTCTTCTGTCGCTACATGCACCTCTGGTGGGCTTCTTGCTTGCTGTGTTGTTTGCCCAGGAAGAAGCAGTGGATTTGTTAGGACTCTCATTTCCTCTTTCTGCACCCTATCCCTGCTGTTTGCTGTCTACAAAATGTAGTGTTTGCTTCTGAAATTGGAATAAAGTGAGTCCACTGTAGTCACAGTTGAAAACCTATGTTGAGCCATTCTTGGAAAATGTAGAGATGACCAGAATTTTGCTAGGTTGTGCAGTGTATATTACATGTGTTTTTCATAGAGAGCAACAGCTGGACTCATGAGCAATACAGTTTTTGCATTTACGTAATAGAGCAGGGGTTGTCAACCTTTATTTGGACCAGTGGAAACATTTTGAATTTTGAAATAAATTTATATTAATTGTTGAACTAAATGGACATGACTAACTTGGTCGCATCAATTTCAGGGGGTAAAACATAGTTCAATACAACTGCAAGTTGTTGCTTTTTTGAGTGGGTAGGGGTCCTGTGGTGAAAGTATTGCTGGACCTCCCTGGACCTGATGTGGGACTTCCCATGTAAGCAACCGGGACTTCCTTTCGCCATGAGACTACATGAAGTTGGAGTGGTGTTGGCCTTTGAAGAACGACTGAAATAAGGATGGCAAAACACACTAAAAGTGTGCTTTTCATCTAGAGCAGAAATTCCCAAACTTGGGTCTCCAACTGTTGTTGGACTACAACTCCCATCATCCCTAGCTAGTAGGACCAGTGATCAGGGATGACAGGATTGTAGTCTAAAAAATGTCTGGAGACCCAAGTTTGGGAAAACCTGATCTAGAGAATGAAAGAGGGTCATTATGACCACCGTGTCTGTAGTCTACTTGGAAATAGTGACAGCCCCCTGAAGGTTGCTGCATTGTGATCTGTTTCTAATGACTTCATTACTAGGAGGTTGTAATAGGTGTTGCTTATTGCAGCCACTGAATCCTCACGTAAGTGCAAAAGTGGTCTTACTGTGTTTAACTGGTACAAATTCCAGCAATCTCTGACACATTGTAAACCCTTCTTCTGCAGGGCACGGGCGCAGCCAGTTTTGACGAATTTGGGAATTCAAAGTATCAAAACCGGAGGACCATGAGCAGTTCCGACCGCGCGATGATGAACGCGTTCAAAGAAATCGCTAGCATGGCAGACAGAATCAACCTCCCCCGAAATATAGTTGTAAGTTCATGCCTCCCTCTCTCAAATTGTTCTGGCGTTTACTTAGTTAGCATAATATAATGAGCGCATGAATTTTTGATATTATTGCTAATTAAATGGCCTGGAGTTAATTAAATTTTGTCTGCTTGCTTTGAAGGATCGAACCAATAATTTATTCAAGCAAGTCTATGAGCAGAAGAGCCTGAAGGGGAGAAGTAACGATGCCATTGCCTCCGCTTGCCTCTACATCGCCTGCAGGCAAGAGGGCGTTCCCAGAACGTTCAAAGGTAAGCGGGCAGCGTAGTGTCGGCTTCATCCGGGATCATCCAAAGTATCTTCAGCTAGCACAAGTTGCCACCTCGTTCTTCAGTATCCGAGAGCAGCGAAGCAAAACCTGCGATTCCCAGGAGTGGGCTTCGTGTTTTGTATCTTACTTGCCTTTTAATCACTTGTGCAAATTACCTGCAAACTGTTTGGGAAGGGGGCAGTCGGGCGATTATTGTTATTATCAACAAGTTACTGTGTGACACGGCTTAAGAGTGCTGAGATGCTCATGTCGTATCGGGACTGTTCAGTACAAGACAGTTCTACAGCGAAGGAAAACCAATAATTTGTAGAATAAATGATGAAAACTACTTTTTCTGGCATGTGCCCTACTGATTAGAAGACACTTCGCAGAATGTTTTTGAGCATTTGGCTGTGCGGTTTGGGGGCGCATGCCAGACACTTAGGTATAGAAATGGAGCACCCTCTTTTCCCTGAGCCCAGTCCAAAGGTAGGAGTTACGTAGAGACTGCCGCCTAAGAGCCACGCAGCTGTATGGCTGATTGTATGGTAGCATTGAGTCACTGAGTATAACATCTGTGCTTCATGGGAGCCTATAGTTATCATACACCTCTTTCCTTGATTTGATTATTATCATTTTTTGAATAGCTGTATGTTGGACAGCGCTTGGCATGTGTCCATGTCTTTACAGGACTGCCTCACCAAGTCATTTCCATCTGCCCTGCAGAATGTTGATGCATGGTTCCCATAATTTCCACCCAAGATCAAACTGGCCCACAAATTTTAAAGTGAGAAAGGCAAGCAGGTTTAGGATCGTGGAGAATATGATTAGCATTGCATCCTAATATACGTTAATGATGTAATTTAAATAATTAAACACATGCAGCAAAGCAAATTGTCTTTAATGTGCATACTATTCCAGTGAAACTTGTTTTGTGGGCTTCTCCTTTTTTTGTCTTGTGGGAAGAGAAATACTAGCTAACAGTGTGAATGGACTGGAAGATTCATGAAAGGGCAGATGTATGCAAATAAAGAGTTTTATTTCCATGCTGCTCAGAACCTGCTCAGTTATTCCCTGCATTGGAAAACTATTGGTAAACATTGCTCTTTTCTCTCGCTCCTCCTCCCCGCAGGCGAGGATTGTGGCTTGCTCTTAAAATGCTGCTAATTTCTGCATTCCCTACATATTGTGCCTGAGTCCTAACGAAATCATTCTATTAAATTAAAACCTGTGCTGTGGTTCTGAGACCCAACAACTGAATCAATAGCTCTTGAACTGATGCTCACTCCTCAGTGTAATTCCTTGGTGACTTTGAATGGAATGTTTCTCTTAAAAGTGGGTGCCGGTTTTGTTGACTACATAGATTGAGTTACATATTTGTGCTGCGAAGACTTAAACAGAGGGTTAAGCTTTAATTGGTAGCAGGGAGAAGGGACTGAGAGCGTTATTATCCTTAACTTACTGCAATTCTGTTCCAGCATTAATGTTGCGGGTGGTTTTTGTGTTGTTGTTTTCTCGTTTCAGAAATATGTGCTGTCTCCAGAATTTCCAAAAAAGAAATAGGCCGGTGTTTTAAGCTCATCTTGAAAGCTTTGGAAACGAGTGTGGATTTGATCACGACTGGAGATTTCATGTCCAGATTTTGTTCAAACCTGGGTCTTCCTAAGCAAGTCCAGATGGCAGCAACGCACATTGCCCGTAAAGCTGTGGAATTAGACTTGGTCCCTGGGAGGAGTCCCATCTCAGTTGCAGCTGCAGCTATTTATATGGCTTCACAAGCCTCCGCAGAGAAGAGAACCCAGAAAGGTAACATTTCCATTTCCCCCTCCCCTTAGCTCTGTTAAGTCATTTGTTCAGAAGGAAAGAGTAATCACTGATGCAGAAAGCACTATAAGGATCCTCCTTTTGCCATGATTTGAGGTGTATAAGTAGCTCAGTAATAAGCCATGTGAGTAATTGCAAGGCTAAGGAGCCAGTCTGGTTAGTGTTGAATGAGGACTGGAGAGAGCCAGGTTCAAATCTCTACCTAGCCATAAAGCTTGCTGGGTAATGCTGGGCTGAGATACTCAAATATCTCTTGGCCTAATCTGCCTTACAGGATAGCGGGGCAGATCTGTGTTGTCTTGAGACCTCTGGAAGAAAGGCAGGATACAAATGTAATAAATAGCTAGGCACACTTAGTGAGCTTTTACTTATTATTATGCTGGCACCTGCATTGTACAGCTGTAGGCATTAGGCAAAAACGTTCCTCTTTAACCAGGACTTTGGCTGAAAATAGGGAGGGGGTGGATTGTTGGGTGGTTTGAATTTTTATTAGGTATTTTGTGTTTTTATATTGTGATTTTGTGTTGTAACCGCCCTGAGACCTGCAGGTATAGGGCGGTATACAAAGTAATAATTCATTTCCTTCTGAACCATGGTCTTAAGGCAATTTACACATAAAATAATAAAAAACATAAAACAACCAGTACATTTAAAACAAAATTAAAACTCCTAACAAGTGTCCCCCCCCCAAAAAAACACACATTCAGAACATGTGTGTTGTCATGCAGCGTTAGGAACATACCTTATTAAGTGGTCTAAATTAAATGTAATCCTCTCTAAACTCTGGCATTGCCTCTTTTAGTAAGATGTTCAATTCTGTCTAGCAAGGTTGCCATTGGTACATCCCTTAAATGGGGAAAGGATGGAAATGTTCCTATGTGGACTGATCCAGTTCTAACCACATGGAAAGCCAAAGCTCTCTGCAAATCCTGGGAGTAAAGGTTCCTCTCATCTGGGCATGAAACACTGTAAGAGCTGAATTCATGCCTTGGCAATCAGTCAAGGGCTTTTGAAACAGCTATCAATAATCGAAGTGCTAAAAAATACAAAATCAGTTGATGACAGGCTTCAGGTAATACAGACAGATGGGGGGTGTGGGGGGTGCTGTGGTCTAAACCACTGAGCCTCTTGGGCTTGCCGATTGGACGGTCGGCAGTTCGAATCAGAGTGACAGTGAGCTCCCATTGCTCTGTCCCAGCTTCTGAAAACCTAGCAGTTTGATAGCACACCAGTGCAAGTAGATAAATAGGTACCGCTGTGGCAGGGAGGTAAACAGCATTTCTGTGCGCTCTGGTTTCCGTCATGGTGTTCCGTTGCACCAGAAGCAGTTTAGTCATGCTGGCCACATGACCCGGAAAGCTTCCTCGGCCTGAAAAGCGAGATGAGCGCCACACAGTCCATAGTCGCCTTTGACTGGACTTAACTGTCCAGGGGTCCTTTATCTAATACAAACAGAACAGCAGGTCTAGTCAACCAGACAAAGCCAGGGATGTTTTGCTCTGCTAACCTAAATTGCTACATGAACCTCTATTGAAAGCAAGTTGTACACACACACACACACACACCACTGAAGGCAATGGCACCTGGAGTAGAATCCCATTTGATGAAGTCCAGTCCAATGAGAGGGTTATGGGGGATGGAAGGTGCATCTTCAGGTATTCAGGATGTGGCTTGCTTAAGACAGGAGTGGAGGATCTGTGTCCCTTTGGATAGTGTAAAGACTCCAAACCCTATTCAGCCCCAGCCTGCCTGACGCAGAATTGGGCATTAGGGTCCAGTGACATCTGGTTACCCATACCTGACTTAAGGCCTTAAGAGATGAACACCTGCACTTTGAATTGGACCCAGGTCTGATTGGTAATAAAAGACCATATCCAAGTGTAAGTGCAGTGTGATCTCCGATTGGCTGCCCCGACAAAATCATATTCTCCCGTCTTTCTATTGTAGTACTACATTGCTCTTGAGAAGCTTTGAGATTTTTACTGAAAGCAGCCTTTTAAAGGTTGTTTGTTTGTTTTACACTGTCTGAAGCTGAGCACCAGGAAGAATTGGGGAAACTACAGGTTGTTTTTTTGGAAACGCTCCAGCCTTGTAACTCTACTTGTCATTTTAACTTGTCTGCCTTGGGTTTCATTTCAGAAATTGGAGACATTGCCGGAGTAGCTGATGTTACAATCAGACAGTCATATAGGTTGATTTATCCACGGGCTCCTGATCTTTTCCCAGTTGATTTCAAATTTGATACCCCAGTGGACAAACTGCCACAGCTGTGAATTTCCGAGGGTACGTCTATAGCCCACAGAGGTTTTGATTTTGACTTAAAAGCGATATGTATAAAAACGGTACTGTTGAGCCTTCAAGTTGCGGAACTGGTAAAACTATGTGAAAAAGCCTAACTGAGGAGTCAGAGCACACATTCCAGGTGTAAACAAAATAATTTTGTGGCATTTTTTATGTATATATTAGTGAAAGCAATTATTTAACAGCCATCAATTTCCTATTGTATGTACTTAGATTTCTTTCATAGAGATCTTGGTTGTTGTTTTTTTGGAAAATATTTCAGATTCTAATTCCTGAATAAACTGTTTTCCAAAAACCTACACTGTTCTGCAAGTTTCACTGTGTGTGTCTGTCTTAAATAAACATCAACTTGGAGCATACATCATCTTTTGAAATTCTTCGGTTCCTTTTCAAGCATTTTTATATTGTTGCCCAAGAACTATTATTTGGGTTAAATGCAAGGTATATTTTGGGAAGTTTCAATCCAGAGTGAACATATGATATGCGTAACATTTCTGCAAGCATTTGAGCTTTGACTCACCCGATTTGATTTCTGCTGCTCCTGCTTGTGGTGGTCTGGATGCTGTTTAGTCTCTGATAGGAGGAAGATTTCTGAAGACTGGTCTTGTATGAGAACAGGAGACTCTGCCATCCTTGTTCCCAGGTATGTTGTCCTGTTAATAACTAATTGAACTCTAGTACTTAAAACAGGACTAGCCCAGTAACCCTACCAACAAGCCACTTCAAAAGTGACCCTTGCCAGTCTGGAAACTAGGGAACAGCCAGCTGAATCCAAATTGATTCACCCTCCTTGTTTCCTTTGCTGTGGCCTAAATTTCCAGGCTTACTAATGCACTATTACAGAATATAGAAAGGGCAGTCTGGCCACACGAGGCTACTATTCCTATCTTGACATCTGTAGATGCAATGGTATCGATCTTGTAATGCATGTAAAACATAACCAAGGAATGACTTAATTCAAGCCTTTTTTCAATTAGTATTACCAAGGTAGGGCACAATGTAATCAGCTGAGAAACATGGTAAAATATGTTAAATAGGGGTGTGCCTTGGCACTGCATATAGTAAGCCCACAGTTTGTGGGCATTTGACTTACGTGCATTCAGATTTATGGGCAAAAATTTAAAGGGGCATAAAGTGGGTGGGGTTCTGGGAAACATTATTTTGGCACTCCCACCTGCCCTTGAACCCAATGGGTTTTGACTATACACTATTTTGGCTTTAGGTGTGGTGGATTCCCCAGAACATAAGCCCTGTGTAAGTGGCAGGATTAAGTTGTATGAATTACAGGGTGACGTGGGGGAAATTCTCACAGCTGTGGCTCAGCTCCAGCCAAGAGTCAGGGATTATGGAAATTGTAGTACAATACCTGGAGGCCCACGGGTTCCCCAGCCCTGCTTGTAAATAGGTAAGCAGTGAAGTCTACTTAAAAGTTTCAAGTTAACCTGGTTATGAGTAAATGTTTGTGTGAAGTACAGAACCGACCACTCAAGGCGATGAGGAACAGAACTTTTAGCAGTTCTGCCCTTTCCAGACCTAAACATAGACTGAAGCAAATTAAAAATAGGGCCTTTTTGTCCCTTGAAACCATCAGTCTGATTTTGCAGGCTGCTAGGTCAGGGCTATTTTTGTTCCCTCGCTGCTCCAGCAGCATTCTTAAGCCATAATAGTATGAGGGGAGGAGCCAATGATAAGTACAAGTTTATGTAGATCTTGGGTCAGCTCAACATCAAGCCGTGCCTCTGTACATTGAAAAAAACAAAACAAACATCTCAAATCTTAATCTTGGTGTGCAGCCTTAACAGGATTCTTAGAACCAGGTTCTGATGTTGAGTGCGGTAAGGCTGGAGTCTTGACTGTCATCTTAGGGACATCACATAGCTTTCCCTGCCTCTGCTGTGAAATGGGCAGGGAAATTCAATCCACAACAACCATCTGCTCTGTGAGAAATGTTAATATAATCTGCTCCATCACAACATCTGTCAGAAAGATATTCCTAAGTCCTCTTGCCTAGCATGGGTTTTTCATAGGTGAAATCTTCCAGGAAGCCCTTCTACAATACAGTGGTACCTCGAGTTACATACGCTTCAGGTTACAGACTTTGCTAACCCAGAAATATTACCTCGGGTTAAGAACTTTGCTTCAGGATGAGAACAGAAATCGTGCTCTGGCAGTGCGGCAGCAGTGGGAGGTCCCATTAGCTAAAGTGGTGCTTCAGGTTAAGAACAGTTTCAGGTTAAGAACAGACCTCCGGAACAAATTAGGTACTTAACCCGGGGTACCACTGTATCAGTTACATCCTGCTTGAGTACTAGAATAGTATTTGCCTTGTAGCAGGCATAGGCAAACTCGGCCCTCCAGCTGTTTTGGAACTACAACTCCCATCATCCCTGACCACTGGTCCTGTTAGCTAGGGATGATGGGAGTTGTAGTCCCAAAACATCTGGAGGGCCGAGTTTGCCTATGCCTGCTTGTAGGCTCTAAGGTGCTGTACTTTGAACTGACTGTCGATTCTTACAGATACAGAAAAAGTTGTTACTCCTCTTCCTATCACCATGAATAGCAGTCTCTCTGTCTTGGACATGACTGATCAGTTGAGGTCCATAAAAACTTCTGTAGAGCCCCTTGCTTTTTACGTTGAGGGATAAGGGAGATTTTGGGATTGGGGCACATTGGTGCATAATAGCTGCAACGTATTTAAAGGGGTTGCCTTGCAGCAGTCCATGAATACATGCCATGGTTTTTTAAAGAACCATGCAGACAAACTGGGCAGTGTGGGTCTGTCGTACCACACTATCAAGAGTGGGCTTCTGTTAGAACTTTTGGACGCTTAGATTACTTCAGCTTCTGCATTAACCTTCGTAGGCAAGTAAAACTGGATTGAACAACTGAATTTGAGCTCCAATGCTTGAATGAAATCCTTTTAAGGAACTATAATTCAGATAGCCTATTGCCTTCCCCCCCATTTCTCACTTAAAAGTGTGTGTGTGTGTGTGTGTGTGTGTGTGTAAGAAACCAGGTCAACATTTAAAGCAAAAAAAACACCCTCTAACTACCAGTACAGTGGTAACCTCGGGTTACATACACCTCAGGTTACAGGCCAGAAATAGTACCTCGGGTTAAGAACTTTGCTTCAGGATGAGAACAGAAATCGTGTAGCAGCGGCAGCGGGAGGCCCCATCAGCTGGTGCTTCAGGTTAAGAACGGACCTCCAGAACGAATTAAGATCTTAACCCGAGGTACCACTGTACAACCTTTACATGATTATATATGCAGTTGTGTGGGTTGCTTTGACGCTATGGTACCACAAGGTTACTGACAAGAGGAACAGAAAATGAGACTTTTTACGCACCCCTGAAAGAAAAGGGTAATTCAAACCAAGTTCTAAAAACAATTTTTATCTAAAGACCAAAAAGCAAGATTATAGGATTCAAATCAGTAAATCATGTTTTCATATACAAATTTCACTATTTAAACTTTAATTTGATAGTTAACTGCAAGACAGTTTGTAGTATGACATTGTTAAAGGCACATTTCATTTTAATGCATAGTGTACCATTCTAAAATAACCTAATTTCTTTACAAAGTGCTTCAGCAGCCACATACAAGTATAGCAAAATATATTTACAATCTAGAGTTTAAAATCTTAATTTGCCTAAATATTTTAAAAAACTAGATAAAATTAGTGCTTTCTTTCAGCTTAACTGTGTGAACATACCCTGCCTCTAAAATTTTTTAAAGTGATTTACTTAGATTACAAAACATTTCTGTACAAGATGTACTTACAAAAAAAGAGAAAAGGGTTATTTCTGTAGGACTTTAAATTTGAATCACCCTTTTGGGCTCAGCTGTCTGTAGCTCTAATTTTGGAGTATAAATGAATAGCCGACTGTACCTCAGGTGTGTAGTGTTTTGTATTTAATTGTGATACAGCTATTTGAAATGGAAGGGAAATAGCATTTTTTCCCAAGATGCTAATTTGCTATTTGTTTTTTTTTTTTTTTAAAAGAATTACAGGTTAGACATTTCATGATTTGATTTTTTGTTTAGTCTTTTACCATTGTTCTTTGTGGACACACTTACATGTACATTATTCTAATGAACCCGTTACATACGCTTCAAAGTTTAGGCAATGAAGGCAACACCTGGGGGCAGCACTGTCTTCACATGGGTTATGTGGTTGCCATTTATCTTTCATGAAACCAGATTCCAGAGCAATAAGTCTGTGTGGATTTAAACATCACACAACACATTTTTGATCTTGGGCATGCTGAGTATGAGCCTGATGACAAACCAATTTTAATAAGCTAGGGAAAGCAGAGCGTTGTTTTCCACAGACAGACTCAACCTTTTAGAAAACTACGTAAGTCTGAAAGGAGCACACACAGTATCTGGTCAAAGACATTTTAACTTTTCAAGGTACAGCATAGTGTTAAGAGGCTTAAAATATACAAGTTTTATCAAAAATATTTATACATTCTCTCAAAACATATTGCTTTAACCCTTATTCTCAATAATTGCCAATGAAGAGTCTGGAATTCAGTGGCCTTGAAATGTATACAAGCATGTTCCCCCCCCCCCCATTAAATCTGAATTTAGCAATACATTCACCTAGCCACTGGATAATGCTAAAGGAAGTGGTAAAGTTAATTTATATGCTTGAAACAAAAATATACTATAACTTCCAAATATACATGAACACGGCATGTATACACTGAAGATCCTCATTCTTTAAAGATGATATGGCAACACCAAATCAGCAAATGTAAGATGAACGAGATAGCTGGACACACAGATTAGCTAAAATAACGTATCAATGGAGTTAGTGTGGAAAAGACGTGACTTCCAAGAGTACAAAACAGTGATTGCATCTGGGGGAATGCACACATTAGAAATGTTCCTGATTTAAGACTGGAGAGACATTCTTACTCATTACATTCTTCATATCTGCTGGTTATAGAAGTTGAAAGGCAAAAATTGTTTGGCAAATGCTTTGGTAAACTTCTTAGGACCGATCTTCTCTTTTTAAGAATGGAAGCACTTATACTGTTCTCCTATAGGTAAGGCTTTTAAACATTTCCCCCAATAAATACCATAGAAAGTTTACAAAACAAGGCATCAGTTCTTAATCCTCATTCCCCCCCCTAAAAAAATCAAGACAACAGTGTGATTAACAGTCATCAGGTCTATGTTTTTTTGGAGATTACTGTATCTTTTTTTTAAGGACAGACATTTTGCCTTCCTTCTTCCCTCTAATCGCTGAGTAGATGGTTATCAGTCTAGCTCAGTATCTGGTTGCTAATCCTGCTTAAGGCAGGTCTTTTTTGCAATGTTTTCTGCTGCAGAACAGTAAAGATACAGTACAAGTGTGCCCATGTGAGAGTGGAACACAGCCTATACCTGCCAGGTCAAGCTTAAAGAGCTGCACAGAATCGCTTTCCAGTGCTCAATATTTTTTTTTTCTTTAAAAAAAAAAGATATACAAAAACGAGGTCACACCTCACGTGTAATAAAAACGGTCCTTTTTCCAAAATCTTCATGTGATTCAAAAAAGTCAGAAGCTACAGGCAGCACAGAGAACAATCCAACAGCTGGTATTCTCAAAAGGAGGGAAGGAGTGGGGCGAACGCTGTTCTGATGAGCCAGTCTGCTAGGATTTCACAGTGTCTCAAAAGAATTAACACCAATCAGCAATGTAGTCAAAGTCTCTGAACATTTCCTGCTGGTCTTCTGAAAGTATCCTAGGCTCCCGGGGTGGAGTGAGAATAGGTGCTTCTGAGGTAAATTCGTCATCAAAATTGCTGACGTCTTCTCTTCCTCGTATGATGGGGACAAAAGGAGGCTTCATTTTCTTGGCAAGCAACGCGTTCCAATCGATCAACTGCAAAACGAAAACACCGAGTTAAGTCCCTGCTTCTGGCTGCTCCCAGATTGCACCCAGGCGTTTCACTTTGCACTCACCCGGAAAAAGTGATGCCTCTTGACATCTTCAGCATCTTTCTCACCAGCGCCGAGACGCCGCTCTGGGTTTCTCCTCAGAAGCTGAAACGATATCAAGAACTTTTTGTCAGTAGCCTGCTGGAGCAAAGCGTTCCTGTTAACAATTTCCTGAGCCATGTGAGTTCTTTGAAAAAAGCATGATATAAATATGAAGGATAGTGATTTTTTTTAAAAAAGCACATCAGGTTCCCCAGTTAGTACAGCAAGTAGCACTGGGAACTTTAGAAAAGAAAGCGAAATGATTGCCTTTGCTTTTATTACTTCATAAATTTAAAATTCTCGTTGGTTTGCTGAGGCCCAAACAGTGGTTCTGACCAAGTTGTATTTCAAGCAAAACTACTGACATCGGTGTCATGACAGAATGACATAATTGGTTTCCGCCTGTTATTAACAGCATAAAAGAGTCCCAAGGCAGTTTACAGAAAAACAAATTAAATAACAAAAATAATCTGAATAAAACAAAAAAAAGCACAATGGCAAACCCAAGAAAAACCCCAACTTGCTGTCTTTAAAAAGACAAGGCATGAAACCACGCACTATTTTCAGTTTCCCTTACAAGAGATGGCTAGTAATCCAACCACTCACAGCAGCAGACTAATGACATCATATCCCATGCAATCAATCCCCTTTCCCACAGAGAGAAGACCCAATACACAGAAAGAGTCTCCAATTGTTGTTTTGTCAAAGGAGAGAAAAGAGCTCAAGTTCTAGGGCTTCCAAGATCTAGAATGTAGGGTCTCTACTGAGTCCCAACTACCACTCTCTGCTGCTACAAAATGGAAAGAATCCTCGCTGCTGCTTTGCTTATCTCCAGGGATATCATAAGCCGGTGTGTTAACTTTTTATACAGCTGTGGTTGCTTTCTCAGGTGCTCCAGTAAAAAAACACCAAAGTTCTCCTGACTCACAAGTAGTACTGATCCTACCAGTGAGTAAATCGGGGGTGGCTCACTGGTGACCCTTCAAGATAGATGTTGCTGGACTACAAAACCCATCATCCCTGACCACTAGCCCTGCTGGCGGACAGGTGGATGGAAGCTGCAAGCAGAGAAACTTGGAAGGACCACAGTTAGTCGCCCATGGAAGTAAAGGTCATACCCACAGTATTTCTACCCAACAGGCATGGGCCATACTTCTGGGGAGGCTAGGAGATTACTAGTATCAGCAAGCCACACTTGCCTTGGACGTAAAGTGAACTTGAGAAACGTATGTAGCAAATAAAAACGTGGACCTTAAAACACTTTGCTTTCCCTTACACACGTGGCTAAACAAATTAAGAAGGAATGAAACAAGCACGCAAAAAGTACCACCTTACCCTTCTCATTATTGAGATGGCTTCTGTAGAGAGGAACCGAGGATATCTTACTTCATCATTTACAATACTGTCAAAAACCTCTTCTTCATCATCTCCTGGGAAGGGAGACTGGAGGGTGGGGGAGAAATAGCGATAAGAATAATTTCCAGAAACTGAATTTTCATCGATATATTCTCTTCATAAATATGCTCAAATCTAACCAAATGAGAAGTGAAAAGAGTGAGGGATTCAACAGAAACCTACACCCAACAGCTCTTTTCAAATTTATTTGCTCTTCGCAGATGAATAAAGGAAACAGTTTTACATTTTGTGAAGCTTACCTCACCAACCAGCATTTCATAGATGAGCACACCAAGACCCCACCAGTCTACAGCTCTTGTATAGGAAGTTTCTGTCAACACTTCTGGAGCAAGAAATTCTGGAGTGCCACAGAATGTACTTGTCCTGTCACCAAAACCCATTCCTGAAACAATTACACATGTTTAGTTTTTTGTTCTATGAGCCTTTCACCTTTCCAGTTTTAAACTCGTGGGATTCTTACACAACAAGAACTGTGTATGACATGAACAACATTGCATATTTTTGCCTGTTCTGCCAACTCCATCCAAATTCTGAAAGCTAAATAAGGATACTTTTTATTGCAAAATAGAGTTGATGGTTTTGAACTCCAAATGTTCAGCCAATTATTTACAACTGGTAACATTGTAGTGGTTTAAAAAACAACAAGAACAATGGTCTTGCAGAATGACAGAGAAGATACAGATTCATTAAGACTGGAATCCTAGGCTCACTTACTTGAGATTAAGTCCTATAGAACAGAAGGCCTACTTCCAAGTAGGCTTCTATAAGTTTGCACTCTAAAGCATTTACAGAAAATGTTTATTTTCTTATCCAATGCTATAAAATGCTAGGCATCTCGTTTTGCCTCTAAAATAAGCAAACTATGAAATATGACTTTTCTTTTAAAGATTTCCTTCTTAAGCACAGTGAAGCCAAAGTACGTATTCAACAACCCTTAAAAAATAAAGGCAACAGCTTAATGTCATTTACATACGCTAGACAGAATTTTTGCCAGTGGCAACAACTCATTTAAGAAGGGTGTGATGTAAATTCTGTGCCAAATTTTACAAAAGGGCAAGAGCAAGCAGGTATTCAAGAACTTCTTGATTGTGTACTGTCAAAATACTTCCTTATTAACAAAGGGCATGCATAATTTTCCCCCTTGCATTTTTCATTGGTGAAACTATGTTGTCTGTAGGTAGGACAAATTTGAATTTCCAAGTGGTAAGAAACAAACCTTGGCTCTATAATTAGTTGTAAAACTCTCTCTCTCTCTCTCTCTCTCTCTCTCTCTCTGAGCAGCAGCACACATTACATTTTGTACACTAGTACTAGCACTTGAAACATACGCACTATCAAGTGTGAGGAACCTGCATTTGCCTTTAAATAAATAAGGATTCTTGATGCAGTTTTCCTACGACAAAAGTCCCATTTAATTGCTCCATCTTGCCACCTGTGCAGTGTTAGAAACTCAGATATGAAAGCTAGGAGCTAAATGGCACCTTATGGGCACAACAACAGAATGCCTAGGCCAGCTTTTTTATATAAAAATATACAAAGCTGAAAATGAATGAACTGCAGCTAAAATCTTATGTTCATTTTTCACACGGTCTAATCCTTCCCTTGCCCACCTCCCTAATATTCTTAGAGGGTCTCTTCTCCAGTCTTCAGAGAGTAGCTGGAAGTGGGGAGGCAGAAAAAGGCCCTCCTTTCCTTCCACTGCAGCTTTAATCTGAAATCTTACTGCGCCCAGAGCTCAGAAACTGCTGATTGGCTCAATGAGACCCTACCTGTATAAAAACTAGTCTTTGACCTGGGTCTAATGGCATTTGAGGGTCATGTATGGCAACAATAATGTGTTCCTAGACGCAACTTGCTCGTGGGGTCAATGACTCGAATGGTTATTTTGTTCTGTGTTCAAATTCCCTGAAGTGTCTTCACACGGTTAGCCTTTCTTAACTGCGTTTTAGTGGTAAAGGGTTCTTATTCTCTGCTTATAAACTCCCTAATAAAGTATAGATAGCACTTATTCCTTGTGTGGCTTCCTGATGTAAGCATGGCTTTGAATCTGGTACCTGGCTGCTTGGTTATATGCTACTGAGTAATTTGTGGGCTTGCAGCTCTAAAGGTCTGTTTGGTCCTTTGCAAATCTTGGAGACTGCAAATCTCAAGGACTTCCAGAAACAAACTCAGTTTCCCCTGGCTCAGGATTGGATGACTACAGGGGTGGGGCAACCCGTGGGTTATCTCACTTAAAAGGCAGCTTAAGCAAAATTCTTTATATACCGGCAGGAATGGGATGATAAAATAACCCTGAACTCTTTACATGGTTTGCAGCCATGGGAAAACCAGCATAAGGAAAATCATTTACATGTTGGCAGCGTGGACAAACAGATTCTTCATGCTGTCAACTTGGGATATAACTGGAACTATTCTTTTACAGTTCCTTTCTATAGTGGAATACCACTTATAATTGAGAACCAAATGTTGCTTATGCAGATGAAACCACCTGAGAAGCCATTATTTTCCTCCTACCAATCTATAAAAGCAGGACACTATGGCAACTCCTCCTCGCTGCTCTGGCAATTGTTTCTTCCTGACTCGAATGAATTGATAAAATGAAAGGTCCAGGCAGATCTTAAGCTGGTTTGGGTGGTGAATTCGAAACTGTGGAGATGTAGGGTTGTAGTCAATATTTTCACTTGCGAATTTGTTATGGCTGGAGTTTGGATCCTAGAATAATAGGCAGGGTGGGTTTTAGAACGTAGCGTGTGATTGGCTGCTGGAGCCATGCAATCCGGCTCCAGAAGGGAAGTTTGAACTAGCCTATCAGGTGTGACCACAGGATATCTAGCCTGGGTCTGGGAGGGGCCTGCAGGCTGGGCACACACGATGACTGACTGTTTTATCTGTGAACAATGAAATAAACTACATGAAACCAACAGCTTTTCTCTGAGTATATTTCAGAATGGAACTTCCATTAACTCAGTCCTTCATGTGCACTCATGGAAGGAGTCCTTTCATAAGCACAGCTCTGCTCCTCAATAGAAGTAGCAGTTCATGGAGGGACAACATTAGATACAGCCCAAAGGAAGTTGAGCAAATAACTCTTCTTTGGTGATGGGACATACTATATTATCTTTGTTACTCAGAGCAAGCAGGGATCCAGACTAACAACAAAGTGGAAGGGGGTGGGCACACAGCCTAAATTATATTTCCTTCCTGCTTTTTATCACACAGAAATAATTCCAATTCATTTTTTGAACGAAGCCCAACCAAATACCAAAAAATAAACAGATATAAATAAGAAAGTGCAGAAAACAGAATCCAACAAAGCAGAGCTATATACTGTTTTCCCCACTTTCTCTGATGGCGTTCCTAGGACAAACCAGCAGTTTCTAACTTTAGCAAACAAGTGCAAGCATTTCGAAATGCTAACAGCTCTTCTTAAGATCATGTGTCTTGTCATTAAAAATGCAAAGATTGCATTGCAGCCAGCAGGTCAGCCTCTGTGAAGCAAATTCTCCATGTATTTTGCAGCCTGACCCTAAGTTGGGCCCCATGGAGTTCAGTAGAGCTTACTCCCATGTAAGTGTGCTGTAGTCTTAGTTTACAGAACAGTTGGAAATAATGTAATTGGTATACAGCAGATTTCCCTCCTTGCCCACCCTATGCTTTGTGACAAAAATGTTGTATTTTTCTCAATAAGACTTTCTGGATCGTTCTGAGGGTCCTATGATGATTTGCTGGGGCCTTTGGGTGAAGGGCAGGTGATATTCAAAAAATAAACCCACCAAAAATAAAGAAAAAGGAATATACAATAAAAACATAAAGCAAACCACTGAGTATAGCTGTTCTAAATGCTTTGGACGGAACGTTTTATTGATCTAGCTGGAAAGTTGTTTATGAGAGTAACTTCAGCCAATGAAAACTGATGCCACAAAAAAGTGTTAGTTTTTAAAACTGTGTTTTGAAAGACATGTCATCTTTCATTTCTTTTGCCATAAATTCTTTTGAAATTACAATAGGCTTTTTAACCATGCAATCCTATACATGCCTACTGACATATAAGTTCCACTGTGTTTAATGGGACTTACTCTGAGGTTAGTGTGCGTAGGACTGCACCCTTACTGGCGAAAACCCACATTTTGGAGTTTTTACCAGAAGGTTCCAAATGTTGCTCAGCACAGAACTCTTTTTTCGGGGACTGCCCAGAGGCCATGGCAAAGAGCTACTCTAAATCTGTGATTTGTTTAATTGATTAAAAGAGGAAAAAATTCACATGTTCATTAACAATGCCTCCCCCAACACCATATGGAAGAGAGCAGAGATGTCTCTAATCCACAATCTGTGCAGCACTCAGAATGAGACAGGGTGGGGGAAGGGAGGGGAGAGGTGGAAAGGGGAAGTAGAGGGGCTACCACTTTTAATCTGAGGCAGTAATTGATAAAAGTGGGTTGCAAATTCCCGACTGCTATTATAAGCCACTGAGAAATACTGTTGAAAAAGCTTACCCTCTTTGCAGAGGCCAAAGTCCGCTATTTTCACAAAACCTTCTGTATCCAGCAACAAGTTGTCTAGCTTTAAATCTCTGCAGAAAAGAAATAAAAAACAACTCATTCTGACCATGAATGGAGACAAACTATACGGAGAAAGTATTAGCTGCAAATACTCAAAATTGTTATCCTTTTTGAATTTAAGGTGTTTGGAAGTGGCATGCAGGTTTGTGCAAACACCCAATGCAAGTGTCCTCCTCTTTGCCACGTGAAAAAGGAGGTAACATTGTTAATGTATCCGAGCAAGCATGGTATATAAGGCAAACGTGTAAGAATGTGAAATGAAACAAAAAATCTAAATCTTATGCAAACTTACCGATAAACTATCTTGTGCTCATGTAAATATTGCAGTCCGAGAACCACACATGCAGCATAAAACCTGTTTGCAAAGAAATATAAAAGAGGCGAGAACTGACATGTTGCATTTTTTTATACTCCTACAAAGGATAACTTTTGAAAAACAGGCGACCAGAAAACCTTCAGAGCAACGTTCAGTACCACCAGAGGAGTCTTTTCAGGCTACTTTACTTTGAATATGGGATTCTAAGTTTTTAATTAAAAAGAGCACCACACCTCAGTAGCAGAGGACATGTTTGCATGCAGCAGGTCACAGGCACAGTCTGTGGTTCTCCAGTTCACAAGGAACAGGTAGACAGCAGGCAGTGGGAAAGGCCTGGGACCCAGTGGACCATACTGGGTTAAACAGGACAGTCTGACCCACTATAAAGCTTTCTGCCTGTACTCCTCAAAAAGCATGATACCGGCATCTGTGTCATGAACCTCTACCTGGCAGGTATCAGCAAGCGAAAGCAGCATCTGCTGATACAACTAGAACAGCTCCCTTGATGAAGCAGGTGTGCGTGTTAGGATAAAGGTAAAGGGGCCCCTGACCATTAGGTCCAGTCGTGGATGACTCTAGGGTTGCAGTGCTCATCTTGCTTTATTGGCCGAGGGAGCTGGTGTACAACTTCCGGGTCATGTGGCCAGCATGACTAAGTCACTTCTGGTGAACCAGAGCAGCACACAGGTTTGCTACGGGCGCTCACCCCGTCACAGGGATTCGAACTGCCGACCTTCTGATCAGCAAGCCCTAGGCTCTGTGGTTTAACTCACAGCGCCACCCATGACTCCGCGTGTTAGGATACTGCCTGTCAATTGAAAGTCCTGTTGTAGCCAATTATGCCCCCTGCAGTCAGACAGGAATTGCCTAAATCCATCAGGATGCCGTACAAGCCCAACCTAAGCTCTGCCGGCTTCCATTAGCTCTACACAGATTTCACTAGCATAAGTCAACTGGGTACAGGAGCTACATGCCATGTATCTAAGGGACGTATGATACAACATTTATAAGCTGGTGTGGCTATATGCAGGCACATCTTCTCAGCAGCAAAATTTCCTCTCCCTTGCAGTTAGGGTGCATGAGATTAACCACAGTTAAGACTAACTAGGGTTTCCTTTAAACCAAGTTCTGAAACATGAGGTGGCTCCCAACCATTTAGCAGAGGAACAGTGTTACTATGTCTTATTGGTCCTGCAGAGTATTCTCTCACATGGCAAGCACCAAACCCAACTTACTTACGCCACAGCCTGAAAATATCCCTTTTGTTACTTACACTGCTCTTGGTTCGGAAAAGACATCCGTGTGTATATGCATCATGAGGTCTCCTCCAGCTGCGTACTCCATTATGAAGCACACGTGATCGTTGGTTTGGAAACAAGCAAAGAGGTTCACCAGAAAGGGATGCCTTACGCTGTTCACAGTTTCAAAAATTCGCTTTTCACACATGAGGCTGAAAGCAGAAATGTTTTATGAGGTTGGAAGAGTTGGAAGGGGTCCCATGGGTCATCTAGTCTAACCCCCCTGCCATGAAGGAATACGCACCCAAACGGGGATCAAACCCAAGTCCTTGTCATTATCAGCACCATGCTCTAACCCGCAAGGCGAAAGCCTAACTGCAATGAGGCCACTGTAACCGCAGGCTTCCAGCAGAAATACTGAACTTACTGCAATTAATACAGTGGACCCTCGGGTTACGTACCACTCTGGATACGTAATCTTCAGGTTGCAAAAGCGACAAACCCGGAAGTGTATTCTTCTGGGTTTCGCCACTCGCGCATGCACAGAAGTGCTCTATAGCACCGCATGTGTGCGCAGAAGTGGCGCCTCTGGTTACAGATTTTTCGGGATGCGCACTGACCCCCGAATACAAATTAAATTTGTAACCAGAGGGCCCACTGTAATGACAGTGACCCACAGGTAGCAAGAGCACACAAGGCCATCAGGACTTTTTTGGTAATATGTGGTAAATGACAACAGTGCTGAGTTCTTGCAAGGGGTATGATACTAATGTGATAAAAAAATTTTTTTTTTAAAAAAAGCACAACAGCTTAACAATGAATGATGAACAACTACACAATATGTGCATGCCCTCGTGTAGAGAGAAAGATAGAGAAGGTTGACAGGCATAAAACCCAAGGGCAGGCTGGACACTATTTCTTATTGACCCAAGCGCTCACTATCACCCTACATTTACTTGTAATTATGTTCTATCGGAGATGCTTCCAAGTGTGTGTGTGTGTGTGTGTGTGTGTGTGTGTGTGTGTGTAAGGGTCAGGTTTCAAAATCTGGCAATTACAGCAGCCCATGATCAAGATCTAAAGAGCTGCACAACTAGTCTTATACATCAACGGGGCTTTGAGTTTGAGTTCTGAACAGTGGCACCATCTTCTAAGACACGAAACATGGAAAACTGCTTTTGGGTTATATGGCAGGATCATAACATGCCCTGTTATAAAAACTCTTAACGAGTATTTTCTTTTTTTTTATGAAATGAAATTAGTTTCTGCAGACCTGAAATAAATTATGTTAAAAAATGTTAAAAATACAAGCCCTTGGCCCCACTCAAAGTAGTAGTCTTGGTCCGTGGGTTTAGGGCACATTCAGATTTAACGACACCTGTCCTTCACACTGACCTGTCTACTTCATCACGAGCAACAATGTCTCCTTTCTTTAAGGCTTTAATGGCAAACATTTCGTTTGTATTCTTATATTCAGCCAACAGGACCTGAAACACAAAATAATACTCAATTTGCATGCTTTCAATTATATTTTATGTTCCAAACTCGCAACTGTTGTGTATACGTTTAAAAAGCTTCAAAGCTGTGATAAATCAACAAGCATATTACTGAGCACATAGTGAAATGCAACAGGCAGCTGCAAAGGGAAGTGGGCTAAGAGGAAGGAAGGGGGAAAACCAGATGTGGAAAGAGACAATATTGTAATTTTAGCTGTCATACATACCTTTCCAAAGTGTCCTCTACCCAGTACAGCACAACACCGGAAGTCTTGCAAACTGAATTGAAATCTCTGTTGTATTCTGAAATACAGCAATTTTAAAAAAGTAAGTGACAATTTCTACTCAGTGTTGGGTAGAGTTATACATCAAGTTAACATAAAAGAGGACTTACCTTCTATCTTCGGGCTCTCGTATATTATATTCTATATCAGAATTTGAATTTTGAGTCTCGCAAATAATTTCCGGCTGAAGTTTGGGGACAAAATTATTTCTGTCATTCTCAAAATCAAATGTTTCTGCATCCTGTGAAATGTGTAGAAGAAAAAAAATCTGAAGATTTAAAAAAACAAAAGTTGCTAGAAATTGGAGAAGAGTAATGTTACAGCAGTAGGTCTTAAATTTAGAATTGTGGAATTCAGAATCTCAAGGTTGATTCAAATGCCTTCTAAAAGAGCCCTCGAGAAACTATATCTATTTGCTAAACCTCTTGCACTGTTTGTGATAGGACCTGCAAAGACAGCACAGAGGAACCCGGTCTAAGAACTGGTTTAAGAATGCTGTCATACAAGCTACCCTACACATATTCATGTTTCCCACATAAATGAAGTTGAAGAAAAATAAACAAACCCTCTTCCATGTATTACTGGGACACCTGCAATCAATTCTTCCTAGCCAAAGGCAACCTGGCATTTGGGTATTTCTAAACCTGGTTTAAGAACACATTTTGATTTTGATTGTTTAATTTATATACCGCTTAGTATGTTACAAGTATGTCTAAGCGGTATACAAAAAAACTGAAGAAACAACTTAAACAAAATATTACAAAAACACAGAGTTACATATAAAATGTTACAATAACACCAAGTTGCTAAGATATACAAATCAATATCCATTCATTTTCCTTTCGATACTCAACCTCCGGGTTTTCACCCAGGGTCCAAGCAAACTCTCCGCTCACCCACAAAAGTCTCACAACATTGATCTTCAAGTGCTTGAAAAGGACTGTAAGATTCTTTATTAAGAGACAAGACTACTTCTTTCTGTAATTGAACAATCCCAAGCAATGTGCCAGGGACTTAGGGGAACCCTGTTTAGAATGCCATCTTTAGAGGGAGGGAAGAAACACAAGGAGTGAGGCCTTGTCAGTGAAACATGTCAGTGTCCATCCCTGCTTCTTTTAAGAAGTCTTAACAAATGTTTATTGGTTTGGCAGGGATTTCCGAACCTGTGAGACTTGTTGATCATTAAATGCTTGTTGACAGTTCTCTGGTTAAGTTCTAACTTCAAATACTTCTTTGGTCAAGTATCTACTACCTCAAATGCTAGTACGGTGCAAACGAGTTTTTTGCAGTTCAGCAGTTATTTAAAAGGAGAGGTCATGAATGACCTGATTATAAGAACGCTTTAAGCTATTACACAACTCGGTTGAGAAAATTGCACACAGAAAGATCAGCTGCAGAACGCTTTGCATAGCAACCAGTTATTAAAAAGTAAAGACGTCGATAAAACAACAACTAATCAAGAATACAACCTGTGCTATTTGGAGGTCACATTTCTCACAAACCTAGACACAACAATTTGTGCTATTGTTTTAAATCTATATTAGAAGTCTTGCCTGAGTGGGTGTAGGTGGAGCCTTTGGCTCAGGCGAAGGTTCGCTAATTTCTCCAAGAGAAGACGCACGTGGAGGAGTATGTGGGGGTTCGGGTTCAAGTTCAAACACCAGTTTGGCTACAGGGGAGTCACTTAAAAGAAAGCAATTCACTTGGTGAGCATGGCGACAATTTAGGAAAATTTAAAAAATAACTTCATGCTAATTGATACTTTTCTCTTTTTAAAACCGGAAGAAGGAAATTCAAGAGGAGAAAATAAGCTTGTGTTTCCTTCTACATCACAGGAGTTTTGCCATATAAGCCTGCTTAAGCATCTCAGCCACTTACCTAGTTGGTGATCTTAATTCAGGAATGTGCGCATCACCTCCTGCAACTGCGGCAGGCACAGCTTGAGGGCTGAAGGTGCCGGTATGATTTACTGTAGGAATAGCTCTTCTCACAAGTCTTCCCCAAGTGGCAATATTAATATTCATTTGAGGAGCTCTGAGAAATGTTTTGCCTGTGGTTAAAGAAAACAGAGAGCACAAGTAATCTTTTTACTTATCACCAAAAGCTACAATTAAAAGAGAATTCATATTCATTAGTTTATTATTTGCGATGAATAAACTGAACATGTCACATATTCCACATTTTCCTGCCCCCCTTTTTTTTACAAACAGATTTCACTATTGAAAGCCCTATCTACAATTTCTAAACAAATATTTTTACATGAAATTCTGACGTTTAGCGTCAGCATCCTTTTCAGTTAACTTTTGAGAATATAAACCTGTATTAAGATTAAGATACAACACCGATTTGATGAAATCTGTTACCTTGCTGCTTGGAGAAAATTTTCTTTTGCCTTTGAAGTTTTGGTCTTCTTTCAATAACTGGATTAAAAAATGTAACCTGCAATTCAGACAAGATGTGTTAGATCACAAAACAATGGATCTTGGAAAGCATTCGCAGCCTTTAATAATTTTCTTTTAAAAACATTGGCACTTACCTCTGCAAATAGAGTACCCTGGGGTTCAAGATAGAGACACATTCCATGTCGCTGGTTGTCTAAGAAATCTTCTAACCTCAGAAACTTCACCGCACAGAGAGATCTCCAATCGCGCCAATAAACAGAAATTTCTAATTCACGTGACTGAAGGGATTTGAGGAGGAGACAATGTTAATTTGTGCAGCTGCTACAGTTCTAAAGATTGTATCCAATACACTCACTCCATAAGTGCAAGTGTTTATGCTTGGGCAATGGAACTTCCCCTGTAACCCTCACCATTTCCTTCCCAAATCTGCTCTGGAGGATTGGGCAAAACCCCAGAAAAGATTGCGGGTGGGTGGGGGCATGGAGGAAAAAGAAAAGGGGGGTTCCGCTGCCCAAGTGTAAATCCTTGCACTAACCAGATTAGGTGCTACATTCCATGCAAGTGTACACATTCCCTCCCCAGCACCACCTCATTATGGGAGCTGGTGACTCTGGCATGGGAGGGGAAGCACACTGCTGACCCTGTATACATGTTTCACTTACTTCATATGAACGGGCCAGGAAGACATGCCTATAAAAGAATGGGCATTAACAAGTGACCAGAAGCATTCCATAGGAACACAGAAAGCTACCTTATACCATGTCAGACCAGGGGTCGGCAAAGTTTTTTGTGGCTTGGGCCGGTTCATGGTTCTGCAGACGCCACGGTGGGCCGGGGCGTGTGTGCGCACGCACACACTATTTTAGACGCTCCTTCTGGCGCAGAGGTGTGCGCAGCTTCCCTTTGGCTGCAGGGGTTTCCTGCAGCCAATGGGAAGCTGGCCAGCATCGCGGAAGGCGGTACCCGCTGTGCTCTGCGCCAGTTTAGCGCAGCGCACGGGAGCCGACCGAGCGGGTGGCAGCGGTCCATGGGCCGGTTAAACAAGCAGCCTATGGGCCTTAGGTTGCTGATCCCTCTGTCAGACCATTAATATATCCAAATCAGTTTTCTCTACACTTGACTGGCCGTGGACCTACAGGGTTTCAGGCAGGAATCAATCCAAGTCCCTCCTCAAGATACTGGAAACCAAACCTGTGTTCTACCACTGCTGCACCATGCCCTCCCCCCCAACTGCAACAGTGCTCAGGGTGAACCTAGGGTTTTACAAGGCCCTTTGTAAAGTGTGTTCCAATTTAAAATGGCAACTATCAAAACACCTGCATACAGAGTCAACAACGTTTATTCTAATGCAGTCCATGTTATGAAAGACGAGCCGTGAAAATATATATTTTTACAAGGCGAAATTCTTGCCTTGCATAACCACTTGAAACAATACCCATACATGCAGAACAAACACTACAGGTAGCTTAATTCGGTGTGGCACTAGGTAGGCTGAAAGGGAACGATTTACTACTGGCAGTCACAGGCGCGGATAAAAGGAAACTCCTTCAACTTCTGTAATATATAGCCTGGATGACAGTGCTGAAGGGAAGAACACTCTGGCCTCTGCTGTCGGTCAGGGGACCAAGGGTCACTGAGAGGTTGTACCTCCTGCCTCCCAGGAAGAGCAGCATGCAGAGGGGGAGTTGAGCCTGTCCCCATCCATCAGTCAGAGAAGGAACAGCTGAAGGGAGCTAGATTCCCTCCTCCCTGCCAGAATGAGCACTTGGCTCCACAAGTCAATTGCTCTGGGACCACAAAGCTCAAGGGAAGCTTTGGGCTACTGGAGGCTGCACCTCTTGCACCCCAAGAGCATGCTAAAGACCAACATGGCCCCATCCATCAGCCATGCTTTTCCCTTTTGCGAAAGGGAACACCTAGGCTTTTATTTTAAATAATTGTACACCACTTAGAAATTTTTAGGCATTTCCGTCAGTGTTTATTGACAACAACAACCACCAACGAAGGAGAATCAGACACAGGTAATTCTTCTGTTTCAATTCACAAATATAAATGGGCTCTCCCAATCTCCACAAAATCCCCTGTTATCATTGGATCCTATTAAATGAAACAATTTTCCGTTATCACAGTGCTTCAAGCCATCTCCATTTACTAACTTGCATTGTTTCTGCCTAAGGAAACAAATAGTCTGGATGTGTGAATTTACCCCCAACACTCAAGACCACCTTCACTGCACGTATTCATTCCAGAAAGTTAAAAAATATTAACAAGCCTTCAGTTCAAGTGCTTAAACTGCACTGATTTCAAAGGAATTTAAAATGCACTTCTGTTGCCCAGAATTGAACCCTGCACATTTTAGCTTAAATCTCCTTCCCGAAGAAAGAATTAGTTGGGATATTAACTTCAAAATCAGTTCAATTGATTAAATTTTTTTTATATAATTAATGGGTTGTATTTTTCAAAATAATATTCTGGAAGAATATGGTATATATTTAACTTTGGAAGAAATCTTATTCATTGGCCAAATATCAGTTTCCTTTCACCCTCTCACATTAAAGCAACTGGCAGACTGTGAAAATAGCAAATGAAGAATTTTGTTGTTGTTGTTATTTTAAGAATAACTGTTTGACTTAACTGTTTGACTTGTTATAAAACTTTATTGGCTAGATCTTAGAGCTTTGTTGTTTTCCAGTCTACAGTGGAAGCTTGGGTTGCAAACGTGATCCGATGCACGTTCGCAACCCGCAGCGTTCGCAACCCGCAGCAGCACATCTGTGCACTCATGGGTTGCAATTCGGTGCTTCTGCACAAAGCACAATTTAGCGCTTCTGCGCATGCGCAACCCCCAAAACCCAGAAGTAAACTGTTCTGGTAATTCCGGGTTTCGGCAGGTCCGTAACCTGAAAAAAATGCAACCTGAAGCATCTGTAACCCGAAGTATGACTGTATCTACTTTCAGGTCTATTGAAATAATTTATTTAACCGGAGGAAATATTGTTTATCACTCATTGAAGTCTACATTCACTCTTAACTTCATCCTCAAGAAACTGACAGATAAGAGCCATAAATCACCAATAGTGGGGGATTTATTACAAAATACAGAGACTTAGAATCCTATAGGATGGGATGCACTTCTGCTTATACAAGTGCCCTCTCAAATTTTTGCTTACTCCTCCAGTCCCCTTGCTGCAGATTTCAGTGCCTCATAACACCCTGTTTCAAGTAATACCCCAGAACTCGGAAGTGGATTTTGAAGGACCAGAAGGAGCAGGGCAGCAAAAAACAAACAAAACTTCAGATCCCAGCTAGGACCTCTCCGTGTATATATACAGACAAATAAACATAAAATTACCAAGTTGGTAATCACTGTTAACACAATAAAGAGGTCCTTACTCGGTCTAGCTCCAGTGTAAATTTCTGATCCCATGACTGATTGGAAATAGGCTTCCAGCTAGTTTGATCAACCACCGTATTGTCCAACTTCAAAACAGCACAGATTTCGTCTGTAAGAAAATTACACAAACTCAGCTTAGAACTTTAAGAGGATTTTCAAGAAGTAAAACAAGCAAAACATGCAAGGACTGCTTATATGTCTGGAATGGAAAAACAAATAGCACAAACATTACGAGCTGCAAGAATCTATGGCTACTGCTAAGTTTACGATTATTTTAAACGTCTTATGTTTAATGTCTTTGCTTCTTTTACCCTTGCTAAATAATGGTGAATGTTGACACACTCTCCCAGTTGAAACTCCCATCAGTTGAAGTTTCCCAATCCATTGTGAGTGGGGTTCAACCCTTCGCTGATAAAGGACTTGACACTGGTGACAGTATTCCCTGCTGCTGCTGCTGCAGCCTCCCTCCATCTTTCCTCACCAATGTGCCTGGCAGTGGTGATGGAAGCTGGCACCAGGGCTCCTGCTATGCTCTGGAATGCTTTAGCAATGTCTTACGTGGCAGCACCCCTGAGAAATAAGTTCTCAGGATTCCCAAGGCAGTGTACTTTTCAACCTACTTAATATTTTTTAGCATTCACGGTCCTATTCCAAAACAGGAAACTTGTTCAAGACCTCAGCCTGAATGATCTGATGTGCTTGAGTATACCCCTGTTAAGATGTACTACTAATAACCCAATTTTACATGTATCTACTCTTACTAAAAGGCTTCATGAAAGTGTTTTCTGAAGATAAAAGCAAAGGTAAAATGTACTGAACTGGACAAATCATCTGTTTTCAGGAGGTTCCGACTACTCCCACTTTTACTTTTGCTTGTTCGGCTCATGAAAGATGATCTGGCTTCACTTGGACTCCATCCAGGTAGAGTAAGGGATGTTGCTTTTGATCGACCGGGGACATTCTCCAAAATATCTTGGCAGCCCATGAGCCTAACTTCCAAAGTACCTAGAATGAGATCAGATTGCCTTGGCTCATATTCCTAGCAAAACACCAGCTTCAGCAAATACAAATAGCTCATGAATGGTAGCAGGACAGGTAACTCACAAACTTTCAGTCTTGTGGAGACGATCTAAAAGCACAAACCTTTTTTTTTTTAGCTAGCCACAATGTAAGAGCTGCTTCACGCAATGTCTATGAAAAATAAGCATACATATGTATGGGTGGCAGGATACCCTGATCAAGTGTTTCCCTGGCACACCTTCACAAGTTTCACAGCACTATCCATGCCTTTCGAAACATACATTTGTTTTCATATATCACCTTTCTCAATGTGAGGCCTTCTAGATGTTGCTGGATATAACTCCCATAAATCCTTGGCCAACGGGTTGATGGGAATTTCAGTCCAAAATTTCTAGAGGGCAACAGTTTGGGAAATGCTACCTTACACACTGGGGGATAGTCAACCAAGTATTACTCAGAGTAGACCCACTGAAATAAATTAACAAGATTACGCTAAACCCATTAATTTCAATAGGCCTACACTGAGTAAAAATTAGCTGAATACCACCCATCATACTTTTAACACATATACAGTAAAAAGGAACATTAATTTTGTAAGTAAAATGCAAATCAACTTTTACCATTTCAACTTTGACTTACATGTGAACTTTCAATGTGAATTTATTTGGGAAGGGACAGATTGTGTGCGCAGGACTACGTATGTAACGAGCTAGTTCTGCTACAAGTTCAGTTTAAAAACTAAAGTCATTTTGGGAAACACAAGCTAACAGCTGTGCTCGTGCTTCTAATTTGGTTGTTTATTAAATAATTTAGTAAACAACATATTAGGAACAGAGTTTTTATTCAACACCTGCTTCAAGTTAGCAAATAAAATCTGCAGGGATGTATTTAAGATCTTCATTAAGCATACGAAATATCTTGGAATTTATTTTCTTTATGAAGTGCTGCAATTACAGACACGCACACAGGCTGTCAAGAGGAACTGTTGGACTATATAGTCTCAACTTCCATAACCCCTGTGCAGACGTTTATTCTTGTGGAATACTAACTCTTAAATTTCTTATATTTAATTACTTTAATCTAGAAAACCCATTAGCACAAGTAAATGGGAGATGCATTTTTATACATTGCTGCTATTTGCAATTCTCTCTTCACGTTATTAGCAAAGTCTTAATGCTTTGTAGAAATCTCCCTTTAGGAAAAACTTAATTTCCATCACAACTCAGTTGCATGTGATTATGACCATACTTCATCTCTACTGCCATGTCTGATGGTTGACCGGTGAGAGCCCACAACCCCCCACGTCACCTAAAAGTGTAACGCGAGGAATAATGGAGCAGATGTTCTCAAAGCATTTGGGGGTATTAAAAGCATCATATCAGGGGCTTCTAAATTCTGTGTTAGACTCTGCTAGTGGATAGTAGGACTTTTGTGGGTCCCAGGAATTGGCTTGGGGGGTGGGGGGCTAAAATCCTTCGCCTGATCAGATGTTGGGACAAGGGGTTGGATCCAATGCTTGGCGATCCTCAAGTCTCATGCAACATATTTCTGCTTGGACAACACAACTCCCCTCCCCCTCTCCTGTGCCCCACTGTGCCCCACCCCCATACCCTCAAAATATGTCCCAGAGGAGAAGATTTTGGGGTTCCTGGGGAGAAGGAAGCAGACCACTGCGCACACAGAGCTGGACACAACTCTAAAAGTCTCCAATATTAATTAATTTGCCAATTCCGATTACAAAAATTCTTTGGGTTTTGCTGTGCTAGAATAGCAAGACCCACCTCTTAAAAGACCAACCGCAAGAATCTTCTTAACCAACATAAATGCAAGCCACTACTCAGAAGTTTGAGGTTAGTCAGCAACTGAAATACTCACAATTATGCAATTAGCGCAAACAGAAACAAAAACAAACAACATTTCCAGAAAAAAAGAACACCACAGCACAACAAACCTGTTAAAGCGGCTGGCTTGCATAGTGTACTATATTGATTCTGTGTAGAGATCATACTTTGACGTGGACTTAGTGTTGGTGACGAAACAAGTGAAAGTTCTTCTATAATAATACTGCTTTTGGGGTGGTTTTTAGGGAGTTCATTAAGTCTCTGTTCTAGTGAATACTTTAAGAGGTCCAACTTCTGGCTTGATTCATTAAATCTTGCTTGAGCCTTGTTTGTGAAAAAATAAGAAAAGAAATCCGCTAAGAAAATGGTTGAAATAGAACTGTTTAAATTCAGATTTTATTTACTCTGTTAAAATTACCTCTGAGAGTGCTTTTCTGTCAGTAACTTTTCCAGATCCGAGCAACTTCATAACATTTTTTGCCCCTTCTGCTACTGCATATTCTATCCTAAAATGATGCCGCAGTTCCTCCATTCGGAGCTCAAGGGGGCTTATAACAGGCTTTGCTGCAGGTAAAAACACACACACAGATATTTAGTATGCATTCAACTAGCTTTTTAATATGGTTATCTTAATGCAAACAACTGCTAAACGTTTTGACCACAACAACCAGAAATAATTAAAAGTCCTAGCCTAGTTGGTGAAAGAAGTGAGATGTTAAGTTTAGGTTACAATTTTCAAAAACACATCATTTGCCAATGTGAAGACCTCAGGAATACCTGTGGTCCTGAGACCAAGTGGTCCTTTTGCATACAACAACTGATAGCACTGCAGCATATTTTTTAGGGTAGCTGCATGGTGTCATGGGATTCCAACTTCTCATAAAGGCTGTTGAGACAATATCCACCTTGCTGGGTAATCTCCAAATCGGCACGTGGTTGGTGTTGGTTAAACAATGCGGCTTCGTAGACCGTGCTTTGAAATTGGCTTGTTTTGAAAATGGCCAGAATTTGTGATAAACTCAAAATCCCTAGCTTGCACGGAAAGACAAGTCAAGATTAGGGGAATCTGAAACAAAACACTGGCAAGGTCTTCTCCTGCCCACACTGGAAGAGAGGAGAGCATGCAAGCCAGAGACTTCAGTCAGCCTCTTTCCAGCCTGTGAATGTAAGGCAAAACCATGGCTGAGTGTTATGTGCTAATGCAGCCATGTAAGTTCTTATAGTTTATTTCCTGCTCAAACCTTTAGCTCACGCTCACAATTTTCTCAGCAAAAAGGGCAGGAGTTGCAACATTTCTATTGGTGCTACTGAACTGGAGTGCACAACTCATTTCACTCTGAGGGTCTTTTACATTTTTATTAAGTGAAGTGGGCCAAATTGCTATTTTACTCGAATTGTTACAATCAACCCGGTTTGCTCCGCAGCCTATTCCATGAGCCTCCTTTCTATTTTCTATGCATGGTATCACCTTTCTCAACCACCATAGGTTTGCTTACTATCTCAACAGTTGTTCGCTCTCATGGTATCTCTCCACTACTTCTCTCTGCACTCCTTAGCACTCTTCTGTCTGTGGCCCAGCATGGATTTCTCTTGACTCCCATCCACCCTCCTTTTCTTCTTTGAATTGTATCCTCTGCATTTCTTCATTAAGAAAACACAAGACCCACTCTCCCAGCAATTCACACACTGAGGGAGTCTTCAATTCTGTCTGGCTGCAGATGATGGGAAATCTGGTGCCCATATTCCATTACAAGCTTCTAACACAAGATTTATAAAGGACACGGGCCATTCAGAAAGCCTTTACTAGTGCACCATGCACGCCTGGTCAAATTTTAAATTAATTTACCATGTGCAATGACCCATTGTACAGCAGGCCAAAGGCACCACTCAGCCAGGCTATTAATGGCAGGCTTTCTAACCTTACATGTGAATGAGCCAGTACATCCGGGAAGGGCACTTAAAATGCGACTAGGCATTTGTGGAAAGCTTACAATTTGGAGCTTTCCATGTGGCAAGAGTCCTGTATAGATCAGGTCTTCTTCTGGGGAGAGATGAAACAATACAGATGTAGAGCAGCATGTACTATCCCACACCCACTTTTGATAGAGTTGGGCAAGCCAGAGAAGTTCCCACAAAGTGGGGCTGGATTGCCAACCATGGGGATTTAGAATTTTCCCCAGGGTTGAGGGGGAAGGCAAGATCCTATCCAAGATTCTATCAACCAGTTTAGAGAATGTTCTTCTCTTGAATGCTTCACCATTATCAAAAGCCAATTCGTTAGTCTGGACTGCCTGAAGTATCTGCATCCTTATAACTTCAATTTTTGTCTTGCTGTCCTGAAGCATCTGTTGAGCTGTCGCAAGAAGCTTTCTATCCTAAAAAGAAAATAAAGATGCTCTTAAAATATGAATTATGGAGGGACATCCAAGTATCAGCAGCTTGTGTTGTCTTTTTTTGACAAATTCAAGGCGATTCAGAAATCGTATAGTTTTGCGACTATTGTGTGATACATTTTGCTGTTTCCTTCCTCCATTGTATTTCCCCCTCAATTTATGTTTTATCCACTTGTCAGAACTTTGCATCAAATACTCTATTACTGCCTCTTTAAATTTCTTTCTTCCTGCTATATATTTTAACCTATCACAGACACTTTCAGAAGATGGCAGAGTATTAAAAATAAAGTTTTAATAGGAAAGTAGATCCCAGCAACCCAAGAGACTTGAGTGGAAGCTTTCAACATGCAGAACTGCTGTACTACAGAACAATTCAAAGTTCACACAGAAAGCAAAACTAAAATGTTGCACTACTGTACTCTGCAACACACTGCTTATCATCAAAAGGCTCCTGTACCGATTGTAATGTCATGTGGACTGTATAAACTCACGACTGGAATTTCTGCAAGCCCTTGAAATTGTTATCGGCAGTCACTGATCTCCAAAGTTAAGGACTTGCACCATAATGTCATTTGCATTTGTTTGCCAGTAGAGAATGTGGAAGATGTTTCTTCAAATAAAATATATGACAAAACTATCCACACACATACTGGTAGAGCTTGCAAGGGAAAACAAGGCTTTTAAATATTTGAAGTAATGGAAAGGAGCTTGGAAGAAACAGCTTCCCTCCATGTTAGAAGTGCTGTAGTAAGATTAACAGCTTAATTTAACATGTATAACTGAAACAGTGCTTGGAAAGCTACAAATTGAGTTTCAAAAAGGTCAGGGAGCCATCAGGAAGCAATTCAAACTGCCAACTCTCAGTCTCTGCAATCCATTCAGATCACTTATAGTAATCTGCATTTCTTTTGTTCTTTCCCCACATGCCAACATCCTGGTTCCAAGTTAGGGTTGCTGATGAGCACTATTCCTGGGCTTGGGACAGATGTAGCACTTCCAAAGTGTAAGAATGGGAAGGGCGAAGGCTATTTTTTAAAAATAAAAAGCTACAGCATAATCTGAGAAGATGTTCAGTTGGCACATCTTCTCAAAAGAAGCAGGTACTCAACCAGCGAACAAAAGATTCCTGCCTTGCTTGGAAACAAAATGCATTTAGAAACTTTGTTTTAATGCAGCATACGATGAATTTTCCTACGAGGCATTTTGTCACACTACCCATATCAGGTAGTGATATAATATCAGGTTTTCAGAATGTGGCAAACTCCCCAACATTTTTTTGTTTTTCAACTAATGTGATGCATGTATGATAGCCTAACATGAATTACTTCTAAATGGCCACACCACTCTTTATGGAAGTATGCATTTCTTTAACACTGTCTGGTTTACCCAAGATTATTAATAATAATAATAATAATAATAATAATAATAATAATAATAATAATAATAATAATAATAATAATAATTTATTATTTCTTTCTTCCTGCTTATCTGGCTGAGTTTCCCCAGCCACTCTGGGCGGCTTCCTCAAACTGAAAAAATAAATAAATTGCCATTTGCACGCAAACTGGAAATATGGTAAATTTATCTGGCTTTTCTTAAGTCTTACCTTTGATGAACCATTTGAATACATGTGGATCATATTCTCTGCACCTTGTTTTACTTTCAATTCTATATCCAACTGTTTTTTTAAGGCCATCAGCCTGTTGTTAGTTGGAAAACGAGGGTCACTGTTTGGTGTATCTGGAGTTCTGGGGCAATCTGTGCAAAATGTCAAAGTATTAAGGTTAATATAAAATTATTTCAGTTAGCCAAATTATTTTAGTAAGCATACAGTACTTCTACTAAGAAATCTTTTATATCTTTGCCCAAGATTACACCTGATATCTACCATGCTTTCTACTGAAGTAACTTTTCAGTATTTTGCACAAACTGGTGTCCATGTCAAAGTGAGGTGATGGTTTCTCACTGAGGCACAGACTATCATGTTTCCTATCTTGTCTTAGGTAACTAGTATATAGCTTTTCCACTCCAACTGAGATCTGATAATCTAAGAAAACAGTTCTTGGACAAAATTAAATCATTCACTAATAATAGTTCTAAGAGATCTTATCAAATATAGTATTTCACAAATATATTTCAAATATAATGGAAAAGCATTTCCAGTAAAAGCTGAGAATAAGGTCAACTGCAATAAATAATGGCTCAGTTCCAGAGTTCTGCTCATGAAACTCTCCCATCAAAAATCCCTTGTGCTTTGGGGGGCTGTGGGAATCTGTAGAACCACTACTGTAGAACCACTGGCATAGTGACTACCCTTCCCCTCCTGCCCTGCCAGACTTCTAGCCATGGAAGCATCTGCTGAATCCAAAACACTGCCATTAACAAAAATATCCCTTCTATTTGTGTATCCAATCCTCTCCCCCTCTCTCTTTACAGGATGTTGATTCAGTTAATCTCCTTTATGTTCTACATACATACAATGGGTAAGCACAAGTTACTATTTGTTGTAGGTTACAGTGCCTAAGGCTTAAGTAATTCATTTCTTATGCCAAGAACACTAGAACTAGCATAAGAAAAAAAGTAGTGCCTGTATTGTTTAAGTGACTGTTGGTGAAAAGGAACGAATGGTTGACATGAGCGAGCCTGAATGTCTAATTAAAAAACTTTTTTTTTGGTTAGTCGTAACTACCACAGAGATTACTATAAAGTAATCAAAAATCAGAACTAGTTGTGGCTTTTATAGTTATAAAACCATCCATGGATTGCATCAACAAACTGTCTAGTTGCTTTACAATAATTTTGGTGTCAGTGACAATTTGCTTAATCTTACGTTTACTGATTATGTATTTACTGAACATTAATTAGTTTCCCATTCCAACAAAAACTGGGTCCATCATTATGTCCACTACAGGGAACACCTTGAAAAAGCTTCCACACATCTAGAGATACTATTAACATAAAAGGAATGCTGTGGCCAGGGAAAAAGTGTTTTGAAATTATTCTCTTGGCTCAACTTTACCACTTTAAATTCAGAGTGAAACAGAGAACTATTTCCCAAACATTGATGTCTCAAAGTCCCACTGAAATGAATGGACTTAGTCATTAACATACATCCATTTATTTCAGTGAGATACACAGAGTATGACTTAGATACAATCCATTAGCCCATGTTGTTTTGATCTCACATTTGCTATACTGTATCTCCTTTTACCATTCCTTCCAAAAAATTTTGTTCATCAACATTCTCTCCGGTTATTCCTTTCCGTTTCTCACTGTACGCATACACGTGTACACAGACATGTATCAAGCAAATATCCAGAGAGATAAATAAAGCACAAAATATGAGGTAGGTGACAAAAAATGAAGCACCTTTTTCTCTCAGACGCACACTACTGCTATATTTTCTCCACTGATTCTCAGAAGCATGAAAGAAATACAAATATTTCTTGGAAAACATTTCTGCATGTGCTTGATATTGGACATAGAACTAAACAACAACAACATAGGTTCCAACAAATAATGGCCAGATATCTGGTTACAACCACACTATTTATTGTACTTTGTGTTCTTTCCAGAAATATACACTTACAATATATGAAAAACACTTTACTGTCCAACTGAATAATCCAAATTTACATAAAACAGAGAGCTGACTAAAGTCTTGGGCAATGCTAACATGGAAAGAACATTTATTTCATGTTGTTGAATTTCAATCTCCACAGAAAACTTGTTGAACCTAATGGCCGATTCAACACTGCCACTTTTGAGCAAACTACCTCATGACTGAGACTTAAATGCCAATCCTTCCTCTAATCTTCCTCTTCAAATAGCTGCAGAAATAGGTTCCTAGAAAATTAGGACAGGATTGTAACCAAGGTAAAACTCTTCAAACATGACTATATGCTTTGACAAGCATTTCCAATATGGATTATATTCAGACACTTACTAACAAAATGAATTAGTTACAGCAAATATTACATTCTCTATAGCATTCTAACAGGAGTGCTCATTTAAAGGCGGAAGCCTAATGCTATGATTCAGAGTGCTACAAAGTTAGCAAATGATAAAAACATTAGTTTTTCAAATTGTTATTGTTACAGTTGAGTAACCAAAATATAACAGGTTTTTAGATTTCCTCATCTACTAGCACTCTAGACAATAGTTTCCTAACATCCTTATCAATGCACTTCAGTAATTACCAACATAAAGATATATATTTTAGTAATCTGTATGGCTTGAAGGGGACACTTGGTTGCAATCCTAACCAGGTCTACTGAATGGCAAACTTGATAGTAGACTTCATATGCGTACCAACCAAGAAAAAACCCTCAAATGGTCCAAGACCTGCCACTGGGTTGATTGTGAGTTCACGAACTAAACATAAGAACCGCCACTAGCTGATGCAGTGCTTGTATGCGAAAAAAACAGCAGCATTCTTAAAAGGTGATGGCAGAACCGTCCCTAGATCATTATGTTGTGAACAAAGAGCTGGCTCTGACACAAAGGAAACAGAGCCTACAGAGGTGGATGGGGTGAAGTGGGATGACCTGGTTGCCTGGGAAACAGACAGCGATTCTCTCATCTCTGCTGATACAAGAAGGAATGGAGAGGTTCCATGCCCAGGACACCCAGCTCACAACACAGCTGCTGGGATTGAGGAAGCAGCAAGTAGCCTCACTGCCATTGTGCTGGGGATACCTTCTCACGCTCCCAAGAGAGCAGAGCTGCTTGCAGGTCCTAGAACAAAAATGGGGAGCACGTACAAGCCAGAAGCCTGGAAGAGCAAGACCTAGGTATCGCTACCTGCTCTGCCCAAGTACAATGGAGAACCAGGGATGATAAAGAGTAAGACAATGAAAGCAGGGAGTAAGAACTAACCCCAACATGGTCATGAGGATGATGATGAGGAGGAGGAGGAGGAGAAGGAGAAGGAGAAGAAATTTATTTATACCCCGCCTTTTTCCCTGCTGCATCTGCACAAAATAGGAACACTACAAAGCCGAGCTTTCAGTCTATGCAAAACCACGTTGTTCTTTACTGAGACTTTATGTCCCTGAGTGACACTGTACTTAGACCCATAGTTAATCTCTGCTGATTTTGCTCAAAACACCTGTAAAATGAGTGACTCGTAGGAGCATGAGCAGTCTCTTCCCGTGAAAATTAAGCTGCAGGATGCTATCTGTATTACTTTAGCAGTAATATATTTTCTCAGATTTTTTAAAAGTTTATTTTTAATATAAGATGCTTGTTTGAACTTTAGCATTTTCAGCCCACTAAGAAGATTTATTTTTCTTTCTATGCAGCCAAAGGGCTACACATGCAAGACTAAGATTTCATTTCTATGAAAAATTGCTAGGGAGTGAAAGATTTACTTATTACATTTATATACCACCTCTTATCTTCCAAGGATCTCAAGGTGGTGTACATGGTTCTCCTTCTCCACATTTCATTCTCACAACAACCCTGTGAAGTAGGATAGGCTAAGAGACGGTAACTGGCCCAAGGTCACCCAGTGAGCTTCATGGCTGAGTGGGGATTTGAACCCTGCTCTCTCAGGTCCTAATCCAATACTCTAACCATTAAGACACAATGGCTCTCTGAAGTTCAATCCAAGCACTCCTTTTCACCTACTAAGCTGTAGAAGAAAACTGGAATTAGCACAAGAGGAATTTTCCTTACTTGTTTCACCTAATGTTTCACTGGAATTCCACAGTCTGAGCAGTGTCATACGAAGCATATTTTCTATTACAGTGGTGCCTCGCCAGACGAAATTAATCCGTTCCGCGAGTCTCTTCGTCTTGCGTTTTTTTCGTCTTGCGAAGCACGGCTATTAGCGGCTTAGCGGCTATTAACGGCTTTAAGAAAAAGGAAACAAACTCGCAAGAACTCGCAAGATGTTTCGTCTTGTGAAGCAAGCCCATAGGGAAATTCGTCTTGCGGAACGACTCAAAAAACGGAAAACCCTTTCGTCTAGCGAGTTTTTCGTCTTGCGAGGCATTCGTCTTGCGGGGCACCACTGTATTTGCGGCTACAAATTACATCATTTCCATATTACTATGCAACATCTTAGAGGAATAAGATGCAGAAGCAATATAATTATGTGCAATGGACTAAGTGAGATTCCTAATGCCGCTTTCCTATGTTAAACGAAAGTGGAGATGGCTGCTCTTTACGCGCATGTATCTGCAGGTAGAACTTTGTGAATTCTGATATAACTCTCACTATTTAAAAAGCAGACCAAAAGTATGTGAAGGATGGCATCACAAAATTAACTGCTAACTCTTCTAGGTTAAATGTTGAGGATGATTTTAAGTACCTCCATTAAAAAAAACAAAACCACCTCTCACTTACCTGTAACATCTTCAGGTTCTGTTACAACAATATGAGCATTTAATTCCTGTAATTTATGATGCAATTCTTCTAGTTTCTTGTTTGATTTTTTCAAAATATTGTCTACATAAGCCAGGTTTTTTTTATCTGTAGTGACCTTCCTGAGGTTTTCTGCTCCTTCTTTGATTTTAAGTTCCTTCCTTATTTCCCGTTTTATTTGGTCCTTTACTTCATCCAACTTCTGCTGTACCATCGTGTCCGAATAGTCCACTTTTTGTCCAATGCTCACGCTCTCAGAGACAAGAATATTTCGCACATCTCCCTACAG
Organism: Podarcis muralis; assembly: GCF_964188315.1. Classification (NCBI taxonomy): domain Eukaryota; kingdom Metazoa; phylum Chordata; class Lepidosauria; order Squamata; family Lacertidae; genus Podarcis; species Podarcis muralis. Next base: position 30,940,749 of record NC_135659.1, read on the forward strand.
GAAGAATAAAAAGCACAAGAGTTAATTAATGGCTTTGCCCACAATACTCTGTAAAACTAATACTCATTTTAAGAGGCCTTTTACTAACCACTTGTTTGAAAATGTACTACAGGGGCAATGATAGTGTTATATGCTAACTGACAACACTTAAGAGTAACAGGTTTAAGTTTCACAACACCTTTCATGTGCCTATTTTTAACAGAAGTCATTTAAGTTACATTGGATTTGCAAAACATTCAGACTCTGTTCAGATATGCTTGAAAACTAATAGTCTAACACAGCAATCCTAGGCGTGTCTCAGAAGTCTCACTGAGTTCAAAGAGACATCCTCCCAGATAAGTACGCACAAGATTGCCACCTTATACTTGTAGATTTCACTGTTTCAAAGGTGAATTTAGACAATTATTAATCCAAGTAACAATGATGTACTTATGCATATTTAGCAGATATGTCCCATGATGAAACAAAGATTTAAAAGAATTATTTTCACAGAATTGAATCTGGAATACAGAGGCAAGTATGTATGAGGTTTGTCTCTGGTTATCCCATCAAAACCACAAGGTATTTTAGTCACCATGCTATAATATAATCATATGCCTTCACCACCCTGAGATGTTTAACTATTAATTGGGTTTTTTTGCAGGCACCCCATATATGTATATCAGAAATGGCATAATCACATTATCACTAGGATGACAGAAAATGAGAAAGAGTCCCCTATTTTTCCAAAGACTCCTTCCTTCTTTCAACTTGCTTCAACCGCTCTCTGAACACAGAGCACAAATTAGGTTTGAGAAGTGCTGAGGTGTTAGTCCAGTATTACTAAATGTGTAAACAAGTCCTTAGATTAATGCTGCCATCTTTTCAGATGCTACATGCACAGAACCTAGGCATTTAATAAGTGCTTTCCTGCAGAAATGCTTCATACATACACAATCAGCTACTAAACAAAAGGCTAGAGTCCAAATCCCAGTTAAGTAAATATAAAGTTATACTGTTAGTGAATACGAGAGTCTTGTTAGATAAAGATGATCACATGCAATCTTGTACTATTCTAGGTCTTACACTGCAGAACCTACAATGCAACTGCTTCCATCAGTTACTAGCAAAGTGTTGATGCACATTTCATTTGGAGAGGTGTAGCCAATCCAATCTTTGAATGCTTGTCACATTCTGAATGCTGGCTATCATAAATTAGTAATACACATTTCATCACGACAGGAGGGTTAAAAGAGATCTCATATTTCCAAAGATTTGGGCACAGGGGAGTGTGGGCAATTAAATGTTTAGGAGCCCAGTCAATAGTGGAATTTTAAAAATGTTCTTAATATGTCAATTACTCACACAGCAACTGTCTTCTATATCATTTTGAAAAAAATCTAAATTTAAAAAATGTTTGTTAGAGTAAAAATGTTTTTCTTAATATAAAATCCAAGATGAACGAACTTGGGGAGGGGGGACCTTGAATATATTCAGGCAAGTTAATGTAATATTTCAAAGATGCTAACTGTATGTCTTGCACAACAATCACAATGTTAACTAGCACAGTGTTACCAAATGAATGAGTGGTTCAGCAGCAAATCATACAAGTATATGTAGTATTCAGAATGCTTATTCTAAATGCCCTTGTTTGGTGAAAAATTACGCAAATTAAACTATGTTTGCGAGAAATTTCTCCTCTTCATCAAATAACCATCCAATTACACCCACAGATGTTCCCTCCTTCCCTCAGTATAATTTATAGATAATGCAGGAAGCCACAAACAGTCAATTTTGGTGATATATTTTGGCAACATAATATATTGGCTCATTTACTTTAAAAAAAGTTATCTGTCTCCACAGGTTTCAGGTATCCAACAATGTTCTCAAATAATATCAACTATTATTTTTCTTTCTGCACAAAAAAATGCTAAAAGTCTGATATAATGAAAGATGAGAGCGCAAAATATGGTCTGAAGCTCAACATCAAAAAAACGAAGATCATGGCCACTGCTCCCATCACCTCCTGGAAAATAGAAGGGGAAGAAATGGAGGCAGTGAGAGATTTTACTTTCTTGGGCTCCATGATCACTGCAGATGGTGACAGCAGTCATGAAATTAAAAGACACCTGCTTCTTGGGAGAAAAGCACTGACAAACCTAGACAGCATCCTAAAAAGCAGAGACATCACCTTGCCAACAAAGGTCTGTATAGTTAAAGCTATGGTTTTCCCAGTAGTGCTGTATGGAAGTGAGAGCTGGACCATAAAGAAGGCTGATCGCCGAAGAATTGATGCTTTTGAATTATGGTGCTGGAGGCGATTGCATGAAGATCAAACCTGTCCATTCTTAAGGAAATCAGCCCTGAATGCTCACTAGAAGGACAGATCGTGAAGCTGAGGCTCCAATACTTTGGCTACCTCATGAGAAGAGAAGACTCCCTGGAAAAGACCCTGATGTTGGGAAAGATTGAGGGCACAAGGAGAAGGGGATGACAGAGGACAAGATGGTAGGACAGTGTTCTCGAAGCTACCAGCATGACTTTGACCAAACTGCGGGAGGCAGTGGAAGACAGGAGTGCCTGGCGTGCTCTGGTCCATGGGGTCACGAAGAGTTGGACACGACTAAACGACTAAACAACAACAACAACAACAAGACTTACGCAATCTATTACAGCCTAGAGTTCTCATGGTCAACTACCCTGGAGAAAGTTGCAAGAATGCAACATTATATTTATTCCCCACGTCTCTTCTAAAGCAACACAGTTAGTTAACATACAGAACATGAATGTTTGGTGCAGTACTATATATAGCAAGAGCCATAAAATTCTCAAGGATCAAAAGGCAACTGTAAGTAAATATAGTAAAGATTACTCTAGCAGTAATCTCACATCCATTATTCTGACCACAGAACCCAAACAGTGACTTGAACTTCCAAATGTAAAAGCAAACTGGTTTATAACTGTTTCTGAATGTTATGTGTTCACTCTAGTGACTTATCTTGACCGCAGTGGCACTCTAAACTCTGCTTTCTGCAGGGAGGTGGACATCACATTCGTTCATGCACTGCTACAGTGACATGAGAGCAAGATAGACTAGCCTCTTGGCTGGGCATCCTCTTTCTCTTTTCCCTCCTGCCCCCAAACTCGAGCAGCAAAATGCTCCATCATTTGCAAAGTACAGTGGCCTCAAGATATAGAGTAATGGCCATAATTGTGATTTGGCAGTTAGATGGCATGTGCCATCATATTTTACCTATCACTTTACAGTGGTACCTCGAGTTACAGATGCTTCATGTTACAGACTCCACTACCCCAGAAATAGTACCTCAGGTTAAGAACTTTGCTTCAGGATGAGAACAGAAATCGTGCAGTGGTGGCAGCAGCAGGCCCCATTAGCTAAAGTGGTACCTCAGGTTAAGAACAGTTTGAGGTTAAGAACGGACATCCAGAATGAATTAAGTTCTTAACCCAAGGTACCACTGTATTTATCTTTGTTCAGGTAGGATTTTATACTATTGTCTGAAATGGCTATTAAATTCAGAAGAAACCATGCTGCATACATTCAGAAAGTAAAGCTAAACATTTAGCAATTTGCTAGAGATCTAGTATTCTGTAGCCCTTCCAAATATTTTATACCTCTCTTATAAGAAGTGTTGGAAGATATCTGCAAACTCAAGATCCTCTATCAGTTCCCCCCACCCCCGCCCCCTGAACCACATACATGAGTCATTTACCAGCAGAATGTGTTAGCTTATATAGAGTGCAAAATGAACAGGAGCAGGGAGATCAAAGTCTGTTGTACTTCCTAGGATGAAGACAGACTACCATGGAATTGAAAGCATCAGGATTCCAAAACTGCAGCACTAAATTGAACCAACCTTCATTTAAAATGAGAATCTCAAATTTCCACCTGCTAGCAAGACTACATAAACCCTGCAGTCCTAAATTGATCCTACAGAATGCAGCAGAGTGACTGCTTTGATAACTATTCTATCTGCACTGTTTATCTAATTTATTCATTGCAGGGAACACTCTAGCAGAGAAACGATATGCTTTATGACATCCACTGTGCAAAATGGGAACCGTGAAAATTTCAAATTCAGACAAATACTGTAAGTTATAAAAGCTATCCACATATGCTTAGATCTGCAGAATTCTGACTGCGTAAGCAGTTACCTTACTACAGAACCTAGAGCTTTAGGGATAAGAGCACTACATGACTAAGTCCATACATTCAGATGGGCTTTAGATTTACTTTTCTTGAAGAGGTGTTATCCCTTTGCCGACCACATTGAAAACTACTTTCAAAACTGACAAAAGTTGATAGAAGAGAGCCTCTTGTTGGAAAACAAGTCAAAATTTCAGTACACTCAGGCAATCACATTGAATTTCCATAAGCATCTCTTTTGTGGAAGGTAGCCACATTATTTTCAGTGGAGTCTTTCTTTAGATGCTTTCTTGCAATGTTCATTTTTAAATGCTTAAAATGTTATTATTATGAAATTGCAAGCATATAAACATCATAACATAAAATCATATTTATATCCAAACTTACTTCAGGACTTTCACCACTTCTTTTTCCCTTGAAACTCCCTCTCTGCACTACAGTTTTCTGTAGATCCTTACTGAAAGGATTCTACATTGGTTTCTATTTACCCAATACTGTCAGAATCCTCAATCTGGGATTCACTTCTGAATTGCTCTTGTTCAGGAAGCTTTGCAAAATGGGAAACTGAACAATTTCAACCCAACCATTTGGTCGCCTTTAGATTTCATCATGCCTACAAAGTAGACCCAATGGGTCCAGTCCAAATATGACTGGATCATAGTTGCAACTGAAATATTTATCAGTGCTTAAATTTCTAATTCACAGTGATGCCCCTGTCTAATTTCCAAAAATGACCAGACAAAGATAAGGCAAATAATTTTGTAGTAAGGGTAAATGCCTATGCAGCTCTCTTCTTATCTTGTATGTTATATACAGAAATCATCTTGTAACAGGAAAATCCCAGTGCACAAGTGAATCAGCAAATGTATATATGGGGCAAGTATTATTTACAATAGTGGTATGGCTAGTTAAGCAAGTTTGCATGACTCAGACTGATATTTATACCACTATATACAGGTACCAGATAAAAGTCGAAATAAAGAGAGCTCCAGCAGTTCAGCACTTGAGCTTAGTATCAGGATTGTAAAAGATGGCAAACATTATGGGGGAGTGTTAGCAGACCAGACCAGGTATATGTGCCCACACTTTGTGCAAGTCAAAGAAGGGATAGGGTGCCTCCAAATGAATACGATTTTTAAAAATTGTTTGCAGCTAATACACATTAGAATATAACACACAAAGACAAGACACCTCAAGAGTAAGTTAAACATTTTCAGGAATACAAATTGCCAGCATTTAATATTGTTCCTCATATCATTTTAAAATCCGCATGGCAGCCTAGCTTCAACCCTCTTTAGGGTCAAAAAAATAGGTGTGTAACTTTCTTGCTGTAGATAGCAAACTTGTCTTAGCCAGCAACAATCTAATGTTGAAATCATCTGACTGATCTTCCAGAAAATTATGAAATAAAAATGAACAACACCGATCAATCCTTGGGCAAGCACCATATTCCTGCTTGCAAGAAGTTCCGTATTTGGAAGGTAATCTTTTCATACCTACTTGGGAAAAGGAAATGAGCCACGCCACCTGTGTAAGAAGAGCTGGAATTTCTTGATTACCAATTGTGGGGGTGGGTAGGTATGGAGAAAATAACTCCTGAACTGCATCCTTTATGTACAACGGGTGGGGAATCTCTAGCTCTGTGACATCAGCTGGGAGGGCAGGGTTCAATTCTGCCTTGGCTGAGCACACCTGTTCCCAGCAGGAAACAGGTGATCACAGCTAAAACAAGATTTAAACCCCTGCTTGTCAACTGGGAACAGGGGCACAGAGCCCAAGTTTTTATTTGCTTTTGTTTCTGCAGGCATTGCCTGAAAGAGACCTGTCCGGTGCAACTTAAAATCTAGGCTTCTTTCTCTCCTTCCCATTACTTGATGAGTATTTCTTTGTTTGTTACTATGTTCTGTATTTTTATTGTAAACTGTCTTGTGATCCTCAAATAAAGGACAATATAAATATTTAATAAATAAACAAAATACAGTGGTACCTTGGAAGTTGAACCGAATCTGTTCCGGAAGTCTGTTCGACTTCCAAAATGTTTGGAAATCAAGGTGTGGCTTCTGATTGGCTGCAGGAAGCTCCTGTAGCCAATCAGAAGCCGTGGAAGCCCCGTTGGATGTTCGGGTTCCAAAGAACGTTTGCAAACCAGAACACACACTCCTGGGTTTGCAGCATTCTGGAGGCAAAACGTTCGACTCGTAAGGCATTCACAAACCAAAGTACAACTGTATTACATAGTGAAGTCAAACCTTGTTGTGCACCCTTAGGTGTAAATACTGAATCTAAGAGTCCATGAGTCCAGTTTGAATAGTTACTTCTTAGTAAGGCATTTCATTTCTGCTTTGTTAACAAGTGGTCAGTTTGGTAGTATCTCAGCAGTTGTCCTACTTACTTTATGAATCAAAACTGGTGCTGTTTGGGCCTCTTGTAGATTGTCATTACTTTAAAAAATGTGAGATGTATTTCAACACTGGACAACCCATAACTGGTTTCATTTGCCTAAGTCGATGCATCACAAGATCTCAAAAGCATTTTTTCTTTTTATTAACAGCAACCTGCCCAAAACCTTAGCAGAATTTCCTTTCCCCCCATTCTTAAATGGTTCACACACTCACTTCACTAGACCAAACATTTCTTATTTTGCTTATCTGATTTATTTCACTTTAAAGTTCTAGTTGGTTTTACTAGGGACTACTTACATCTCCTATCCTCTATAACCTGCGGCCTGCAGGCCATACTTGGCCTGTCAGATTTGGCTTGGAAAGGTAGTTTTTCCTAAACCACACCCACTAGCCTCACAACTGACATGACATGGGGTGTCAGGTGTGGGGCAGATATCTAGTGTGCCTTTGCCCACTTAGGAGCCTGATTGCATGTTGGCAATGGAAAGCAGTCTTTTACTCTATCACCCAACTACCATAGAACTGCATTAACAATTCTGCTGTAGATTAAACACAAATTGTGTTTTAAAGGATAACAGATCTTCATGGGAGTAATTAAAAGATGCAAAATAATCAATACATATAAAAACCATGGGTTTAATTTTTGTATAAAGCAAGGGTGGGGAACTTTTGGCCAATGTCTGTGGGCTCTCTACCAACCCTAAGGATGTTCCTCAAAGGCCCTCACTAGTCCTAATTGATTGCTTTTGCCTGACTGGAATGTGTCCTTCTTCCGCGGTACTGCCACTTGCTTGCCTGAATGGGGAAAGGATGAGATCTGCTGTTCTACTCACTTTTTCCTCTGCCTGCCTGATAGGTTGACAAGAAAGTTGACCATATGCAAATGTGGACTCCCCTTTGCCTGAAAAATGTTTCCAACCCCTGGTATATAAGATTGCAGCCTAAGAGTTCTATTACAGATAGCTGTATAGAGTGCTTTTCAATTCAGAGATCCAATTAATGAGAGCTATTAAAAGGTGGTAACCTAATTTGGCTTTCAGAAGATTGACAGTACCTGCCAGACAGTACTGACCAATCATAGGTAATTATTTATTTACTTCCCTAATGAGGCCTTCCGGAATCCACACAGTAAATGCTTCCTGAGAAACTTTCCCTATTAGTGCTTATTCACAATCTTTGGGCTTAAAATAGCTCAGCAACTTATTCTTGACTTAAAATACTCAGCATCAGAAATGAATTCAGTAGATTAAATACTAGCATTAAGATCAGAAGATGAGTAAAGCTAATACAATTTTTCCAACTGCCTCAAATTTCCAAAATAATAAAATTGGAAAGAATCACCATCTGAAGGCTAAAACTCACTCCACCAAACAAACAAACAAACTTTGCTATCAAAGAAAACACGTCTCCATTAAAGGAGATTACAGAGCTCTACATGGGCAGCAGTTCAAGAATGCTGCAGCAGTAGTCAGGCATATTTGACTTACACTTCTCTTACTTTTCCAGGGATGCTTCTAACTTTAGAACATATCCACAGTCAATGCAAGTTTTTAAAATATCAGTTTATTCTATAAATTGCTTCACATGAAATAAAATTAGTTGTGCAAGGGACTAAATCAAATATGTGTGCATTGTGCTCTCTCCAGCCCTTCTATAATGTGCCTTATGTTCATTTTTGCTTTTCAGTTTGACTCACATTCATCTTGCTGTGTTTATGATAACTGCCAGAAGCAATTCATTTAAAAAATAAATAAAACTTCAACGTTTAACTTCCTTTCAGGTGGGGTGACCTATCATCTCTCTCATGATCTGTTGCCTTTTTTAAGAAATAAAAGAGTACTCTCCATTGTTTCCACTGTGATATGTGTTAGATCAGCAGTCTTCAATATTTTCAGACCTATGAGCCACTTATAATCAAACATGAAATATTAAATCCAGTTTCAGGGCTAGCTCAAACATAATGATCTCAGGCACTCTCTTCTCCCCAGTCTTTCATTTTGCAATTCAATATTTTCAAGGTTTATTAAACCAGAATTTCCATCTTCATCTGAACTGGGAAACTATGGTTTAATCTCAGACTTTAAGCCATCAAACCACAGTTTAGCAGTTTGGATGCAACAGGAAAGCTTAGTTTAATAAACCCCAAGAGTATTTTGGCATGATGGAGAAAGTAGAAGGGGAGGTGGGGAAGCTGTCTTTGGGTCAACAACCATTGTTGGACCAAGTGTGTGCAGAGCAACTGCAACTGCATGTTCTCTCAAAACTGTAATACACTCTAATGCAGGGCTGGGGCATCTTTTCAGTAGAAAGGCTACATTCCATTATGGAAAACCTTTCAGAGACTGCATTCCCAATGTGTGGAAGGTGGTGCCAGGGGAAACAGCGGATGGAACAGTGGATGGAACTCTTTCTTTTGTACAGTAGGCCACATTCTAGCCACACAAATGCCCAAGGTTTCTACACCTACACCTATATCGCCATCAAGCAAGAACATTATCACAGTTCAAGGATATATTCCATCTAGCAAAAGCTCTTCAGAGGCCACAGAACAGGCCTGGTAAGAGGTGTGACCCAGTGAAGAGGCATGAGCTGGGAGAATCCCAAGGAGCAGTGAGATAGGCCTGTACCCCTGCATTTGATTCAGGCTTGAGGCTCCCAAACCGTGCTCTAAAGTAGTACTTTTATTCTTGAACTGAATACTGTCCCAATTCAAAAATGCGTGAGACAACTTGGTATGTGTAGAACTTCTGAATCACATTCGTAAGAAAAAAAGCCATGCCGCAACACCAAACAAAGTATCCACCCAAACTCAGGGAAACTTCAGAAATGACACTGAATGCAGAACAAGAAACTAATTTTGGAAGAAGAACAAATTGTGTTAGACAAAGTAGAAACAGGTAACCTACAGCTGCTGCCACTATCTAAATCTTGTCCAACGTTCTAAGGGCTTTACTGTATTTTCAGTCTCAAACTGCTTGACATCAACATCATGTTTAAACAGTCCAAGGAAGATCATGCACCTGAGATTTGTTGACCCATTTTACACTCCTACATGTAGCAAATATCATGATTATGCAAATCCTGTTCATCTCAGCTGACCAGGGTATAGTTGCCACATAGTCATTACTACCAAATACTCAAGTGTTGGTATTAAGAGATCAAAGTATTTTACTGGCTCAATGCATAGGCCTCTACAAAGTTTTCATTCTATTTAATATAATGAAACCAGCACACAAACATAACATTATTTGCCCCTCACAGGGAATGCCATATGAAGTAACAGTAATTATATTTTTCTTATGTATTTCCTGATATCAAGACTGTCAGCCGTAGCCAGTCATAGGTGAAGGTCTAAGTTCAAACGTCCAACTCTTCTTCCTCTATATTGAGCTTTCCTTTCAACTGGGGCAGATCCACTCAGATTGGCCTTTTATGCCGGTTATGCAGCTATGAATGTTTCCTCTAACCAGGATAAAGTCTCTGAGACTTCCTGCTCTTAGGTTTGTAAGCCAGGTGCTCAGGAAAGAAGATTAAAATTATATGGCCTGGCTCAAGTGGTCCACAAATTTTGGCATTCTTTGGCCAACCCAAACATTTGTGGTTGCAAGAACCATGCTCCTCCAGTAATGGGTGGGGTCTTGCCCAGACCTCACACAATATAGCTTAAGTCAAAGATAAACCCAATCTCCTCTCTGGAGCTCCAAGCTTGGAGCTGCGACTGGAGGTGAATGGGAGACAGCAAACTTCCACCCTGCTCCAGTTCTGAATGGACACAGGGAAGAGGTTGGAAGCTTGTTTTGACTCTATGCTAGCCAGGTGCCCAGAGGCATACAGCCAGCACACAGCGAATACACCTTGGTTTCTCCACTCCACCTTAGGAGCTGGATATTTAGAACCGTGGGTGCAAATTGTGGTTGGCACCAACTTTGGTTAGCAAAATGCTGGCATAGTCATAATCACAGCTATCTCTGAAATGGCTAGAGAATGATGAATGTCTGCACAAGTAGGTAAATTAATGAGGGAGAAACATTTAAGTCCACAGGGTGCTCCCAATCTCCTATCTGTAGTTAAGGAATACAGGTTGCATTACATATTCCCACTATTGTAAATATGCTTTCTGAATAATACCCACTTTCAAAAGATAACAAACATTTGTGACTTAATCAAATGCTGGGATTAAACAAAAGACATAAAATCACTACATCAGGACCCGTACAATGTGGACTTCCATCCTATTTTGACAAATTTGTATTAGTATTAAACTGAAGCGTACAATCAGTGACCTGTGCTCACAATTATAAAACTGTCATGATAGTGTGGGTCTTCCAAAGGAATAATAGATCCATTTTCTTGTCCACCAGCTCTCAGCTGAGCATGAATAGTGCTAGTTCTCCCTAAACCTTTTACCACTTGTAAAGAGGTATACAACTTTTCTTATCTTCACGATTGGTGCTAAATTTTTAAAGAGCAAAGTTCCTTTTAAAAACAGAGTCAATTCAGGGAAAAATTCAGAAATCTTGTCAACATAAAAAAGTCTTCAAGAGACTCCTGAAAGCCCAAAGTGAGGATGCTTGCTGAATTTCAGCTGGAAAAGTGTTCTTCAGACATCAAGTTTTGAGGTTAGCAATGCGTGGACTACAGTGCCCACATTATCCTGGTCCAGGTACAGATGTAACTGCTGTACCAGACAAAGCAGGTAAAAAGCACTTCTAGCCACCAAGGTCATTTTGGCCTAATGACAAAGACATTTCCAGGAATACCTTCCCAAGCTACATTTCCCCAAGCAACCTCATCCAGAACAGAAACTGGTCCGTAGGTTGCACAGCCTCTCCTAATTCAGATGCTATGTAGAGGTACAGCTGTGTGTCATCAGCAAACCGATGGCACCTTGCTCCAAAACTCCTAATGACCACTCCCAGTGGCTTCATAAAGATCAGACATAGGCAAACTCCGGACCTCCAGATGTTTGGGACTACAATTCCCATCATCCCTGTCCACTGGCCCTGTTAGCTAGGGATGATGGGAATTGTTGTCCCAAACATCTGGCGGGCCAGAGTTTGCCTATGCCTGATATAGATGTTAAATAGCACTGGAAACAAAACAATACCCTGCAGAACCACATTGGACAGGTGCCAGGAAGTCAAAGAGAACTCCCCCGATGCTACTTTGGGACTCCAATACCCACCCCGCACAGTTGATCTAGGAAGATACCATGGTCAGTGGTATCAAAATTTGCTGAGAAAGTAATTGTAACAGGGATGCACTCCTCCTGCCCTGATATAGGTCATCCATTAGGGCAATGAAAGACGATTCAGCACTGAAACCAGGCCTAACCCCAGATTAAAGTGGAGGCAGATAATCAATGTCATACAGGAACACTTGCAGTTGCTCTGCCACCACGTTCTCCTAGAATGGGACATTGGTAACTGGCTGGTAGTTTTTACACACCATTGGGCACAGGGTGGGTTTTTAAAGGTGCAGTCACATCACCAACTCTTTAAGAGCAGCTAGCACTTCCTCATCCACCCAGTAACACCGGCTGGCTTTAACCAGCCAAGAAGGGCAGGGGTCCAGAGGGCATGTGGTCAGATGCCTTGGGGCAAGTATCTTGTGAACATCATAAATTCTCATCATATGGAAATAACAAACGTCACACTGGATGCCTCAACTGGATTTGCTTTAACAGCAGCATCCATGTCACTACAAAGTCACGTCTCTCTCAATCAATTATGGAAAACTATTTTAAAATCCTGGGAGCCGCTATCATATTTTTAGGAGCCTGTGTGACCATATGTATGAAGTTTTTTTCAATCCTGATCTTGGCTTTTTGCTGCTTCCTTTCTCTTTCTACCTTCTGTACACTAGCAAATTCTGGAAACAGAATGTGTAAAATACACAGTATGCTTCTTTTTGCAACACCATGTGTTATCAAGAAAATTGGCAGAAAATATTTTGACTTTTTCCATAGGAAAAACAAAAAAAGACAAAACTATGAAAGCAATACAAAAAGTCTGTCATGAGGCTGGCATCAACATGCACTTTAACTCTTGGAATTAATAGCCAATGGCATTGCTTTGGAGGGGGGGGGATTTAATATTATCAAGTACTAATGTACCCTCATCTGTGGTGGTCAGGAATTCATGGCCTCCATGACAACTATGGGCCTATCTACATGCACACACTGCTGGACTGGACACACCGCTGGTGGATGGCTTTAAGATAACTGTCCATAACAAAGGAGTTTACTACCTCTTGTAGATTCACAGGGTTTCATACCCTCTGTAAAACTATCAGGATGGTCTGCTCATGGAGACTGATGGATCCAAATTAATTTCTGACTGCTCTTGGGTAGTTTCTAGCTAACATGACTGGCTATCATGTCAGAGGTATGGAATGGGGAAATGACCTGAGCAATTGACATGATCACTCACAAAATTTTCTTTTCCACTGCAACTCATCAGTACAGTGTCATCCAGCAGAGCTGCTCCAAGTGGTGAAGAGCATGTCAAATCCAAGTCCTCAAAGAAGAACCCTTGGTAGCCCCTCAGTGGCCTACTGTGACAAATTTGCACAACACTTTGCAGATGAAATCATTCACACCTGCTCTTTACAACTGCACATCTTCAGAAACAGAAACTATGGATGTATCCACAGTATCTGCTTTCCAGTTGATGAATATGTTTGAGTTGCTTCTGCCTGAGCATGTGGACAGGTTGCTTGGAGGTTTGAGACTGACTACATGCCCTCTTGACCAAAAGGAACCATCTAAATGTCTGGCAGAGGTAGTGAATGCTTCTTTAAGGGAGAGAGAGATGCCATCAGTTCTGCCACTGCTGAAAAAAACATTTCTTTGATCCTACATCTTGGGATAATTACCAGCCTACCTACCATTCTTGGGCAAGGTGTACAAGTGTTACAAATCTATAGACATTTTTGGAAAAGACTGGTTCCCACAATTCTTTTCAATCTGCCTCGGCAGTTTTGCTGGATGATCTATGTCAGAAGCTAAATGGGGGCAGTGCATCTCTCTTGGATCTGCTGGACCTCTCAATGGCTTTTGAGACTACCAACGATTATATCCTTTGGGTCAGGATAGGGCTTGGAAGCAGTTTCGCAAAGATTCAAGGTCTTATTGGTAGGGCAGGTCCTTGGCCTTTGGCTTCCAGAATGCCCCAGCATTATATTTTGTCCTCATGCTGTTCAACATTTACATGAAAATGAAATGGTTGGAGAGAATTTAGGGATTTGGACTAGATGTTGCCAATATACAGATGAACCTTAGCACTATCTCTCCTTTTCATCAAATGCCAGGGAGGCTGCAGAAGGCGTTAAACATTGCTTGAGCAGTTATGGATCAGATGTGAGTACAGTGGTGCCTCGCAAGACGAAAAGAATCCGTTCCGCGATTCTCTTCGTCTAGCGGTTTTTTCGTCTTGCGAAGCAACCCCATTAGCGGCTAAGAGGATTAGCGCTATTAGCGATTTAGCGGCTATTAAAGGATTAGCGGCTAAGCTGCTAAAAGGCTATTAGTGGCTTAGCGGCTTTGAAAAAGGGGGGGAAAGCGGGGGGGGGGAATGGCAAGACTCGCAAGACGTTTTCGTCTTGCGAAGCAAGCCCATAGGGAAATTCGTCTTGCGAAGCGCATCGCAAACGGAAAACCCTTTCGTCTAGCGGGTTTTCCGTCTTGCGAGGCATTCGTCTTGCGGGGCACCACTGTACATAAATTGAAGCTAAGCCTGGCAAAGACAGGGTGCTGCTAATTAACAGAGAAGCTATTCCAAGCCTCGGGGTACCACATAGTGAGTAGAGAACCTCTACTCCAGGTTCGTATCCTGGGGGTTCTCCTTGACCTAAATTTGCTCTAGGATACTTAGGTTACTATTGTGACCAGGAATGCTGTTGCAAAGCTTGGGTAAATGCATCAGCCATGCCTTTTCCTGGAAAAAAGCAGGTCTGGCCACTGTTGCACATGCTTTGGTTACTTCTATGTTGAATTTATTGTAACATGCTCTACGCTGGGTTTCATTTAAAAAGTGTTGGGAAACTTCAGCTAGTGCAAAATCCAGCAGCCAGAATGCTGGCTGAAACCTGCTTCATGGAAGATATAACCCTGGTGTTAACAGTTGCAACTGGCTTACAACTGCAAACCTTTACAATTTCAGGTGCTGGTGATTATCTATAAAGGCCTAAATGGTCAGAATAGTTGAGGATTGCATCCTTCCTCATGCATCCTTTCATCTTTCATAATGTTAAATAGAGGACTAGCTTCATATTCCTTTGCCTTCAGAGGCATGGTTGGTAAGGACACAGGCAGGGCCTTCTCAATAGAAGTATCAAGTATCTTCTATGATTGCAGAATGCCCTTTTAACTGTGCAGTCTGCTGCTACAGTTGGTTTACTGGTGCTCAACTCTCAGTTACTGTGATATTACTGCTGTTTTATCAGAGGTGTTTTTTCAATTATATTGTAAGCTACTGTGAAGCCTCTTGGAGCCAAGAGGCAAGTTATAAATCTTCTAAAATAAATATAGGTGATGCTGCTACGGTATCAACAGTATTCCACGCTAGTTTAAAATAGTCCACAATGTTTCTTTCACAGCCTGTGGCAGTGATTACACTATACTTTTCAGGCTAGGCCTTGCCCTCCAGTCACTTTCACACTCTACAGTATATTTAGGAACGGAAGAACACTTGACATCCACCCATTGTACATTCAGTTTGACAGTTAGTGGCAAATATTTGGATTCATCTACAACTATATCAATTATGTTACAGCACTATTTCATATAAACACTTAGGCAGTAACAGAATTTCTGGTCGGGTGTTCATTTCCCAATTGACCATGGATGTGAAATATTGGATTCATGCTGCTAGTTTATGGAACTTGTAAGTAATATAACTCCAACATACAAGGAGTGTACAACGTACTGCAATTTACCGTTAAATGGATAATGTATGCTAAGGTCCTATAAATGTGGGAGAGCTGTCATCTTGTATTCAAGCGAGATATCAGAAGAAACTAATTTTGTGGAGAATAAAGGTCGAGAGGTTCACTGTGATGAACAAGCCAGTTCTATACAAAATCAGGAAATGCACCCCATAGAGATACAGGATTAGTCAGGAAGCTATGAAAGGTACATAAGGAAGCAAACAAACCTGCTCATATCTTCTCCTGCTACCCAGTTACTAGATGGTGGTTCCCCACTCTCTACCAGTATGCCCAAAGTGGGAGAGTGTGTGTGTCAGAAAGAGAAAGAAACACAACTGTGGGCACCAGTTCCCAGTGCAGTTAACTCGCAATTCCTGTTGGAAGATTCCTTCACACACACCCCTTCAGCTAAAAAGCAGAGGAAGGAAAAAAGAAGAGGAAGAGGAGGAGGAGGAGGTTTGTGTGCTTTACACACGACAAGTTTTACTTTCAGTTAAAGAAACCGGGAAGAGGTAGGCGTGTGTGCGGGGGATGGAGAAAAGGGGAAAGGAAAACTCCTGGGGTCCACCCACCTCAAGGTGGCCTGAGCCGAGAGAGAGAGAGAGAGAGAGAGAGAGAGAGAGAGAGAGAGAGAGAAGCGGCTCCAGCAGCAAAGGAGATTATGACACTGGGAGGCAGAGTGTGCCTCGCCGAGGAAGGGGGCCTGGAGGGGGGCGGCTCCACCTCCGCGGCCAGGAGGCCCCAGGCTGGAAGGGATGGGGGGGGGGGGGAGAGAGGAAAGGGCGGCAAGGAAGGAAGAAGAGCTTTTCCGGGCCGTGAGGAGAGAAGGGAGGAAGGTACGGAGGAAAGAGCCTCGGCCGCCGCCACCACTTTTTCTCTTTTACCTGCTGCAGGTCTGTGAGGAAAATCTCCCTCTCGGCCGCGTTGGACGCCATTGCTGCGCGCTGGCTCTGGACTCCGCACCTGGGCGCCGCCGCCGGTGGGAAGAAGGCGGGTCTGGGCCGAGGGGGGCGCTCGCTCGCTCCTCAGGCGGCGGCGGCGGCAGGGGCGGAGGCGAGGGCTGAGGGGGGGGCGTCAACCCCCTCTCCTCACATTCCCATGAGGGGACGGGGAGGGACGGGGACAGGGGGTGGGTGCCGTTTCGCGTCGGGACGGGCGTCTCGCGCTCGCTCCCGCCCGTGCGCGCGCCGCCCTCCCGTTCCCGACCCTCCCACACACCCCTCCAGTGGGTGGTGGTGGTGGTTTCTCCTCCCTCCTCCTCCTTCCTCCCTCCTCCTGCGCCTCCGCCGCCGCCGCTCCTCCTCGACGTCGTCGTCGTCGCACCCTTTGGCTGTCACCCTGTCGTAAAAAGCGGCGCTGCTTGGCGGCCGTTCGGAGCACGTGACTAAGCCCGGGAGTAGGGGCGGGGCGCGTTCTGAGAGAGGAGCGGAAGAGGAGTTCTCTCCTGGAAGGGGGAGGGGGACACGGCGCTCGCGCTCTCTCGCTCTGTTTTCCCACGCAAGGGAGTCAGTCGCACGCTTCTCCCTCCCTGCCCTCGGGGAGCCGGTGTCACATAGCGGGGTTTCCACCCCGGCACGGCAAACTCCCCTCTGACCTCACTGCACATGCTCTCCGAACGAGTTCAAAAAAAGCGCACGCCCCCAAACGGACTTGCAACAGTGCCCGATTTACGTATAAGCTAAACAAGCTGTATCATAGGGCCCCACTCACTTGGGGGCCCCCAAGAAATTTAAAGGAGAAAAACCAAACACAGTGTACACTTCCAAAATATAAGATAAAAAACAAATAAAACCTACATACAGCGATTGTTTTGTATTGTGTAGGCTCCTATGATGTGAGTAGTGGGGCTGGCCTGCTAGCCCGTTCCCGAAAATATCACTGGTTTGCTCATTTCTATATACAGTGGATGCTCGGGTTGCGAACGTGATTCCTTCAGGGGGCGTGGGTTGCGATTTGGCACTTTTGCATATGCGCAAAGTGTGATTTAGCACTTATGCGCAAAGCGCCGAAACCCGGAAGTAACCCATTCTGCTACTTCTGGGTTTCGGCACTTCTGTACCCGAAAACGCGCAACCTGAAGCATCTGTAACCCGTGGTATGGCTGTATAGGGTGCCTACATTCTGCATGGACTGGTTGCATGGCAACACGTGCAAATGGCTTTAGATACCTCTTAGGTCCCTAAATTACCATATAGCATATATTCAACAAAAAACAGCAACAGTTTGTTGTTGACAAAGGACAGCTGGACATATAAAGGGCGCCATTACCTTCAGTAGCTTAGGGCCTCATCAAACCTAAATCCAGCTCTGCTCTTATCCCATGACTCGGGGGGGGGGGGGGGGAGAAGCTTTTGGAAATTATACGGTGTCTACATCGCCATTATCCACATGCTAAGTCTTTATCCACGTGCTAAACTCTAGAATAGACAGAACCTACCTTTGCACAAGCCATACTTATTGTTCTTGTTCATCTATAGTGATAATATAATGAGGTTATCTTGGTTGACTTTAATTATTCAACTATATATATATATATATATATGCGGGACGAAAGCATATATATATATATATATATATATATATATATATATATTCAGGAAACAGGTAATAGCACAATTCATTAAAAAAAAATTAATCAGAAAAAATTGTAACCTAACTTTAAGTTTAAAAACTTTACAATGCTCAGAAATTTTAAAAAATGTACTGTCTCTGCTCTTCCAGTAAAGGATAAATTTAGCATAAAATTTATCAAAACATTTCCTCTTCAAGGTAATAGGTCAGTTTCATCATTTTGGCAATATCCCAGTTCTTAGGAAACCATTATCCTGTGTTTGGCTGCTGATATGCTTTCAGTGTCGAGCAATTATAAATTTAGTCACAATCCATACATAACAACCAGTTCATGATTCTCTTTTTGGCACAAAATTCCAGCTTATGAAATGACAAAACTTTTTCCCAGAAGAACAAAGCAATGACTAAATCCACCACAATTTTCAACTTGCTATTTTGCTGTTGCTGCTCACCCTTGTGAATTGAAAGGCACTATTACAGCCATAGCAATGTTGTTCACATAAAACTTATCTTCGCTTTCCCCCTGTT
The DNA here is from genome assembly GCF_964188315.1 of Podarcis muralis. Taxonomy (NCBI): domain Eukaryota; kingdom Metazoa; phylum Chordata; class Lepidosauria; order Squamata; family Lacertidae; genus Podarcis; species Podarcis muralis. The sequence continues at coordinate 30,959,325 of NC_135659.1, forward strand.
TGCCAATGCCCTGGATGATGATACAGTTTTGTAATTGCTTGGCCTCAGTGGCTCATTGAAAAAGGTGAAAAGGGTTACCTTTTCACATCTGTTGACATCAGACATATATACCTTAATATTTGGATAACTGTTAAATAATAACTGGTTTTTTAAAAAGCAAAACCTTCACACCCTGTCAACTGGTTTCTCAGGCTGAATAAATTATATATATTACAGGGCGGGGAATATACGCTTGTCCAGATGTTGTTGTACTCTCAATTCCCATCAGACTTGGCCAGCATGGCCAATGGTCAGAGCTGATATTAGTCCTGCAATGTCTGGGAGCCACAAATTCTCCACCCTTGCTTAATCAAAATTAATTCATTATTATTTCAACAGCATTGATTAGTTTACAGCACAGAATAAACCCAAACTGAGCTTAGGCTATAAGCCAGGAGCAACCAAATGTGTCCTCCAGATGTTGTTGAACTACAGTTCCCATGTAGTTACATATTAAAGTCAACCAAGATAACCTCATTATATTATCACTATATTACTGTTATGCACTTACCCCATATTTAAATTTAAGGCTGAGATCTGCATTTAGCAACCTAGTGTTTGTTGAACTTCTTCAGTAATACGAATATTAAGATAGCAAAGAACCCATCTGAATAATTAGGAGGAAGCCTCTGACTCAAGTAAACGATAAATAAGTTATATTTAAAGGTATTAGAATCCACATTTAAAAGAAACAAATCATCAGGTCTAGATGGCATCCACTTGAACAAATGGCAAATCCACCCACTATTAAAGAACTCAGATGGGAAACTACTGATCTCCGAACAAAAAATGTGGAACACCCCTATCATTGGCCTTTCTGCCCAACGACAGGAAAGTGACTGATGTAGTACCACTTAAATAAAAATAAGGATCCAGGGACTTGAAATGCTGGCTATGGGAGTTGAAATCCAACAATCAACATCTGAATGCCCTACTGAACTCAGTTTCTAGTAAAGCTGCATTGGATGTGGCTGGACAATAAAATATTTTTTAATGCAAATAATAGTTTTAGTCTGTTTCCAGAGATGATGGATACCAAAATTCTGGGTTGTGTGCAATGGTTGTGTGAGCAAAAGGCAACCAATCTTTATCTGCTGGCACATGACCCCTCTTCTATTATTATTATTATTATTATTATTATTATTATTATTATTATTATTATTACTGTAACTTCACCAGTTTCAGACTGATGTCAATGAAGGACCTGAGGATGAGGCCCCTTGAGGATTTCAAGCCACCAAGCGCTTCACTCCAGAAATATGCTGCTGTATATTTTTCTACCTGCTACCACAGCCAACAAGAGACAGGCCAGCAGTATTTTTTTCACCTGGCTGGGCAGAGCTGGGGCCTCCACCATGGGGCAGCATGCCCCCAACCCCTGTGCTCCTCTCCTAACCTTTTCCAGCCTTTAATATCCTTCAGATAGGATTCTCCAAGGCCTTGGAGATTTCAGGAACATAGGAAGGTTCCATACACCATTGGTCTATCTTGCTCTCCAGCGTTTGAGACAAAGATCTCTCCCAGCCCTACGTCCAGACGCCAGGGATTGAACCTAGAACTTTCTGCATACAAACCAGATGCCCTGCTATCACAGCTCTTTACATTTCATTTCATTTCATTTCATTTATTAGACTTATTAGTCGCTTGTCACCTGAAGCTCTTTTCCTATCACACAGTTTCTGATAGTTTCAGTGGGCTTCTCTTGGCCATTTGGCCTGATGCTACTGAATCCTTTTCAAGCATGGGGCTAACATGTTAGAGGGACGTGGGTGGCGCTGTGGGTTAAATCACAGAGCCTAGGGCTTGCTGATCAGAAGGTCAGCGGTTCGCATCCCCGCGATGGGGTGAGCTCCCGTTGCTCAATCCCTGACTCCTGCCAACCTAGCAGTTCGAAAGCACGGCAAAGTGCGAGTAGATAAATAGGTACCGCTCCGGCGGGAAGGTAAACGGCATTTCCGTGCGCTGCTCTGGTTCGCTAGAAGTGGCTTAGTCCTGCTGGCCACATGACCCGGAAGCTGTACGCTGGCTCCCTCGGCCAATAAAGCGAGATGAGCGTTGCAACCCCAGAGTCGGTCACGACTGGACCTAATGGCCAGGGGTCCCTTTACCTTTTTAACATGTTAGAAATCCTAACTGCTGGCAAAAAGATTCACTGCCCTCCCACACTGGATATTTGCTAGAATGGTTTTCCATAACACCGAGAAAAGAAGTGTTATTTCAACAGAATAATTCTTAAAAAGAAGGGAAAACAACATGTTATCTAGTGAAGAAGAACATTGAACTTTACCTTTAGATAAATTAAGTGTTTATTCCTTCTTGAGGTACCTTGATTCCAGAGGTTCCATTCTGCAGCCTTCACTCCCATGGTTGTGTTTAGAAGCTGACGGTGCTGTAGAAATTGAGTCGAAAACCAGTCAGCTGGAGCATGCTCACTAAGTATGGAAAACAGGGTGGAGGATGTTGACTCAACACCATATTCCCCCCCCCAATCTTTTTTTTTTTTTTTAAAAAATCTTCTTAATTTAACTTCATTGAAGGATAGTCTGAGGCAAAGGTTGATATGGAAAGATTTTAAAAGAAGGCCATTTTCTGCAAAGATCTGAGTTTTTACTAACTTTCCACAAGCAACGTGGTCGTGGCATTCAAACTCCTAACGCATTTTGGAAGTGGTTATATTTAGGTGGGAAACATGGAAAAGGCATAGCTAAATGCTTTTGAAAAGATGGAAAAATTAGGTGCTGTCATGTATAAACACACACACACAAACACACTCAGTTCCTGAAGAAGCAGGTTTTAATAAGGGATTTGAAATCAACGTCTTCAGCTCTCCTGGGAGCTCTTTCAAAATCAAGAGAGCTATTCTGTGTCGAAAGTGTTTTCAGACGAAGGCAGTGGGCAAATTTCTGGCAGGGCTGAGCCAGTGGAAATTTGGCACTCTGATCAGTTCGACCAGGAAGCTCTGATAGGTTTGGAACGCAAGAGGGAAACTTGTTTTGGTGAGGCAGAGGCAGAAGGGGATGGCACAGCAACTGCAGAAACCTAAGCACTCTGCTTGCAAAAGAAAGTGTGTTTTGAGTTATGGCAATAAACACAGCATTGGCTTCAGATTTTGTGCTAAGCACTTTTAGCTTATTGGTTTTATTTTGGGACATAATTTCTTCTGTTGCACTATGTTGTTTAGACAAGAGGTAACCTATAATCCCCGCAGCGGGGTGAGCTCCCGTTGTTCAGTCCCAGCTCCTGCCCACCTAGCAGTTCGAAAGCACCCCCGGGTGCAAGTAGATAAATAGGTACCGCTTTATAGCGGGAAGGTAACGGCCTTTCCGTGCGCTGCGCTGGTGCTGGCTCGCCAGAGCAGCTTCGTCACGCTGGCCACGTGACCCGGAAGTGTCTTCGGACAGCGCTGGCTCCCGGCCTCTTAAGCGAGATGAGCACGCAACCCCAGAGTCGGACACGACTAGCCCGTATGGGCAGGGGTACCTTTACCTTTACCTTTACCCTATAATAAGGGACGCGGGTGGCACTGTGAGTAAAAGCCTCAGCGCCTAGGGCTTGCCGATCGAAAGGTCGGCGGTTCGAATCCCCGCGGCGGGATGCGCTCCCATTGTTCGGTCCCAGCGCCTGCCAACCTAGCAGTTCGAAAGCACCCCTGGGTGCAAGTAGATAAATAGGGACCGCTTACTAGCGGGAAGGTAAAGGCGTTTCCGTGTGCGGCTCTGGCTCGCCAGATGCAGCTTGTCACGCTGGCCACGTGACCCGGAAGTGTCTCCGGACAGCGCTGGCCCCCGGCCTCTTGAGTGAGATGGGTGCACAACCCTAGAGTCTGTCAAGACTGGCCCGTACGGGCAGGGGTACCTTTACCTTTACCTTTAACCTATAATAATAATAAAAAGCAGTGGGCAATAAGAAGGGGGGTGCCACCCCCCCCCAATTGTCTCAGTGGCAGGCAAATTCTACTCAGCCTCCTTCAATATACCACATCATCACAGGACTAGGTTCAGACCAAGCAACTCCAAGGGGTGTGCTGTGTTCAAGTTCACCCACACTATTGTTTTGGCCAGAGAAGGACTGATGCTGCTCTGTTCTGCTCTGTGCTCAAAGATGATCACAGTGGGTGCAAGGGATATTTTTTTTCCTTGAGCGAAGGTAAAGATAAAGGGACCCCTGACCATTAGGTCCAGTCGTGACCGACTCTGGGGTTGCGGTGCTCATCTCGCTTTATTGGCCGAGGGAGCCGGCGTACAGCTTCCGGGTCATGTGGCCAGCATGACTAAGCCGCTTCTGGCGAACCAGAGCAGCGCACGGAAACGCCGTTTACCTTTCCGCCGGAGCGGTTCCTATTTATCTACTTGCACTTTGATGTGCTTTCGAACTGCTAGTTTGGTAGGTGCATGGACTGAGCAACGGGCGCTCACCCCGTCGCGGGGATTTGAACTGCCGACCTTCTGATCGGCAGAACCTCCAGAACGAATTAAGTTCTTAACCCGAGGTACCACTGTAATGTACCCAAGCCAGAACAGAGTTAGCTAAAACAGTAAACATATATTTGTGGGAAATAATAGTCGCTTTAAACAGAATTTTTAAAATTGTCTGCAGGATGTGAACTGGCTGCTAATCTGTTACGGGGCCAAACTCAAGGATTGGTATGAATGTATTAGGCTTTACTTGAGGGGCTGCCTTATCTGTTATATACCCAGTGGGTCACTAAGTTCTGCAGAAGTCTCTAAAATAGCTGAAGCCTGCTGCACAGTAATTCAGAGCAGGACTTTCAGTGAGGCTGCCACTTTTCTGTGGAGCAGAATTCCTAGCGGTGCCCGCTATTTGTACTCTCTGAAAACAACGGAAGACATTTTCGTTTCGACAAGCTTTTCCAGCTGGGTGGAAAGGTTTATGCTTTAGAAGCTTACTGTATGTTGTTTTTAAATATGTATTTAGTTGTTGTTTTTCTGGTATTTTTTTATCTTAGTTATGTTTAGTTGTTTTTATGCATATGTTTGGAAGCTGCCTTAAGTCTTCTGTGGCAGGTGATTCATTAAATTAAAATGAGTTTCTAATAACCTAATCTAACCTGGATGACTATCCTCCTTAAGAGTTCTCCATTAAGCTATTTCCTTGTTCTTCGATTTCCCCTCCCATTTCTCATTCCCTCTCTCTGATTCTTCATCTCCTCTCCATTTTTCATCTCTCCAACTTTCATTCCCAACAGACATGGTCGCCTGTCTGTCAATCATGTGCAAGACGCTATCACACTCCTCTAGTCCCCAACATCCTTCCACTGAGTCTTCTTTTAATACTTTGATACTTTTCTGGATCAGAGAGCAAAGGCCCGTCTACCTCAGTGAGCCAATCAGATGCACACCATGCAGGAAGTTAGTAGTCCACTCTTGTTATGTGCCTTCTAGCAGTTGGAATTCAGTGGTAGAAGAACCGGAAAAACCACTTCTGGAAAAACCGGAAGAAACCACTTCCGGAATCTGCTAGTGATTGAGGCAGACAAGGATTTTGGACTTCTGCAACTGTACATGGTTTTTGCACTCAATAAAACCTGTAAAAGACAGGTCGGAGTCCTGGCTATTATCTTCGTGAGCAACCACACACATTCCTCACACCCATAAACCTAGCGTGATGTGCCCAGACTGGATAACACCTTGTGGGTTGTGTCCACTGTTGGCTCTTCCTTACTTTAAAGTGCATCCACTCACAAATGTTGGGGTACCTGATTTTCACCTATCTACCCCATCCCGCCCCCAGCTCCTGGGGATTGGGAGATGCTCTCCAGTAGAATGAGATATGACATGGAGGGCTGCAGTAGGCAGGGGAGGAGCTGCAAAAACTTGACTGCCTCTGAAGCTGGAGCTTCTGAGCAACCGGAGAACCAGCAAACTCTCATTCTTCTAGCTGGGGAGGCTCTTTTGGGGATTATGGGACTAGAGTTACCTAAACAATATGAAATGTTATTTATGTATACAGCCACAGCTGCTCATACAACATTTGCCCAAAGATGGAAAGAAGACCATGTCCCGACCAAAGAAGAGTGGCAACAAAAACTATTGGAGAATGCAGAAATGGTGAAACTTACTGGAAGAATAAGAGGCCAAGACAGTAAAGTTTTTAAATACGGAGTGGAAAACGTTTATTGAATATTCACAAAATTATAAATCATTAGCAGGATTAACGTAAAAACATGCAGTGGAATAAAACATATACCGATTATATGGGATGAATAATAATTTGGTTTAATTTTGAAATGCAGTAAAGCATTATACTATAAGGAACTGCAGAAAGAAGGGGAGGGAAGTTGAAACATGATATATATAATAATTTGTTCCTTTTTTGTTTTGGTTTGTTTTTTGTAAAATGAAAATCATTTTTTTTAAAAAAAATAGATGGGGTGGGTGGGGGCTCAGCATTTCTGATACCCAGACCTCTGCGATTATCAGCTGTGAATCCATGTTGCAAATTTCAGGTAGCATGCCACCATTCATGTGAGCATCGTGTTCCTATTCAAAGGAGGGAGCAGTTCACCCTGAGATCAGCTCAGGAGCTGTCACCAGAGAAGGGAGTTTAAAGGTAAAGGGACCCCTGACCATCAGGTCCAGTCGTGTCCGACTCTGGGGTTGTGGCGCTCATCTGACTTTATTGGCCGAGGGAGCTGGCGTACAGCTTCCGGGTCATGTGGCCAGCATGAGTAAACCGCTTCTGGCGAACCAGAGGAGCGCACGGAAACGCCGTTTACCTTCCCGCTGCAGCGGTACCTATTTATCTACTTGCACTTTGACGTGCTTTCGAACTGCTAGGTTGGCAGGAGCAGGGACCGAGCAATGGGAGCTCACCCCGTTGCGGGGATTCGAACCAGCAACCTTCTGATTGGCAAGCCCTAGGCTCTGTGGTTTAACCCACAGCGCCACCCGCGTTAGGTTCTAAAAAAAGAAGAAGAAAAAAAGAGAGGTATGCTTTATCAGTGGTGGCAACTGAAGACCAAAAAGGCTAGAACCAAAGAGTCTTCCAGACCTTCCGGGATGGTTGCTATGAATCTTCTGACCCAAATTGGCTCAGATGAGCTACAAATGACATGTTATATCTACAGAAATATTGTAAAGAAATGGACTCACTAGCAGGGTTTGAGAAAACGCTTACAACTAAGAAAACAAGAGTAAAGGTTAAGAGATAACAATCTGGAAATTAATTAAATGTAAGATGTAATTGGAAGGAAATTTGGTATAAAAATGATAATAATATAAGAGCATTCAGTTAAAAGATGAAAAATAAGATAAAATTAAGCAGAAGTAGCAAATAGTTAAAGAACCAGAAGGGGAAGTTGAGGAAAGTCATGGGATGGGCTGTGTGTTTTGTTTTGTTGTATTTCCTTTCATATGATTAATATGTTGAATATAAAATGTGAAATTTAATAAAAACTTATTAATTATTATTTTTTTTTAAAAAAAGAGCCACAAATGGCAACGGTAGACGTTTTGAGTCCTCCGCATACTGGTGGAAATAGAGAAGGGGAAGGTATTGTGTGAAAAGCAGGGTAGAAATGTGAATACAATTTTAAATAAGAAGTAGAAATCTCTGAAGCAAGATATTTAGCAGAAATAAGACAATATGTGGGGGTTAGTAGGAATGAAGTGGTTGTGACTTAAAAGGAAGTTGGATAATCTGATATCAGCGTGTATGTAACAACTTTGAAAACGCTGGATTTGGTCTTGTTAAATTTATGAAGCATGTACAGTACACAAGCCCATCTGAAGCTAAATCAAATGGGGAAATCACTTAATTTTTTTAAAAATGAGAGTACTGTACTTTTAAATCTATCTTTTCTTGCAGTTCCTGTTGCTGTGTTGACAGTGACAAACGGACAAACAACCACCTCAGCATTATATAATGTAGTTTGTTTATGTTAACTTCTTAGTTCCTTGTACTGTAAGGACAGACATTTCACAATGTCCTGTGGTTTAAATGGGAAAAATTAGTACTGGGAGGGTGTTCAGTTTTGAAGCGCTGAAGATTTTACTTATTACATGAAATTGCTCCATCTAGTGGTCAGCTGGTAAATGTGTGACTTTTACTCCAGTTATGTAATAATCCTAAAGACACAGAACTACTAGTATGACTGTCACACTCATTCATAATTGCTATGGTATGTTTGTATCTCGCTAAGAAAAAGCCTATCCAGATATGCAGACTGTTGGCAGGTGTTTTAATCTGGGTTTGGTTTTTTTAGCATGTTGTTGATTTTATTTTTTTATTTTCAAAAGTTTTTTAAAGTTGCTTTTAATTGCTTGTACTGATGATTTAATTGTTTTTATTCTTCTCATTAGCAGCTTTGAGGTTTGTTTTTGTTATAAGTCAGTGGGGTGTGTGTGTGTGTGTGTGTGTGTGTGTGTGTTTGGGATACCAGACCAAAATAAGTAGAAAACTTATTTCTAGTCTACTTAATTAGTAGAAAGCCTGTTATAGATGTCATTCATTCATTTTTCTTGTGAGTGCAGAATTGTTTATCTGTACAAAACCCATCAACCTCATATTTACTGTTTAAAAAATGTAATGTCCATCATGCCTAAAACCCCCATCAAAACAAAGGTTGTGTACCCACCATAAAATATATTACATTTAAAGTACCTCCCCTAGAATCATGGGAATGGTAGCTTAAACTTATAGAGCTACAATTCCCAGCACCCTTTACAAAGCACAGTTCCCAGGATCCTTTGCAGGGAGGATGTGCTTTAAGTGTATGGTGTGCAGTCAGTCAGAGATAAGCACTTATTTCAGAAGGAGGCATAACCATGTGCTGGAACGGATTTCATTCAACTTCCGAGGTACGACTGTATTTTATTTCAGTGGTATCATATCCGCAACTGTTATGTACTAAGCTTGGATCCTAGAACAATAGGCAAGTAGGATCCTAGAATGCAACAACTGATTGGCCTGCAGGAAAAGACCAATCAGGCTCCAGGAGGAAGTTAATCAGCCTATTAGGCTGGTAGGATCATAGAATGCAACAACTGATTGGCCTGCAGGAAAAGACCAGTCAGGATCCAGGAGGGAAGCAGAATCAGCCAATCAGATGGGACTCATTGTGTAAATAATGTATATAAAAGCCTGAGGTTTGGGGGGCAATTCAATCACTGTTTTACAAGCTGCAATAAAGAGCATGAAATCACTACAGGACTCTGAGTATATTTCAGCAACGTTTAAGATCTTTACAGTAAAGCATTCTATGTTGTTGTTGTTAAAAACCACAGTGTGCTTCTTCAGGGATGTTTCTAGTTCTACAGTTAGGGAAGACTTGCAATGCAGAGGCAGGACAGTTATTTAGTTCCAGGTTCAACCCCTGTCATCTACAGGTAGGACTGGGAATGTCCCTGTCTGGAACCCTGAAAAACTGCTGCTGGTCAATGTATACAATACTGAGCTACATGGACCAACGGTCTGATTTGGCAAAAGGCAGCTTCCTTTGTTCCAACATAAGCCAGAGAAATTGTTTCCTTGGCGTGTGTGATGCCTCGGAAGAGAATTTGTGGCCCAGAAGGAAGAACCTCATGAGCTGCACCAATGTATGTCCCTGGCCACACCCACTATTGGCCTACAGTTCTTAGAAGATTGCCCTCCAGGGACTGCAGCCGTTGGGCTGCAGTAAGGGGAGCAAATAGGAAGGCACAACAGAGAAGGCTCCATTCAATGTCACCACCAAATGAGCCTCTCCTAAGTGCATTCCCCTTCCACTGATCTTAAAGCACTGATCTAGCGAGAATCATAGAGTCATAAGCTTGTAGAGTTGGAAGGGACCACAGGGGTCATCTAGTCCAACCCCTTGCAATGCAGAAATCTTTTGCCCAACATGGGGTTTGAACCCACAGCCCTGAGATTAAGAGTCTCCTGCTTTTATCAACTGAACTATCCCAGCAGTATAATATAAAGAGAGATGCACCTTCAGGCTTGCAAACTATTTAGGGCTTTGGGCTTTGCTTGGAAATGAACAGCCAGTGAAGATTTATTTTTTGGGGTGGGAACCTGATAAATAATAATAATAATAATAATAATAATAATAATAATTTATTTGTACCCTGCCCATCTGGCTGGGCTTTCCCAGCCACTCTGGGCAGCTTCCAACAAAGATAAAAAATACATTAAAATGTCACACATTAAAAACTTCCCTACAATGTAGTTTGAGTGAGCAGAGGCAGTCAAAACTCTGCCCTCTTCATTGTGCACTAATCAAAGTTTTCAAACAGTTTTTAAAGGCAGCCCCATGCAGAACCCCTTTATTGAAAGCAAGTCCGTCTATGTTCGACGGTGCTTTCCCACTAAGAAAAGCATTCGAGTTTGCAGCCTGAGGTCACTATTATCTACACGCACAATTCAGTGGATCTTACTTCTGAGTAGACATGCATAGGATCACGCTGTTCACTGCCTCTTGTCCAGTTCTGTGGGCACCTGAGGCTCAACAGAGGAAGCAGGCAATGTCCAGTCACAAGCCAAAATCAGGACCTTGGAGAGCTCCAAGGAGCCCTACTAAGGCAGCAGGAAAGTTGTCTCTGCGGGGTGCTAGGCTTGTCTGAAGCCTTTTGTTGGTCAACAAGGCTTGAGTTGCGGTAGGCTCTGCCTCTCTGCAAGAGTTGGCCGGCTGATTAAAGGGACCTTCCCTTATTTTGCAAGGTTTATCTTTGATAAGACTTTGGGGCCAGAGGTCTTTTGAGACAGAGGATGGTGACAGGACTGTGTCCTGCTGGGAGGGTCCTGGTGGTTATTCTCCCTCAGGAAGTAGTCTCAAGTTGTTCTCATCTGAGTCCTCAGCTGCAAGGTCCTGGGTCTTGGCATCTGTGGCTTTTGATAAATGTGCATGAGAAAGCTGTGGAACAGCACTACTAAGTTTAGACCAGGGTTTCTCAAATGTGGATCTCCAGGTGTTGTACTACAACTCCCACCATCCCTAGCTAGCAGGACCAGTGGTCAGGGATGATGGGAATTGTAGCCGAAAAACAGCTGGAGACCCAAGTTTAGGAAACCTGGTTTAGATAGTGGTGTTGGGGATATTGCGATCATGGGGAGAGCTTTCTGCATTGTTTTGTTTAAATTAATTTAGCAGATACATTTATTTCACAACAGAAAAGGTTTGAGAATGTGCCTACACTCTTCACAGAATACTGTTGTCGATGCCCATTAGTAATAACAATCACTGGAAGACAAAATTGTTTTAGAGGGCGGGGGGGGGGGGAGATGCTTCTCCACCCTGCAAGGGATTTAAACGAAGAGCAGGTTTCATACATAAAACTTAGGAGCACCACTAAATTATCATCAAATCAGTTCAACTTCAATTCCAAGCATAGCACTCAGGCCACCTAATTAGAAAGCCAGTTGCTGTCCGCTAGCAAAGAACTGTGTGATAAGTAACACTGTCTGTTCATTCAATCATTCATGTCAAGCTGACAATCAATTCCTTCAAACTAATGACACTTTCTGATAAGATAGCCAACTGCTTAGCTATGGAGAGGAAGGGAGATATAGCTTTGATTTCAGATAAGGCACATAATTCTTGGTTAGATGTACTGACCGGAGTAGGAAAACTAGAGAACTTTTCCAAGTGTTCCCCTTTGAGGCACACGACTCATATAGAGTAAACTTCAGAGATGGGAATGGAGTTGGTGGATGGAGAATTTTGGTAATGCAGAACTACCCCTCTCTCAAATTTCTGGCTATTTGCTATCTCCCCCATGGGGCCTATTTCATAAAAGATCAAGCTGAAGTGAGATTTGAACCTCTGGCTTACTTGCTGCCCGGCTAGATGCTCCAATGATAAAATACTCGTATGTTAAAAGCTGGGCACCATGGCAGGAAAGGCTAGTTCCAACACATTGCTAATCTGTTGTAGGCAAGGTTACGGCTTTCCATGCTTTGGACACATCTCATGACTACCACATTGAATCCCTCCGCTTAAAAAAAAATCTATACTGTCTTTTAATACTAATAAATTTTCCAATTAAAAACAACAACAATTGACAGCAACATTTAAAACTATCTAAAAGCATTGCGAAACAACAGAGCAGCCAAGGACTCGATAAATTAAAGCTGTCAACTTCCACAGAGGCTAGAATGTCTCTTCGTAGCCCTGATTGCGCGCATTTATCTCAGGCCAATTGTGTGCTGGGAAAATAACCAAGGATGGCAAAGGAGCTGGGGTGTCATGTCATCTGGTGTCCTGTAAATATAACTGATTGTTCTTTCTACCTTCTGCCAAATGAAGTCACTACCAGACAGTTCCCAAACATGCTATTAAACTGGCTTCAGTGACCTTACACCACTGGCAGTTTGTATGTCTGAATACTTCAATTTTAATAAATTTAATAATAATAATAATAATAATAATAATAATAATAATAATAATAATAATAATAATAATTCATTATTTATACTCCATCCATCTGGCTGGGTTTCCCCAGCCACTCTGGGTGGCTCCCAACAGAATACTAAAAACACAATAAAAGATCAAACATTTAAAACTTCCCTAAACAGGGCTGCCTTCAGATGTCTTCTAAAAGTCAGATAGTTGTTTATTTCCTTGACAGTACATTCCTTTATGGGAGGGCATTCCACAGGGTGGGTGCCACTACTGAAAAGGCCCTCTGCCTGGTTTAGGAAAAACACCCCCAAATTATACGAGATTACTTCATTACTTCCTATGGAGTCAGTTCGCACATCCAGCAGAAAGCTGTTAGGCCCCAGGTTCACAAATGAATCTCCAGGACTTTGACTGCAGCATCTAGGGGTGATGTTTTGTATGTGTGAATGAGCTAACCCACTTCAAATAGCAGCAAGAGAATTTCCACCATACGCACAATGGTAATTAATCAATGGTGTGTTGCATTTGTGTGTAGTGGCCCTGACATGCAGATGGGAAACCGTGGCCCTAAATACCCCCCCCCCCATTATCCCATGGGGCTGGTGATGGGAACTGGAGTTCAACAACTCCTGGACATGTCCCCTATTCCTCCAGTAAAGGAATGTACTACCTTGGTGACTGAATGAAGTTGAGGCTTTCTTACGGCAGTCCCCAACGCACGATATTTCTTTCAGGCAAACCTCGCCGCATCCGAGTGAGGACTGCACGATCAGCACTTAGTATTTGCCTCGAGTTGGCAATTGTTTTCTTTGATGCAGTTCCTTGCAGCATTTTGACAAACAAGGAATGAACAGCTTATCTTATAAAGATTTATAGCCCATAGCTTCTGTAGTCTTGTGAAAGAAGACATCTGCTGTGCAAATGGCAAGGTTAAAGTGATTGTGTATGAAGTAAATATAAACTTCAGCTAGTATTTCATTCTGAAAACCAGTTTAGGCAATACTCAGATAACTTTAAATGGAAGCTCTTTCATAAACCTGACCCTTCCGTGAAGTTTTGTCACATTCAAGGTCATATATATATATGCTTTCTGTGAGTTTTACCTCACAACCAATTCAAATTTGTAGACACTTCCCCCTCCTTTCTTACAAGAAAATACTAGCTTAAAAAAAATTCCAACACTCCTTTTAATATAGCAGTTGTGATATTTGATTCATCATTACGGGACGGCCTCTGTTGTCGATTTGTTTAGAGTGTGTCATATAACCCATTACACCCCAAGTCAAAAGCTGTTCATTCTACATTGATTAATGTACTGTACATATCTGAAATTGCTTAGTCTGCTAACTTTGTTTACTTTTTCATCTCTCTAAACAATCAAATGAAGCATCTCTGAAGACACCTGATTGATGCCGTCAGCGCTGTACTGATATTAGAGTTTTCCAGCAGATGTTCAGAGCACAGCAACCACATCAAGTGTATTTTCAAATCTGTTAACTTTAAAGGGCTTGGTTGGAGTATTTCCTCTCTCTTAAGCAGAGAGGTGCAGCCGGGTTCTGTGTCTTTCCCCATCCTGTGTAGCTTCATATTCACAGACAGAAGAACAAAATGGTAGAGTCTTGATGTAAAATGGGTTATACCACTTTTGACTGCTGAGGGTTTCATTTTTGTGTGTGTACATCCTGGGCATTTTTAGTTGGAGCCATTACACAGTATTTTCTTTCTCTTTGGTGATCACTTGTAGCCAAGCAAGATTGTCTTCCATGAACTTGGTCTTAACAGTGAGTCTGTAAGTGACTGTGCAGGCGAATTCTGGATCCACACGTCCTTCCACAGTAGGGACATAGGTTTCCTGGCAGGAGTTGATCACAGTGAGGGTTTGCCAAATGTGCCTTCCTCTTAGCTCATTTCTCCTTATTGCCCTGAGTTCGTGCTCCTTCAAAGTCCACGACACCTTTGGTAAAGGCTGTTCTCCAACTGGAGAGCTTGCTCCAATTGGAGCCATTTTATGATAAATCCAGAGGTTTTATACTTAGAAGCCCTGACAATTGATTCCTTTAGGAATATAGGAAGCAGCCTTATTCAGAATCAGTATTGTTCACCCTGACATGTGGTTCTCCAGGATTTCAAAGAGGGGACCTCCCAACCTGATCTGCTGATAGCAGATATTAAACCTGACTCCTGTGTGCATGGCAGATGCTCTACTACTGAGTTATGGCCCTTCTCCACTTCAGATGCTCACAGAGATACATGGCTGTCCATCACATCTGCCTTCAATCAGTTCATGCAAGTCTCATTTTTTCTTCTACCCACGATTATATCAGGGCCCAACTTGAGGTGATGTCAAGCAGATAACAGCTGCAGCAGGCTGTGAGGAAAGACTGAAGAAAATGGGTAGGTTCAGCATAGAGAAGAGAAAACAGAGGGAAAATCATGATGGCACTAAGGATGCCACATAGAAGAAGGCAAAGTTTGCTGCCTCAGAGGGCAGGACTAGATTTAATGGGTGTAAATTACAGGAGGGTAGACCACCATTTAACTTTAGTAGACACTCCTTTGTGGTAAGAGCAGAGTTCACACTAGTACCAATGTTTGTGCTTTGGGCTGTCCCTCACTGGAAGTCTTCAAACAGAGGTTGGACATCTATCCATTGGAGATGCTGTAACTCTGGGATTCCTGAATGAGCAGAAGGTTGGGCTCTATGGTCCCGTGCCCCCATGATTCCAACTCTGTTTGCCCCCCCCAGCTCTATGATTCTATGAGGCTCTAATATATTACTGTTCTCATATAACATTTCTCTCATACTTGCAGATGTTGTTGGAAAGATCGTTAAATGGAATTTTATAGAACACACTTGTATTTCATTGGTTCATTATTTCCCCCATATATCTCTTGCTATTACTTTACTGTTTTGCTCTGATTTCTTCCATTACATATCCAAAACTTTAATCTATGGCTCATCTAATTTGCATGTTCTTGGTATATTGGTTGATTCAGAACCATCACAAATCATTATGAAGTGGATAATATCCACTTTCATGCTTGATGGATGATTAAAACTACCAAGCAAATGTCTCTTTAATATTGTGGTTTGAGAGATATAATGAAGGTGCAAAATGGTCTCCTTCACTCTTTGAGGCATTTTAGAATACTGATAGCTTCCCCCCCATAAAATTAAGTGCCATTTGAAATAAGCTTTCATGAAATAATATACCATATTCCCTTTGCCCAAAGGTGCCAGCCCAGGTTAGAATTTGTGTTGTGTATAGTCTGCCAAGCACAAGGCAAGATGGTAATTGAGTTCTGTGGTGGAAAGGTGATGGTGTACTTCAGTCACCCATCTGGGATAGCTGGGTGAGTAGAGCATGGGACTCTTAATCCCAGGGTTGTGGTGTTTGAGCCCCATGTTGGGCAAAATATTCCTGCATTGCAGGTTGTTATTGTAGCCTGAAGGGAACCCTTGAGGAACACAGTCCATGTTGCAGAGCTTGTGAAATACAGTACACACAACCCTGGTCTTGCAAGGCCTAAGGTGCTAGAGCAGGGATGGGGAACGATTGGTTCCCAGTGCTGGATTTATGTATAGGCTAAGTAGGCTGAAGCCTAGGGCCTCTAAATGTAGGGGGCCTCTCCAGCCACCCCTCCCGCTCCCCAGCGGGCAGTCTCCCCTCTCCCAAAATTGCAAACCCAAGACTTCATGCCAGGGCAGGGCAACTCAGGCCTCTAATTCTAGGGGGCCTTGCCAGCCTGCCCTCTCCCCAGTGCTGCAGTCTCCCCTCTCCCAAAATTGCAAGGGCCTAGTTACTGCTGATTTTACTGCTGGGTTGTTTAAGAGGGCATGTAATTGGTGGTGTGCTAACCAGGACATTGGGTGTCCTCTAGTTTGTCCTGTATTTCTTGTGTTGACAAAGGTTTGTTATTTTTATAGAAGTCTATTAGGCGATAAAAACCTGGCAAACCAAAGGCTTATATCTGGAGGTTTTGTCCTGCCTGGTTGAATAATGGGTGGTACCCCAGGGGAATTAGTAGGGAACACTGTGTTTTATGAATGGACTCTGTATTTTGTGAATTACCTAAGAGCCACCAATAGGAAGCTCTAGAATCTGATAGCTAACCAATTGGGTACTACCAAACAGCGACCCCTATTGCTGAAAGCAGGTAACCAGCAGGGAATGCTTCAGCTCAGCCTTTGCACTGTTTACTGAACACCCCCTGCTGTGCAGATAATGGAAAAAGCTCATAAATTGTATCCTTTCTGGCATCCTGGCCAACTCTATTATGCTGGTGTAAACCCTAGTGCACCAGAAGCCCAGAAGAGCAGCAAATAAAATCCGCTCATACGTCAGCGACTGATAAGACTTATCAACCAGTTCTTCCAAAGTCTTCCTAAATTATAAAGCTCCAAAATACAGGCCAAAAGAGAACAGGTCTGGGAAGAGCAAGGCATACAATGGGCACCACCAGTGAAAAGGCCCTGCTCCTTGTAGCTCCTGCCCTGTCGTTTAAAAGGGTGCCCACTTGCCCTCCTTCTTGACATGGAATGCTCTCTATTGGAGTCTCCAGGTCCAATATAAAGACCATAAGAAGGGAGAGCAGCGACCTTGAAGTTCCCAACAGCTGTTAAGCAAGCAAGTACACAGGTCACCTTTGTCACAGTCAGGATGCCTATGTCCTGGCCAGTCCTGCGCCCAATCTTGTTTGTTCTCACTAACCAAAATTATATTATCCACACATACAAGCGGAAAAGTTGTTTTCCTTCATTTACAAGGAATCGTACAAAACAAAGTGACACTAATAAAGAAAAGTCGCAGGGTGGCAACAGGAAGCAGACTAAAAATGCTTTTGCAGTTCATTAAAACTATCCAGCAATATCAAGTTATAGGAAAACTGGTGCTATTAACAGTAATCCTTCTAGATGGTTAATTGGTTCGACAACTTCCATGCACATGACGTGTGATGCTAATTATTTCCCCAAAGAGTTAAATGATAACTAATCAAAGGCAGCTACAGTTGCAAATGGCAACAAAATATCTGTGAGAGGAAGAGGAGCAGGTTCGCTCAAGCGTGTTGCAGGTAGAAATACTGTTTGTAATTAAGTGAGAGCAGTAGTTTACTTGCTCGAACAAACAAATAAGAAAGTTTTGAGAATTTAAATTCTAGATTAAAATTGATTACTTAATTTAGAAGGGGATTGTAACAGAAACACTGGGCCTAATTTGAATAGTAGAGTGGCTGGTATCTGGTGGGCAATCTCATCCTTTATTTCCACACTGTGGCTGCAGACGAAATCACCTCTCAGGAGAGTTGTGAGGGTCAGATGCCTTGTCAATCCCAGCAGGTATATAAGAGGCCTTCGCCCTGGTCAGGTATTCGGCCTGGCCTATCCTCCAACATTTCAAAAATCACCACCACCACCACCATCATTTTACTATTTATAGTCCACCCATCTGACTGGGTTACCCCAGTCACTCTGGGTGGCTTCCAACATATATAAAAACATTATTGTCATGGTCCGGGTTACAGGCAGTCGGAGTCCTGGCTTGGTACGTCGGGACCGGGGTAGAGGACGGGAAGCAGGAATCAGCGGTCCAGGGTCAGGAAGCCAAGAGTCAGGAAACCAGGAGTCAGGAAACCAAGAGTCCACGAATCAGGAAACCAGGAGTCAGGAAACCAAGGGTCCAAGATTCAGGATACCAGGAGTCAGGAACCCGAAGCACAGCTAGGTGGGTAGCGTGTTGCTGTGGCAAAGAGCCAGAGGGAAATGCTGGTCTTATATACCCCTCCCGGCCCTTGCCACCAGGTGCTATGAGTCTTCTGTCAAGCCTCACCTGTCTGTCCACGCTTTGCCCTTCTAGGCCAAACTCAGGAAGGCCCCAGTCCTGCGAGGCCCTACCAGTCACAGGGCCTGGATTCTGCATGCACTCTTGACAATTACAAAACATTAAACATAAAAACTTTCCCATACAGGGCTATCTGCAGATGGCTTGGGAGTCAGGTAACTGACTCCCCAACATTTCTCCAGTGGAAATAGAGACATCCTACCGAAAAGCGAGGCATTCTGGGATCAAATCAGAAACTGGGGTGGCATCTGTAAATCTGGGGCTGTCCCTGGAAAAAAGGGTCACTTGTGTGAGTGTGAGTGGAGGGTGGCCAAAAGGATTGCCACTGCAGTGCTGTTAAAACACAAAGTGATATATTTGGTTTGGGAGTAGGGACCCCTGCTTCACACTCAGGGTTTAGGCCCGCTTGATCCAAGTAGCCACAGCAAGCTGCCCTCAGTTTTTGCTCCCTTCCGAAACCTGCCAGTGTTTGTCTCGAGCGCGTGGTCTGGGAACCCCTCTGTGCATTGAAATGAAATGTCAGCATGGTGTCATTCCGATATGTCAAGTGCTAAACTAGCGCTGGGATACTGTTTCCTAAGATACGGCATGAGAACAACATCATTTCATTACAGGTGTATAGGGACTCCTTAACCATGACATTATGTCTCCGCTACACTATAAGCTGACAGCAGCAATGCAGCTTGTTGCAAACCTGCAGAGACACCACAGACGCATTCAGAGCTGCTGTTGGAATGCAAATTTACAGCGGCTGTAACTACAATAGGAGGAGGAAAGAGGGTTGCTATCCCATTCCCAGCTTCCCAAATCCACACCATTCGTTCACTTCTGTGATTCCTCTTAGGTAGTACAGTGGTACCTTGAATGCTTGAAGGGCAAAGACTTGATCTCTGCTGACTCAGAAGTCAGGGCTGGATCTCATGGGCTAATGTTGCAGGAGGGTAGATTTTGGTCAAACATCAAGACAAATGCCTTAATGGTAACAGGAGTTCAATGACAGAAGCAACTACCTGCGTGTTTGTAGGGGAAGGTTATTGCCTGGGACGGACCAATTGCATGGTGAATTGAGTCAATTTCACCACATCAGACAGTGAGGCAAACATACATATGTTTTGGAGGAAGACGAACTGCAGCAGAAGGAAAACAGTGCTGCAGGGGATTAATACAGGGCAGAACAGAAAACGACACCTGCTTCCATTCCTAGCTGTAGCCAAGATTTGTCCTTGGTTTAACACTCATGGTTTGTTTGGGGAGAAAACCACCAACCTGGGTTTACACATCACATGAAACCAAACCATGTTTTAGATACGAGGAGCACAGCAGCAGCTTCTGGTCTTTTCCTTCAAGGACGTTTGCTTTCTGCAAACTGGGAGAGATGTATGCTGGATTTGCCTTATCCTAAAACTAGGGTTGCCATATTTCAAACAGTGAAAATCCAGACAGAAAAGTTGTTGAGCTTTTTATGGAAAATCGGCACTGCCACAAGTGGACATTTTCCTGGATATTGGTCCGATTTTCACCCGGACACTGCTGCTGTCTGCCGTTTTCCAGATACGCCCAGGAAAATCTGGGCATATGGCAACCCTACTTAAAACCCCACATAGGCTTGCATTCAAATTCATTACTTTTGTTTGATGCTTAAAGTTATTGTGGACGATAGAGAAACAAAACAAAACATATGCTGTGATTGCCTGTCACCAATTGCTTCTCTTAGTGCTCCTTCGGAAACAACTTCAGATATGACACCGTATTAATGCTTCTTATTGAAATTGCTTGGAGCCTGTTTTCAAATCCAATTGTCGTGTAATTCAGCTCACATCATTTGGCAGCGGTTGCCATTAAACCTTCCTGAGAAGGGTGCCCTTGTGGATTATTCCAAATTCCCAGTGCCCTCCCCCAGTTTATTTACAAAAGACAACCCCCCCCCCCCACCTCGGCAAGGTGAACCCACAGCAAAGTTGAACGTTTTTGGTGGTCAGTATTGACTCTCCACAGTCTTTGTTGAGTACCGTGAAGGGTACTTAGGAATGCCTAGTGCTTTGCTCGCAAGATTCCACTTAATGAGCTAGCCAAGTTAATAATTCTTGCTGGGGTTTTTTATTTGTCAAGAGTTCAATATTTTCCTGATATGAGGTTTGCTGTTTCATCGTGCCTTAAATGGCAGTTTCTAATTAATGGCACTTGAATGTGTTCTTCCCCCCTCGCCCCCCGGCCCCAAATTCATACAACAGGCTTGGTTACAATTTATAAATGATTTTAAAAGTATAATTAACATTCATCGTTACAAGATATATGCAAACAGATATGCAAATATGGAAATAAATATGCACACATATAAAATGCTGTTGGATTAAGTAGTCCTTAACATTTTTAATGAAATCAATATTTTATGCATATCTTTTCTCGCAACTTTAAGTACTTTTGACTCATCAGGTATCAGATTTAGGATCACATTGGAAAATTACAGCACTGTTTGCCAACCCACATGTCAGTTAGTGAAGTTGCTTGTGTAGGGGGAGGGAGAGATGTAATTGAAAATGCCGAGACAATGGTTCACTTTTGGCATAATGCTAAACCATAGTTTAGAATTAGGGAAACAAACTTGTTCAAGCTTGGACATGAGCACTCCCACCTCTTCCTCTGATGCCACAACAACAAACTATAGTTTGCTATTATATTTGAGCCAGGAACTGTGTTTAGTTTAAACTGTGGTTTACTGAAGGAAGCCAGCATCAGAAACCATGGTCTGAACCTGGCTTGTTTCAATAAGCTATTTTTCAAAACTAAGCATGGTTTGGCCTACTTAGGATGCAAGAACAAACTTCTTATCTTTCTCTCATGGTCATGGTCATGTTGGAGGATAAGGAGAGAAGCACAAGCAGGCTCATTTCTGTGACACTAAACTATGGCTTACCAACATGCCTTAGCTGAGTCTGCATGTTCAGGTATTGTTGTTTAAGTCTGCTAGTTTCCCCCCTGTGGCAACTTCTCCTTTTATAGAGTTAAGCACTTATTTCTTTTGAATTTCACCTCGCCACGTTAAACCATTCTCTACTTTACCCTTCAAATCATTCTGTTATTGGATTCTTCCTGTGTGGTTCCTGTTCTTCCAATTCAGTAGTCGTCCATAAAAATGTGATCTCTGCTGGGGAAATTGGATAAACCATAGGAACAAATATAAGGGAAAAAAAGTATGGGGTAAAAACAATTATTATCTGGAAAGCAGCTTGGATTTCAAGTGTCTTCAGTTATTCTGGGAGAAATGCCCCCTGAAAATCTCAGCCTGTGTTACTGCAGTGAGTGTGATGAATATTTTGCTGTCATAATTATATTTCTCCCTTGGCAGATGCAGGAGGACTCAATGGCATCTCCATGGTCAATTGATTCTTAACGTGACTGAAAGTCAATAGCATTTAGATTTTATATGGGTACCTGAAGGGATGTCTGTGCCCACATATCCTATCCTGAATTTTCTTTAACTTTACAGGATTTGGTACTGTTGCTTTACCTTCTCATGTAAAACTTCATTACTCTCAGCACAGATAGCCTTCTGATCATTCTGTGAAATGGCATATGCTTGATGGTTGGCATCTGTCTGTCTTGGGAGACAATGGAGGAGTGAGGCTTTGTGGGTGAAGTCAAACAGCTCGTGCTGTGGCTGTAGAGACCGAAACAGAAGAGACATGTTTTGTTGCAGGTTGGGCAGATGAAGGTGTCCGGTTGTGCTGCTGCAGGTGCACCATGGCGTTTCTTCTCTCTGTGCTCCTCCCACATGACCCGGAAGCTGTATGCCGGCTCCCTCGGTCAGTAAAGCGAGATGAGTGCTGCAACCCCAGAGTCGTCCGCGACTGGACCTAATGGTCAGGGGTCCCTTTACCTTTACCTTAAGTGACATGTAGTCATACCCTCCAACATTTCTCCAATAGAAATAGGGACATCCTATTCCATACCGTCCAATATTTCTCCAATGGAAACAGGGACGTCCTAAGGGAAAGCGCGATATTCTGGGATCAGATCAGAAACCAGGACAGCTTCTGTAAATCCGGAACTGTCCCTGGAAAATGAGGACACTTGGAGGGTCTGAGCTGGGGTCCCTGCTGTAAGGGGGGACCCACCACAGGGCATTCTGCCAAGGGACCTGGCTCTGATGCAGGAATGGCTACTGTATGTGGCATCTTCCTGATGTTGTAGACTACAACATACCCTTGATCGTTGCTCATGCTGGCTCGAGCTAATGAGAGATGTAGTTTGATGACACTTGGAGGATCTGTGTAGTTTCTATTCTGTCCTGCAGGCACCGGGAAACTGAAAACGATGCACATTGCGATGTATTAATAGTCCGTTTTTATTCTTATTTATTCAATTTATATCCCACCCTTCCTCCCAAAGGAGGCCAGAGGCTGTATCCTTATGTTAATTCTGTGAGAAAACTGTGTTGAACTCTGGCTCCAGTTAAGTACCAAGATTCCTGAGGTGTTCATTGAGCGTTGAGACCATAAATAAGACTGTTCTCCAATGGGATACAGATGAAGACCATAAGGATCTGATTCTGTGCACATTTACTTGGCAGTAGGCTCCACTGAACTCGGTGGGACTTAGTTCGGAGGAAACATGCTTAAGAATGTGCTGTGTGTTTATAAATGCTAGCCTGGTAACCCTCCCTTGTTATGCGAATTAAACCCCAGAAATAACTGTTATTATCAGTCTAACACTTCCACATGCGCACAAAGGTTTTCCGGAATCAACTTGTTTCCACCAAAATTGCTGATTGTCTCAGCGGTTTGCGTAAGCCACACTTGATTTAACAACGGCTGCATTTGGAACCAGAAATTGGCCTATTGTCGCTAATTTATTCCTTCGTCCAAAAAGCTTGCTATCCTTCTGAAATAAATGCAAGTGCAATATGCTCGGATTCCTGGAAGCTGCTGAAATATTGTACACCAAATTGCAATGTGAATTATACAGATTTATTTGTCCTTGCAGGTGCAGAGCGACTCCAACCCTGTTTCAAAGCAGACAGCCCAATAATTAAAACGCAGAGATTTCGCTTATTTGCTGCTATGCTACAGGTATAGTTGGCAAAACAATACAGCTGTTCTCCCAGAGCATCTGGGTAGGTTTCCCCATTTACCCTATAATTGGATGCAAAAAGGACCTATTGCACTTAGCCAAATGTCACTCAGAGCTAGGCAAATCCCTCTACTTTCCTGCCAAATAACCTTTATTATTAAAAGACCGCGACTTCACAATCAATCTGTTCCATATGCCTTTTATTCTCCCAACATATTTCAGGGGTGTTTTCTCTCCCCCCCCCCCTCCCAGTGTTTTATTTCAGTGAGCTGGGTTTCATTTCAGCAGATTGGGCAATCTCCACTTTTCATTCTATCATAATTGTTTTGTGAATTGTCTCAAATTCTCCAATGGATTTATGACAATCTTAAAATTGACAATGGCCTCTTAATTGCACAGGGCCGTGTGAGTCACAAAACCCTTGCTTGACCGATTTTCGTTCCCCTCACTTGAGTTTGAGCAGCCTTTAAAAAGGGAAAAAGAGAAAGGTTGGCAGTGCTGAAATGCATATACATTAAGCCATTTTCTTCTTGTTTCCTCTCCCCTCTGCCCCACGATTCTCATTTGGAAAGCAATCAGAAGCTTTTCGACAGACTGACGTGCTACTAGTCACAATTAAAAAACAAAAAACCCCCCACAAAAATCAGCAAACCCGGGAAAAATATGATTTTTCATTGTGCAAAAGTAGGGGGTTGTTGCTTTCAGACAGCAGGAGGAACAGCCAGCTGGACCATATATTAGGATTCCAAATTATAATTAGCTCACTTCTATGGAAATATGTTATCCGCAAGTATATTGCTTTTTGCCAAATCCCGGTCAGTTCCTGGATGGTGTGAATTTAATTTCCATTGCAAAGGGAGTCCATTAGATACTGGATATCACACAAACGACTTTTCTGGGCTTCAAAATGTTGTGGATTTTGGAACGGAGTGGCATCAGTTCCTCCTTTGCATTACAAGGTGTTTCCATATCTATGAAGAAAAGGGTAGTATAGAAAGGATTAATGGCAAAAAATAGCCAGCGAGAAAGAGGGTTTCTTCTTTCTTAGGAGCAAAAGTTAGCAGACTCTCTCTCTCTCTCTCTCTCTCTCTCTCTCTCTCCAGATTTCTGTGCTTCATTTGTTCTAAACCACAGCTTCCCATTTCTTCTGAACTCAGGAAACAGAGGTTTAGAAGAGACAAGGAACAGAAGCTTTAAATCTCTTCCCTTTGTGTGGAAGGAGAAAAGGAATCTCATGAGCCCAAAACTCCTTCCAGCTTGCTCTAATAACAATGGTTTTTGTGGTATCTGAATGAGACCAGAGAAAACAGGCCTCAGTATCACCACATGAAACTCTGTAGTACCTGCTGGGACCCTCACATGTGCTGACCATGACCTGGGCCCCCCTGCGCTAGGGAGCTGTGTCTGTGAGACGCTTTCTTTAATTTTCCACCCCACCTCTGACTTGGTGTTGCTCTGAGGCACTGTGGCAAATCGGGTCCTCCCTTAAAGAGGGCATGTGTTACGGTGAGACCTGGACAACCAACACCCTGTGTTGTGGGTGGGTACTACTGGTCAGCCACAACATCCGATTGGTAGGTCTCTCAAAGCTGGGTACGGTCTGGCCAATGGGACGCAGTTCAAATGGTTCGAGGGACCTATTTATGCACGTGACCCAGAGCTTCCTCTTTCGGCGCGTGCATTCGGAACACCCACCCATCTCTCCCTACTTTTAGGGCTTGTTGCACTTGACCTTGCTATGCCATCGTGTGTCGTCTGTTGTTGGGACAGGGGCACGGCAGCAATTTCCCCCACTTGGCTGATTGGCTTTTGCCATTTGGGTTTCGCCTGCCGCGTAGCAAATCGTCACAACTTGTAAGGTTGCGGATAGGCTCTGGTTCAGGTGATAGGGATGGGAGAACGCTTTCGCCATCCCTATGTGAAGGGTATTCCGTTAACGGAATCCATGGACTCGATGGTTTGGTCAACCCCTGTGAGGGGGTTGTGCCCGTGCTTGAGTCCAGGGGGACATTTGGGTGGCAGAGTTAGCCCATTCCTGGCTTTCCGCTTATCCACGTGTTTACCCTTGGCTGGCCTATGCTGGAACCCTGGGTCAGCGCTACCTGCATGGCAGGGAGCTAGTCGAACCAGAGCCTATGCAACCAGTCACTTTCTGTAATCAATAAAGTTGTGGCCTAAATTCTGCCAAAAACCAAACCAAAAATTTGAGTGAAGTGTGCATTTACTTAGGGGGGGGGGGAGGTTTCTGGGTCTGAACAGGCAAATTAAAATGGCTGCTTGAAGTTGTCAGCCCAGAACCTCCAAGTGTCCCTATTTTCCAGGGACGTCCCTGATTTAGAGAAGCCACCCCGGTTTCTGATTTGATCCCGGAATGTCCTGCTTTTTCTTAAGACGTCCCTATTTCCATCGGATATATGTTGGAGGGTATAGAGTTATCCAACCCCTGAGCTGACTGAAAGCAACCCTGTATAGGGAAGTGGTGGTTTTTAAAAAAATGTTTAATTTTTTATATATGTTGGATGCTGTTCAGAGTGGCTGGAGCAACCCAATAAGATGTGTGGGATATAAATAGTAAAATTATCATTATGGAATAGGAATTCCCTATTTTCATCGGAGAAATGTTGGAGAGCATGCCAGCCATTGCCGCTAAGTAAGCCCATGGCTGAGAGGGGTGGTCCTGGACATAGGTAGGGGTTCACCAGAGAACACTTTGCTGAGTGCCCCCTCAGTGCTCTTGTTAGCCCCAAGAAAAAGCAACAACAGTCTTTATATTATAGACAAAGTGCTCTGAGGTCTCACTGAAGAACCGAACGCTATCTTAACGGTCAGGAAGAACTTTGGAGAAAGAAGGAATTATAATTTCGTGGATGAGCAGGTATGAACAAATGAAATTGCAGCTGGAGTGAGTTAATACATGATTACCAGGGCTGGCCAAAGGCATTTTTCTGCCTGAGGCGGAGAACAAGATTCCCCCACCTCCACCAATTTCACATACAGAAGTGAATTGGAATATCAGTTGAATTCAGTGCTGGTAATGAAACAGCAACCTCCCTGCAGGTACAACATTGTCCTCAGGCGCCTCACCACCACTCCCCGCCCCCAAGCGCCTGCCTCTTAAGACAGTTGCCTCACTTTGCCTAATTGTAGGGCCGGCCCCGATGATTATTCTCTAATTACTAGCAAAATACCCATGCTAGTGGGTAGGCTGGAGGTGGCGACGACGCAGGGTTTCTTCTCACTGTGTCCTGTAGCACTATAATTGTCAGTACTAAATAAACTAGGGTTGCCATATTTCTGGAATTTTCCAGACATAGCTGGGATTCGGCCATTGGTAACTGTGTCTGGGTGGCAAGCACAGAAAGGTCTGGGAAAATCCGGATGTATGGGAAGCTTCTACAAAGACTCAATAACATTTTTGTGTCGCCCCCCCCCCCCGATTTTTTGAAATCTGGCAACCCTAAACAGTGGCGGAGGAATGGGGGTGCGGTAAGGGTGGGAAGCCCCAGGTGTCACCACTGTATGGAAAAAATAAGTATTTTAAAAATAAACTTATTGAAGCTCCTCTCCGAGAGGCGGACGGGACTTCCTGGGTCCCAGATGCCACCCTCCTTGCCTTGGGACCTTCACACCACCCCTAACCCAGCTGGCCAATAGGCTGTGGGCTGTGGGTGGGGCGAAGGCAAGGCAAGGGCTGATGCTGTTGAGGCTTGCTTCCTTAGCCCGTTGCCAGCAGTGGTTGGGTTTTTGGGGCCACAGCGGTGGCCTGCGGAGGCCGCCTGTGGAGACCGTGGGGGCTGAGGCGGCCTGCGGAGGCCAAGGCGGCTGTCAACAGCAGTTGGGCTCCAGGGTGTGTGGGCACCACAAACGATCTCCTGGGCCACTAAGCCAAAGCCGCTTATGCTCACAATGTTCAGTAAATAAACCAGAAAATAACACTTGCGACTGTATCTTATTTCCCCCTCTTTTAATAATTTCAATGTGGGGGGAAGTGACAAGAAATTTTCCACATCGGGTACCACCTGACCTTGCTACACCTCTGACCCTGAAAGTAACACATGGAATAAACTGAAGGAGTTCCCTCAGGACTCCTACTGGGGCCTAGTTCTCAGTCAATCCTAGATCTGGACTGCACCAAATCAGGTTGCAAGTGGGATGCTCACATGCTAGAATGCTTCTCCATACAAAACATTCTTTCCACATAGCGTACTAGATACTGGGGAGAAGGTTTATTGCCTAAGCACATTCCCTGACATGTAGGTTTTCTACGCGTAAATATTAGATCAGGGGATGCCAACATGGTACCCTTCCTAGGTCATTGGACTACATCTCTCATTAGCCCCAGCCATCATGAGCAACAATCAAGGGTTTGTTGTAGTCTATAACATCAGGAAGATGCCCCATACAGTAGGCCATTCCTGCATCAGAGCCAGGTTTGAGGGTCCTTCAGCAGAATGCCCTCTGGTGGGTTTCCCCTTACCACAGGGACCCCCAGCTCAGACCCTCCAAGTGTCCTCATTTTCCAGGGACAGTTCTGGATTTACAGAAGCTGTCCTGGTTTCTGATTTGATCCCAGAATGTCCCGCTTTCCCTTAGGACGTCCCTATTTCCATTGGAGAAATGTTGGAAGGTATGGAATAGGATGTCCCTATTTTCTTTGGAGAAATGTTGGAGGCTTTTAATGTTTGATGCATTACTGTATTTTAATATTTTGTTGGAAGCCACCCAGAGTGGCTGGGGAGGCCCGGCCCTATGGGCGGGGTATAAATAAAAAATTCTTCTTCTTCTTCTTCTTCTTCTTCTTCTTCTTCTTCTTCTTCTTCTTCTTCTTCTTCTTCTTCTTCTTCTTCCATGCGACACTTGGACCCAGCTGCCCAACACAGGAAATCCAGCTAGTTGGGAGCACAGAGGAAGGCCCTGTGGGAACTCCAAGTATTTCACACCCTGATGTTATGCCTGTTAGGGTATAGTCCGTTTCTTGAGTGATTAAAAATGAACTGAGGAAAAGGCAGGGAGGGAGAAGTTTTCCTACAGTGGTGTCTTGGCCCTCCTGCCTCGCCATACCAGGAAGTACCTGAGTCAGCTCACTCGTACTTTCAGTTCCACTTTCCTATTGAAAGCAGAAGTTGGCTGCTTGGCTTTCCCCTCCAGAAACCTGAAGTACATCACCCACACAGCCTCCTCTTTCACCTGATGGATGGACCTGATTGGTGGGCACTAGGGAAAGGGTCTTTTTGGTGGTGGTACTGGTTACTGAATTATCTCCCCAGAGAAATCCAACAACCCCCTTTTCTCCCTGTTTTTTAAACACAGTGTTTGGAAACATTTTTTATCCTGAAATTTATCTCATGACTGACTCTACTGTTTTATTGGGGGACTGTTGGGGGTGGGGTGTGTTAATGGTGCTGTGTGGTTTTAACTGCTGTTGTTTGTCTGTAGCGCCACTGGAAAATTTGTTAGAAAGGTGGCGTAATAGTCATTTTAATAGATACTTTTGGGGGGGACAGGCTGAGATAATGGATGCAAACCCCTGTATCGTGCAATCAAAACCAAATTCTGTTGAGTTCAGTGTAGGTGACCCCTAGGAAAGTAGGATTGCAGCATCTTTCACTGGCAAATCAATATATAAATGCTAAGTATTATTACTGTTAAGGATTATTCCATAGCTTATTCTTGTTCTGCAAAGTCCCATGTGGGATCTGAATTTTCAGACAAT
Source organism: Podarcis muralis (assembly GCF_964188315.1). Lineage (NCBI taxonomy): Eukaryota > Metazoa > Chordata > Lepidosauria > Squamata > Lacertidae > Podarcis > Podarcis muralis. Next base: position 30,988,327 of record NC_135659.1, read on the forward strand.
ACACTTATGGGTTGGCACAGCTGTGGATTTGGGGGCCTGCAACATGTGGTCAGTGATCAACATTTGGCATAAGTGTCTGTCCCCCCACCCCCATCTCTTGCACGCTAATAAGTCATTTCCTTGATGCAGGGCTTTTAATTTATGATTTATTTTTTTTAATTTGCTTTGATTATCTGCTTAATTTCATTGCATCAAGACTATTAAAAAACGTACTGGGCCAACTTTTGTGAACTCCGTGGATGGCAATGAAATGGCACGGATGAATCTGTCACCTCAATTTTAAATTTAGCAATTGGTTAGAACCACTCTGCTTAAATCCTGTGTTGTTTTATCCTTGTGTCAGCATTTAATTCCATTTGCATATAAGCCTATTTCCCTTCTCTAAATTTAATTTGTTAGAGTTTGGCCCTCAGCAACAACAACTACAAAAAGTAATTGCATCTCAGTGTTGGGCATCGGTGCCAACACAGCATGTGCTATAAAAGATGCTTCACACACATTTAAAAAATGTAGTCATTAGTGTCATCCTGCCTGGTAACAGGAACGTGATGGCATTAAAATGTGTGATGGGTTTTCTGTACCGAGATGTGCTATACCTTATCACAGAGCGAAACCACTCCTAAGGGACACATTAAATTATTTAGGGTAGATCCTATATATATATATACGTTTGTATCGAAAGCAGGGCAAAACCGCTGGGTAAAGCCAAGAGTATAGTCAATCAATTGTCCCACAATGATGAATCGAGACCACAATTAGGTTGGGGCAATGTATTGATCCATCATCCAAAATCAGTTTGACGTTCACATCGTGATAACAGTTTCATAATATTTGACATCAGGGGTGCCAGCTTGAACAAAATATGGGGGTAGGGGTGGAGGTCAGCCCCACCTGCCTAATTGGTCATATGATGCAGCTCACATATCATTTGAATGGAAAATAATAATAATAATAATAATAATAATAATAATAATAATAATAATAATAATAATATATTTATACCCCGCCCATCTGGCTGGGTTTCCCCAGCCACTCTGAGCGGCTCCCAACAAAATATTATTATTATTAATAATAATAACAAAGTGATAAAACATCAAACATTTAAAACTTCCCTAAACAGGGCTGCCTTCAGATGTCTTTTAAAAGTCAGAGAGTTGTTTATTTTCTTGACATCTGATGGGAGGGCATTCCACAGGGCGGGTGCCACTACCGAGAAGGCCCTCTGCCTGGTTCCCTGTAGCTTAATTTCTTGTGGTGAAGGAACTGCCAGAAGGCCCTCGGAGCTGGATCTCAGTGTCCGGGCTGAACGATGAGGGGTGGAGTTGCTCCATCAACTTGGGCTTGGCCCCCTCAAATATTTTATTATGGGAGGGGACTGATGAGACCTCAGCCCCTTGGAGGTGGCTCCTATGTTTGACATAGCGATATATCGCAAATCACAATGGGTGTGTGTGCTTTGTAAGAAAACATGATATGAGAAAAACTGAAGCTGGTAATCCCTTCTCTCATGATTCCTGCTGCCTCTGTTGCCCTGCACTATAAAATAAGAGTTTTAACAATATGTTAAAAGTAAGTAAAAATGCATCAGTTTTAGACCCCTAAGTAGTAGCAGTTGCCTGGATGTTACCCCGTTCACCTCTACGTAGTTCCATCCTTATTTCAGACATCATGATATATTGTTTTATTGTGATGTTTAGCTGGAAGCCAAATATGGCCCAGCCCTAAGCATAATTGACATGGCAACTGCAGTTGTCATGACCCCAGTTGTGATTTCGATACAGAGGATGAGTCCATGCTGCTCATGCCGTTAGCACAGACCTCTTGGAGAGAGGCCTTGGTTTATTAAAAGAATATATGCTTTGGATGCAGAAGGTCCCAAGGTCAATATCCTAGCATCTCCAGGCAGAGCTGAGAGAGTCTGAAAACATGAAGAACAGCTACCAATCAGCACAGGCAATGCTTAGCTAGGTGTACCAATGGTCTGACTTACTATTAGCCTGTTTCCTGTGTTCCTAAGACCCAGTACTTTATATTATGCCCAATACTGGAGCTCCCAGACTCCAATAACCAAGTGAACCAGAACCATAGACCCACTTTCTTGAGATGCCAAGTCCTACAGCTCCAGACACCTCTGACCCATCAGTGTGTGCTGGGCCCGGGGATAACCCATGAAATGCGGTCCAGGACTGGTCCAGAATCCAAAGGTTCCGCTAGGAGTCAGTCCAACAGGGCCAAGGGAGGAAACGAGGCAGGATACCAGGCAAGGACAGGTACAGGATCTCAGGCAGGATCTAACATACAGCAATGTTGCTCCCGCAACCTGGGGCAGAGTCCGACAGCCTTTTATCTTTGTTGGGGTAGCAGCCAGTCCTGATCCCACTGCAACTCACCTCCCTGTTTCGCCCAAAGGCGAGCACTCCTCCTGCGAGTGCTCAGGTCTCTCCTTCTCTCAGACTTTACTCTCTGCAGCTCGGGAGACGTCGGTGGGTTACTAGACCCAGGAGACACCTCAGCCTCCCCTGACCAAGCCGGTAGTGGAGCATCTGTAAGTGATGGCCCAGCTGAAGGCAACGAGGTAATCCCCGCATCTGGAGCCAGGCCAGGCTCAGGCCCCTGACTCGGCCCAGCTGGTGTTTGTTGCAGGGGAACCAGTGCTGACTGGGACTCTTCAGGATCAGGCCCCAGACTTGGTTCAGATGATGCTTGAGGCAAAGGATCCGGTGCAGACTGAGACTCCTCTGGTTCCGAGTCTGAGCCTGAGCCCGAGTTCCAGGCCATCACACAGTGCTACAAGGAATGAATCAGGTGGGAAGTTATGGAGAGGTGACTGAGGGCCTGGCTCCTGGTTTGTGGGCTGACCCTTTGAGGACCTCAACTTCTTGCGCAAAGGGGTGTAGCCTGGGAGAGGTAGTAAGGACCTGGAGGAGAGAAAACAGTTCAGTTGGAACGGAAACTCTAAAACTGGAAATTGAGGACTGCTCTGGGTTTTTTTGTTTTACTCTTTTATCTCTTTTACTCTTTTATCTCCTTCTTTCTTTCTGAGCTACGTCCCTTGATTTTGCCCTCCTTCCGGCACTTCCTCCTACGCCTCACCCTACTTACAATGGGGGGTGCGCTGTGCTGTGCTATGTAGCTGAGCAAGCAGTCTTTGTTTTGCATTTGGCAGTGTTCAAACTTTTGTCTTTATTCAGGGAAATCTCACTAGACCAAAGTCTCAGCAAGTATTATTATTTTTAGTCCAAAACCTAGAAAGTCCTTTTGGAAGAAAATGCTTATGTTGTGTTGATCCCTCATATGCTCACAGTCTATAGGAACATTTTGTGTTTGCTTTGAGCATGTGCCAGGATCAGGAGAAAGCGCTGCTGAGTGCGTCTTTGACTAGAGAAGTAACTTAAATAGTCTTTTATAATAGTCTAGTTAGGTATGGAAGTCAAATTAGAGTCCTCCAATGGGTTTCATGCACACTCAGTGCAGACCCTCCAAGTGTCCCTATTTTGAAGGGACGTCCCTGATTTAGAGAAGCTGTGCCATTTCTGATTTGATCCTGGAATGTCCCACTTTTCCTTAGGGTGCCTTTATTTCCATTGAAGAAATGTGGGAAGGTATGGAGTTATCTGACCCCTGAGCCAATCCTGTATAGGGAAGGTTTCTTTTATTTTTTTAATGTTTTATTATGTTTTTATATATGTTGGCTGTGGCAACCCAGTAAGATGTGTTGGGTATAACTAATAAAATTATCATTATGGAATGGGATGTTCCTATTTTCATTGGAGAAATGTTGGAGGTTATGTGAGTGTATGGCATGTTTATAAAGGTTCCATTCCTGTAATGGCTAATTTCTGTAGCCTTGTTTGAATGCAGGGATAGTGAACTTATTTTTGCCTGAGAGCCACGTTTGCTTCTGAGCAGCTTTCTGAGGGCCACATGTCAATGATGTGCAGGCCTAGAGGCAAAAGTGGGCTGGGCTACTAATGCAAATTTTATCCTTTATCTACAATAGTACCCACTCACACCCACCCCTTTGCCCTCCAGTTTCAGACTTCAAGCAGGGCTAGCGAGGGGCGTGGCTGGGTGTGGGTGTGGCCTGAGGAGATAGGACCAGATAGAGAGGACTGTATTTGCCTCCTGCATTTGAGGTCCTCCACCTCTGTTTTGGTGACAGCAGTCACGAAATTAACAGACATCTGCTTCTTGGGAGAAAAGCGATGATAAACCTAGGCAACATCTCAAAAAGCAGAGACATAGTTAAAGCAACGATCAAGGGTATGTTGTAGTCTACAACACCAGGAAGATGCCACATAGGCCAAAGTTAAAGCTATGGTTTTCCCAGTAGAGATGTATGGAAGTGAGAGCTGGACCACAAAGAAGGCTGATCGCCGGAGAATTGATGCTTTTGAATTGTGGTGCTGGAGGAGACTCTTGAGAGTCCCATGGACTGCAAAAAGATGGAATGTATTTATTCTGAAGGAAATCAACTCTGAGAGCTCACTGGAAGGACAGACCCTGAAGCTGAGGCTCCAATACTTTGGCCACCTCATGAGAAGAGAAGACTGTCTGGAAAAAACTCTGATGTTGGGAAAGATTGAGGGCACAAGGAGAAGGTACGACAGAGGACGAGATGGTTGGACAGTGTTATAGAAGCGGCCAACATGAATTTGACGAAACTCCGGGAGGCAGTGGAAGACAGGAGTGGCTGGCGTGCTCTGGTCCATGGGGTCACGAAGAGTCGGACATGACTTATCTACTAAACAACAACAACCTCTGTTTTACTGCTTCTGTCCCATTTTTAATTGGACTGGCAATGATGGCTATCCAAAAAATTAGGGGAAATCCCAGTGGGCTCCACACCAGATGGTTAAGTCCTTTTGGGAAGGCAGGCAGGCACCTGTCTCTCCACTTTTTACCTGCTATCCTGGAAAATGATCTGTTTCCCGGCTTAGAATCCTGCATAACTTACCAAATTCTACTACATACCAGACAGCTAATAATCTTTGTCCACAAGACTGTAGCCTAGAATTCTGCTGCCAGTTTGGTTTTCTAAATGAGTTCCTGGGAGATTATTCTGCAAATAAGGGTTGGACATGCATGGGAACTTCATGACATATCTGGGATGAGCTGTAGCTCAGAGGTGAGACATCTGCTTTTCCTGCAGCAGGTACCCATCATCTCCAGGGAGAATTTAGAAGAACCTTAAGTCTGAAATCACAGAGATCTGCTACCAGTTAGTGTAGACAACACTGTGCCAGATGGACCAGTGATCTTATTTATGCTATAAGGAAGCTTCCTATATTCCTGCATCATGCCTTGGGGTTGATTCCTGGAGCCAACTCTAGCCCACGACTCTGGGGCTTGCCTCAAAGCCTTCTCCCGACAACAATTCTCCATCATTTGGAGCTATTTTGCACTCTTCCACTTGACTCTCTCTCCCCCTCCTCTTGCATGTATTCATTTAAAATGTCAGATGAGGCTAATCCTTATGTGACATTACTACAGATGGGCACATGGTGGTCTTTACTTAAAACAGATGCTCTTTGTCTGGCTAATCTGGCTGAAAGCGGGTTATCTAAGCGAAATCAATTTTATGTGTTTTTTGAGGGTCACAGGTAGACTTCATGGTGTTTCTTTTTTTAAATGGACTGTTGTTAATGGACTCCCCTTGGTCCTCTGTCCCTGACGCCCTGCAGCACACCTGTTGTTGATCTGAACACAGATCAGTGTGCAAACATGTTAGGTGCCTCAAGCACGATGGAGGAGAAATTATTCTCCGACAGATATTTTCATTTTTTAATTTAGTGCAAAGTGTCGTGAGCCAGATGTTTGGTGACTGTTCAGAATATTCATGGGTTCAGTTTTTATCAGGGGGTCCTCAGGCAGGCTACTCGGAATTAATTGGCAGTGTACACTCACAAATTTGGGCGCTGTTTAGTGGCAGGAGGACAGTGTGACGCCCCTGAAAATTGTAACACCCAGGGACTGTGTGCATTTCATCAATGCAAAGCAATCAGTCAGAAAAGTTTGGGCAGTAGTTCAAATACATTTTAATTTCACAGTTAACCTGCATGTCTGCATTAGGCCATCTGGGTGGTATTTGAGTTTAAATTATGCACATGTTTATGGATTGAAAGGAATCAACTCTATCTTGGCTGAACTGATATAAAGGCGTGATCTTCCGCTGGTATAGACAGGTCAAGCCTTGCCCCTAGGTGGCCGCCTAAGGCAGCAGATTGGCAGGCCTCTCTCTTCCCAGAGATTGGGCTGTGTTTCTCCCCCTGCATCTCAATAACAGCAAATAACTGAAGGTATGAAGGAAGCACAGAAATTTACCAGGTGTGCCAGGGAGCCAAGGAGCAGAGACTGAGGACTCAGCTATAGAGCTGCAAATGAAACATTTTAAATGTGTTGTAAAGTGCAATATACAAATGTGACACTAGATGGCGAGAGTGAGCTTTGTCAAATTCAATGTATTTTTCAAAACGTTTTGTAAAAAAATAATTTTCAGAGCGTTTTTAATATGTGTGTAGATTCCACTTGAGGGTGCTTCCAGGCTGTTGAGCCATTGAAATCAATGAGTTGGATATCACCCATAGTGACTTTTGAAAAAACACATAGTTTCACTTTGAGAAATTCATCTTCTTGGGCACTGGGAAATTCCTAGCTGGTGGTTTCACTGCATTGAGGTAATACCCCACATTTTGTGGTTCAGGACCATGCTGCCTCAGAGTTAGCACAGGCCTCCCCCCCTTCCACACACATGCGCCTTGAGCCACTTGGAGACCAATTCCTTGTGATGATTTCCTACATGGCTACAATTTTTATGTGAATATAACAACCATGTGAGTGAGAGAGGCTGCACAGCTCCCAGTGTGACACGTACCAGCTGGATGGAAAAGACCTCTTTGATCAGCCCTAGCAGCGCTGTTGCAGAATTCAGTCATCATGTGTCGCAGCCATGCGAGTTACTATGCATAAGAAAGTGCAGGGTTTCTTCTCCACAGCTATAAAAAACGCTCTGAAAATGCGCTGGGGGGAAAACACATTTTAAAGCTCACAATGGAAAATTTCATAGAGTTCCGATTTCAGCTCTACAGCACCATCTGGCGTCACAGTGTTATAATGCATTTTACACACACACACACACACACACACACACACACACACACACACTAATGAAGCTGAGTCCCAGGTGTGCTTTTCGTGTGTGTAGCAGTGTCACGTGACATTGAAAATTCCACCATCGGGATGCTGTCTGCTTCTTCCTGAGAGCTTTTCTGGGCCCAAATTGTTGGGATACTGCCAGGGAGATAACGTCCATCTGGCCCCAAGCCAGCTGCCGGACATCCATCTGCCTCCCGTAGTCACGCAGTCACGCAGTATCATTTAGCGACACGAAGCCTTTGGATTCCACATTCCTAGGCTGGTGCACACTCTTTCAGCAGACTCCACACAGCAAAAGATGCACAGCAGGAGAGTATATTTACAGTTTATTTAGCGTTGAACAGAACAAAGGGAAAACATGACCGTTCTGAGTCAGTGACTCCGACCGACTGAAATCGAAAGGAAACAGCAAACATAAACATCCTCAACAGGAAATACGCAGACTCTGTGACTCACAAGCCTGCTCTCTCTTAAGGTGGAACGGAAATATCCTAACATCCTCCCCCTTTCCGTGTAACCTGTAGTACCTGTGGTTCACCCAATTGCAACCTCTGTGTGTAAACCTTAAGTTGTTCTTTGTTAACAACCTTAGACAACAGATCAGCAGGAATTTCATTTCCTGCCATGTAGGACACCCGAATCAGTCCTTTCTGAATACACTCTCTTGCACGATGTAGCTTAATCTGCAAGTACTTGGTTCTTTGCTTGCAACTCTCGGAGTTCAGCAAAGCCAAACACGATCTATTGTCTTGATACACTTGTATAGGACATTTCACAGAAACCCCGATGTCCTTAAACAGTTGCATCAACCATTCACAATCCATGAGTGAAAATGACAGAGCATTGAATTCTGCTTCACAGGAACTTAGGCTCACTGTTGTTTGCTTCTTGCACAACCAGTCAAACAGGCAGTGGTTGTACATGTAGCATACTCCAGAAGTGCTTGTACCATCTGTGGTGTCACTTCCAAAACTTGCATCTGCAAAGATTTCAAGACCTCCAGTCTTCTGACTGGTGAACCTCAGCCTGTAGTGCATAGTCCCTTTCAAATAGCGGGCTATGCGCTTCAGAGCTTTCCAATCCTGAACCGTAGGATTGTTGGCATGTCTGCTAAGCAGATTACAGCTTACAGCTATGTCAGGTCTTGAACATCTGGCAATGAAATTCAGCTTGCCTAGAACGCATCTGTATAGCGTTGTGTCAGAAAACGCTTCAGCAGTACTGTCTACCTGGTAACCTGTCACCATCGGTGTGTCTGCTGGGTTTGCATCAACCAAATTCAACCTGGTTAATACATCAGCAATTTTCTGTGTTTGGTGTACCAGAAAATTACCTGCTTGGTCCTTCTCCACCTGCAGAGAAAGATAGTTGGATACCTCACCAAGATCCTTCATGTCAAAGTGCTCCTTCAGCTGAGCTAGGGTGCTTTGATAGAAAGCCTGATTCTTCCAAAACATCAGAAGATCATCAACAAAACATAAACAATACAGTTTGTTTTGCCCCTCCTCCTTGACAAACACACATGGATCAGCTTTGCCCTGGTGAAAACCTAGAGAAAGCAACGTTTCAGTGAGTTTTGTGTTCCAACACCTGGCACTCTGCTTAAGACCATACAAGGATTTCCGCAATTTACAGACCATTCCCTTCTGTATCTGCATCCCGTCAGGTGGAAGCATGAACAGCTCTTCGTTCACAATCCCGTACAAAAAAGCTGTATTAATGTCGTGGTGGGAAACATGCAGTTTCTCCTCCGCAGCGACCTTGAGCATCAGCCGAATGCTCTCATATTTGACGGTGGGTGAGTAGGTCTCGTGGTAATCCTGTCCTGGTACCTGTGAAAAACCTCTGGCAACCAATCTGGCTTTGTGTCTGACAACCTTGCCATTTTGGTCTGTCTTGGCCTTGAAGACCCATTTGCTGCCAACCAGTCTCATACCTGGGACTACCGGTACCAGCTCCCAAGTTTGGTTCCTGTTCAAGGAATCAACTTCAGCCTTCATGGCATTAAGCCAAGGCTCAGCATCTTTAGAGGTTAACTCCTGAACCTCTTTGAAGCTTGAAGGTTCCCACACCTTCTCTGAGCTACTAAGAACAGCAGTTGCAGTCTTAGCAAACTCATCAGCAAATCTTTTTGGAGGTCTGCCTTTGGTCGCCCTTTCAGACCTACGTACTAGACGCAAGTCTTCTGGACTCATCTCCTCTTTCTTAGGAGAAAAATGACCAATGGTGAACAGTGGTTCTTCCAGTTCATTGTCAGACGCATCAGATGGTCTGACTGAGGCCTTTGCGCTCTGGTAGTCTGCTGTGTCATCACTGTCACTGACACCAGCAGCCGCGCCGCCCACTGAACTGGAATCCGAACTCTGATCATCATCATCATCATCATCCTCATCATCATCATCCTCAGCAGCTTCCTCAGCTTTATCTGCTTGCTTGACATCACCTTCATCCTCCTCTGGGTAACTCTGGAAAATTCCCACATTTTCCCCCCACTTAGGATTGTACTCAACACTCCTTGTGAACTTTATGGATTTAGAGTCAGTCATCCATACCCTGTATGCACCTTTTTCGTACCCCATGAACAAACCATGTGCCCCACGCTTCCCAAGCTTGTTGGTTTGTGGGGTGCGTACCCACATGTCAGAACCAAATATTCTCATGTGTTTGGTGTTGGGTTTCTTGCCAAACATCTTCTCATAGGGGGTACAACCAATGGGTGATGACAATCTGCGATTAACGGAGTAAACCAGATTCCCTAAAGCCTCCCCCCAAAACTTATCAGGGAGATTGGCATCATGCAACAAGGTTTTCATTCCTTGCAGCAATGTCTGATTTGCTCTCTCCGCAAGCCCATTCATCCATGGCGATCTGGGGGTTGACATGTCATGCTGGATTCCCTTCTCAGTCAGGAAAGCTTCAAACTGCTGAGAAGTGAATTCCCCGCCCCGATCGGTAAAAAGACAGGAAATACGTTTACCGTGAGCATTCTCCAACCAAGCACAGAATGCCTTAAACTTCGGAAACGCTTGCGATTTCTGTTCGAGCAAAAACACATGAATGTACCTAGAAAAAGAATCAATTAGAACCATGAAGAACCTTGCTCCTCCTAAAGAGGGCGTAAGTGGCCCAACCAGGTCTGCGTGCACTAGCTGGTAGGGCTTGGAAGCCTGCCTGCTAGACTCTTTGCCTTTTGGAGCAACCTTCACCTTGTTCTCAGCACAAGATACACATTTCATGTGATATTTACAGGGTTTGATGTTCAAACCCTCAACCACCTCTGGCATCTTGGCCAGTGCCTTCCAAGAGAGGTGACCAAACCTTCGATGCGCTTCATGAATGCAACCTGCATGAAGAACTTTGTTAGTTTGTGCAACACAACAAGAATCAGCATTAGATACAACAGCAGTGTCCTCATAAGTTATATGGAACAAACCATCCATAAACTTTGCATGTAAATAGTCCTCTTTGCCTTTACTGATGACACAGACGCTCCTCTTGAAGGAAATCTGAAAACCACGTCCAGTAAGCTGCGGGACGCTCAACAAATTGCTTGCAGCTCCAGGAACATACAGAACATTACTGATGGTTGTATGCAAACTTGCAAGTTTCACAGTCCCTTCTCCTGCAATTTGCAACGTCCTTCCATCAGCCAGGTGGATCTCACCTTCCTGAGGCTTGAAGGAGATAAACAGGTGGCGATCCTTCGAAATATGGCGGCTGGCACCTGAATCGATAATAAACCTGCCTTTGGCTGTTGGAGCAGTCTTTACAGCAAGCAAACCCTTGTTTTCCACTGGCTTGGGCTTTTGCAGCTTGCCCCCCTGCCGCTCCTGGCCAGCAGACGTGCCTTTAGCCTTTGGTGAAGCTGTGCCAGCAGACATAGCCTTGTCTTCCACTGGCGTGGGCTTTTGCAGCTTGCCCCCCTGCTTCTGGTCAGCAGACGTGCCTTTAGCCTTTGGTGAAGCAGTGCCAGCTAACAAAGCCTTGTTTTCCACTGGCGTGGGCTCTTCACCCCCCTTCTGCTTCGGGCCATCTGCAGACGCCTGTTTACCTTTGCCTTTCCGGCCTCTGCAAAGGCGATGACCTTGGTTATCACGAGAACCAGAGCTCTCAGCTGCCGACTCCTTGGCTCCCCCTGGAGGCTGGAATGCTGCCTGGGATGACATCACAGTCTGCTCCCCCTGCAGCTTGCAACCGGTGCCCTCAGCATCCCTGCATACACTCGCATTCTGGGAAACAGCTTGGACCTCCGATGCAGTCAAACTCTGGGCTGGGACGACTGAGTTGTGAGCTTTCATCAAAGCATACCACATTCCACGTGCAGTGGTGTTGCCAGCCAGCGTCTTAATTTCCTCAAGAGATACGGATAAGACTATTACGTCAATCGCCTTCGAATCATCGGCTTTCCATCTCTCTGTCAGAGGAACTGGGGGGGCCTCACTCACGGTATGCCACACCCTAAACTGACGCAGCAAACTCTCACACCATTTTGCCCAGGTTTCATAATTCTGCCCATGTAACTTAAGGCATTCAGCATTTGCCTCAGAAGCTTGGAAAAACTCCATTTCCAGCTTTCTGCTTTAGCCGTGAGTCGTTTTTAACTGCAGAGACTCCTTATCTTGGCAGCCATTAATCACGATGCCTTTTGGCTCGGCTCCCAGGCCAATTAAGCCTTGCCGGAGTTCAAAGGCTCCTTGTTGAGGTAAACAGAAAAGCCTCCGCTCTCGCTGCTTTCGCTTTTCACATACCTCTCAAACGCAGTCTGTTGCAGCTTTACTCTCCTGTAGGTGCTGTGAATCTGGGCCCGAAACCTTGTTGTTGGGATACTGCCAGGGAGATAACGTCCATCTGGCCCCAAGCCAGCTGCCGGACATCCATCTGCCTCCCGTAGTCACGCAGTCACGCAGTATCATTTAGCGACACGAAGCCTTTGGATTCCACATTCCTAGGCTGGTGCACACTCTTTCAGCAGACTCCACACAGCAAAAGATGCACAGCAGGAGAGTATATTTACAGTTTATTTAGCGTTGAACAGAACAAAGGGAAAACATGACCGTTCTGAGTCAGTGACTCCGACCGACTGAAATCGAAAGGAAACAGCAAACATAAACATCCTCAACAGGAAATACGCAGACTCTGTGACTCACAAGCCTGCTCTCTCTTAAGGTGGAACGGAAATATCCTAACACAAATGTCATATGTCTGTGGCCAGGAAGATAGATATGATGGTACTGTGCCCTGTTCTCTCTGGAACTAATAGTCAACCCATATTATTGGAGGAGGGTATCGGTGCCTATGAGCCATGACAGCTAAATTGAGCCTTCATGCTCGGGGGCAGTATATCTTAAGAGTATTGCATGCTGGGGACAAACCATAGGCAATGGCTGTCTCCTTTGTAGCTGATTCATAGGAGTCACTTACTAGGGGCTGGGGTTCCTTCAGCCCTACCAGTAAAATATTTGAGGGGGCCTGGCCCTCCCAAAGTTAATGGGCATTGCCATTCAAATGGTGCATTTGTAACCTCGCCCCCCTCCTGGCAGTATTTTATTCAAGCTGGCACCCTTGACCCGATTGGTGAGCTTCCCAGAAGCATGGGAAAGACCACTGTTGGAAGTAGAACGCTGGACTAGACAGATCTTTGATTTGATCCAGGAAGGCATTTCTTATGTTTTCCTCCCAAAGGACCATTTGTTTTGGCTGTAGCAGATTTGGGAATGACATCTCTGTACTGGAAAAGGCTGATAAGCAGTGGCTGAAACATCGCTTCCAGATGTACTGTTTAGTGAAGCATGTGGGCATGAAAATGATCTTGTATTGTGACGTTGGCGCGGTACGGGGTGGGGTGAGGGAAGAGATGCTGAACTGTAAGCATTTGACGATGTGCTGGTTCTCTGATTTGGCTTCTGCATTTGAAACCAAAACCTTGTTCCAGTTACATTGATACATGCGCTTGCTTATTACAGTTAATGGATTATTCATCCTCTTTTGTCCTTGGGATAATCCGAAGGATGTGCCTAAAGCTCCGATCGTGTTGCCCATAAAAACCGGCTCGGCCACAGTTCTCCACTAAGGTGTCGAACGTTTCGGCCGGTGCAGATGGTAAAGATATGTTTAATAAAGAGAGAGGGGATTAGCTGGAACGGGAAACAAGCAAAGGGAAAAGGATAATTTCATTTTGCACGAAGCTCCCTGACATTTCGGGGGCCAGAGGACTGATTAAAATTGTATCAAAAGCTGCTCCTGTCGGGCAGATTGTCCTAACGCTGAACCTGCTTATCTTGTCCAGTATTTGATCCACATGTATTATTTCGCAACTGAATAACTCAAAAGCAGCCTCTTTCATTTGAGCTGATAATTAAAAAACAAAACAAAACCGGATCTGTAAATGAAGGCGTACACGGGAAGGCCACAGGATTCTTCTCAATATATTTCAAATTGAATAATTGATTGCTGTCATTTAGGTTTAAAAAGTAGATTTGCATAGGTCACCCAAAAAAAGAAATACATTTTTAAAAAGGCAACTGTCACAATGTTTACTTCTGGAGTTTAAGGTTTCTCTTAATATGCAGAAGCAGAGTAATGATAATAAAGACCTCGCCATAATGTATAAACAACGTTGTATTCTGGTTTTTAAGGAAATTGCCTGTTTTATTATGACTCAGAGATAAAAAGGAAAAAAAAAGGGGGGGGGGATATTTCAGACAACTTGCACGCTTTTATAACGTCTGCTATGCAGATTGAATCATCCCCTTCCAAGGTTTTATCAAGGAGACTGGGGGAATTAAATCTAACAGTGGGCGATCGTTTATGGTTCCTTATTTATTTTCAGCAACTCTTTAGGCTGCAGCTTTGCTATTGATCTCAGTGCAGTTTGCTGCTGTAACAAGGACCATACATTGTGTGGGGAGTGCCCCTGTTTTTGAAGTCGGGCTTCCAGGCAACCCACAATCTACCTGTGGTAGTTCTATCTACCAAGAGAAGAAGGTTCAGAGCCCAGGGACTGGTGGTGGGACGACCATGAGTGGTCAGTGGGAGAAGAGGGAGCAGACTGGGAGGAGGAGGTGTTGGAATCTGAAGAGGTAACAGGGTTTAGTGATCAGGAAGAGTCTGTGGCAGAGAGCAGTCCAGAATCAGAGGCAGAAGTGGAGGCTGGAGGCGAGGGAGGTCCAGAGGCAGAGATGAGTCAGGCTAGTGAAGAAGTCAGGGTGTTTCCCCCTCCAGCTGCAACCAGTTTCCTTCCCCCTGGTCTCCCAGAACCAGAAGTGGTATGAAGATGAAGGAGCAAAGGCAGTCACATCAGCGTAGTCTCAGATTGCTTGATGTAGGACCCAGGGGAGAAGGAGACGTAGGCAGCTGTGGGAAGGCAGGGAATTTGTCCAGCTGGAGGCTGCCTGGAGGGAGAAAAAAGAAAGAAAGAAAATGTGAGTAGGAAACAGAGGCGGATGAAGGAAGCCAAAGAGTGTGAAAAGGCAGAGTGCATGCAGATAGTGTCCCTAGCAGCTTTCGGAGAAGCACTGGTGAGATTTGGAGCTGAGCGTCTTGGAGGAATTGGCATATGTGGTACCCGTATCATCCAGCATTGCCAGAGGTCCAGCAGGGGTGCATTATGCGGGAGTGGGGAGATCTGAATGAGAAATTCTGCATATGGTGGGGAAGCAGTGCTGGAGCACACATTTTGCATGCGAAAGGTTCAGTTCTTGGTTTTCTAGGTGGGAAGGAGGATGCAGAGCAAGACCATTGAGATGCATAGCCTGGGGTGGGGGGCCATGGGGTGGGGTGGAGTTTAGGAGAGTACCACTTAGAGAGGCCTGGAGAGCTTGGACTGAGGTTCTCTGTTCCTCAGGAATACAAAGCCAACCATGAACGCATCTGAAAAGCAGATTTTCCGAGAAGCTAAGGAAGCAACTGACATCCCCAACAACTTCTTGGATGATCCATCTCTTCCAGCATTTGAGATGAAGTTATAACAAAGAGACAAATGAAATAATAATGTAGAATATCACAGGCTGCATGAGAAGTTGGACATAAATATCTTCTGCTCGGCAAATGCGGAAGAAGGTCTATATTACAAAACACCCTGCTGGGCCACAAACACAGATCTGTAATGGTTTGTTTTCTACACAAGAAAAATTGCCATTGTCATATTCCAAACTGTGTTTAAATTGTTTTATTATAAACTCTCTGTTGGTCCCTGCATAACTGGGAAATCATTCACTCTAAATTTATCTTCTCTCTGCATGGCATTGACATTTTCTGGCGTTGTCAGCTCTGTCTCTGTCTCTAGGTATCACCCTAGGAGGAAAAAAAGAAGAAAAAGAGATGATGCTCAGCTGATTTCACAATCTCCAGTCACATTAATTCTTCCTGTGGCCTGTATAATGTTGATGCTTCATTTTAAGAGGAGTTCATTTGAGGCTTTGAGTTTTAACGAGAGAAAGCAGAACCTACGAAAAATGTGCGTTGCTATAAAGTTTTTAAACTGGGGGGGAAAGAAAGCATGGGCAAAAATTTACTTAGGTCTGTAATCACCGCTCATGCTCTACTCCTTGCTAAGCAGCCATTAGGGGCCTGCACACTATGCGCCTGTGCCCACAGGCGCACAGACCTCGGTCTCATGGCCAAGACCTTCTAGCTATGCCCTCTGGAGCTGCAGTTAATATCTGGCACTGGTGGTTATACATAAAACATGAGACAAGGAGAGGCAGGAGTCCGGAGAGATCCATGCCTTCTGCATACCCATTGGGGGTGCACATTGCTGATTGACTTTCCCAGCAGCATCACCTTGTGTCTCATGTAATGCCGCCCTGCTGGCTCCCCCAGCTTCCAAAAGCGGCTTTTTAGGGGATATGGAGAGCTGCATGAGTGCATTAGTAGGACGGCAGGAGTGAAAGGCTCCCAGACGCACATGGCATTTTGCATCCTGGCTTGCCTCTCCAACGCATCAAGATTTAGGGGCTCATTCATAGGCCCAGGGTGGACTTTTCTGGCCACCTGTTTGCTATCCAAGCTCACTATTTCATCAGAATATGGTGTGCCTAAGGCTTGCAGTGGTGTCCCCAAGTAACCCTCTCAAGTAACTCTGAGTAGCTGGCAGCTAAGCTGGTAAGAAAACTTGAAGAAGACACTGTTTGGTGGATGGTGTTAGAATTCCATATGACGGTATATGTTCTGACTCCACAAAGTGGGAAGTGACGGAGACAGGATGTTTGTGTTACTGTGTTCTGTGAAGTGGGACTATTGTCCTTTGTTCTTTTTCTCTTTGCTGTCTGATGCTAGAGAGAGAGGGAGCCATGTTGCAGTGCTCTGTGTGTGTTTATATGTAAGTAAAGTAGATTAGCCAAAATGCTGAGTTGCTGAGGTCTGTCATGCAAGTTGCGCAAACTCTGCAGATCCCTAAGTGTGCCGGTGTCGGTTGGCATCGGTCGCTGTGATGCTTGGGCTGAAGAAAGCTTTTGAAGCTCCCGAACGATCGACCAGGAGGAAGAGAACATGCCAGTCGGGCATGTGTCTCTGCCAAGGTCCTACTCGAGTGTAGGCTGAGCTCCTGACAGATGGAATCTACTGTCTCCATGTTGCCCCATCATGCTGAGCTTACCTTTCATGATCCTAAGAGCTATCACTTTGGAGATTTCAGGCTGGTTCCCATTTGAAGACTACCTTCTAACAATTCTGGAAGCCACCATTCATTGGGTAATTTGAGGCCAAGTGGCAACTTATTGCTGGTTCTTATTTCATCATACCCTGTTAAATGGTTTTGTGTATGTGTGTGTGTATGTCAGGGGACACACACACACACACACACACACACATCCATACCTTCTAATTTAGGATGTAACATTCTAAACTGAGGTTAGGGCTGAAGGCAGCTGGAATGTCTCACAAGCGCTATTCTGGTGAGCGTGAAATGTGAGCTGGATTCCCCCCCCCCATGAGTTCCTATAAAATAAAAGACATTCAAAGCAGAGAAAGTAACCCTTTCATAGACTACCTGACTGCATATGGTTCTATGTCTTGTCCTCTCTCCCCCCCCCTTCCCCAGCAATTTTGGGGGTGAGGCTCTAAATATCTTTTCACTTGTAGGAGCACAAAAGGCAAGGAGTGACAAAGAGCACGATCCAGCGACTCCCAAATTAGCA
Organism: Podarcis muralis; assembly: GCF_964188315.1. NCBI lineage: Eukaryota > Metazoa > Chordata > Lepidosauria > Squamata > Lacertidae > Podarcis > Podarcis muralis. Next base: position 31,005,618 of record NC_135659.1, read on the forward strand.
ACGTTATTAGCCGGCTGATGAAAACCATTGTATAATGGAAGTTGTGGGGAGGAGGAGGGAAGCAGAGAACAATGCAATGAAGCGGAAGTGGAAGCAGGAAGAAAAAGAGCAAAGGATGGCTAATTGGAAGCCAGTGTACTCAGGTAACTAAGTATAGTCGTGTTTGATAAAACAGGTGATGGCAGCAGCTATGGAGAGAGCTTAGAATAATAGAACGGTAAAATTGTAGAGCTGGAAGGGACCTTGAGGGTCATCTAGTCCAACCCCCTGCAATGCAGGAATATGCAGCTGTCCCATATGGGGACCGAACCTGCAACCTTGGCGTTATCAGCACCACACTCTAGCCAACTGAGCTATGCGATCTAAAATGGGATAATGAGCATCTTGGCCTAAGAAAACTGAATTCTGCAACCTGCCTATATTATGCACATTAAACAGCTGCGCATTACTTCTCTTGCTTTACATACTTTATTACGCCTTTCCCCGCTTTTGTTCACCTCCCCCCACTTATAATTTGTTTGACTTTCGATAACCTTCTGGGCAACAAAGTAATCCAGTAACCCCAGACCCCTGGAAACCTAATTCAGGCTGCAGCTCAGAACCCAAAGAGAACCAACATTATACTCTCCAGGTGTTGCTGGACCACAGCACCAGCTGTCCCCGAATCATTGGCCAGGCTGGCTGGGGCCGATGGGAATTGTTATCCAAGAACCCCTGGAGGCACCATGTTGGCCATGCCTGTTTTACCAGCCATTAGACAGTAAACCTCTACAAACACAGCAGCACTCACTTCTGAGTGGACATATGTGTGATTGCACTATCGGCAACTCATTTCTTCTGATTTTCAAGTTTTGCTCCGCCTTTCCTCCTGCAGCTTTTGAGGATGGAACTAAAAGTCATGAGAGACACTGAACCAATCCATTGTTATGTCTCCTACAAACCGTGTGTGATGTCATAATGCTGGGCGTCTCCCCCCCCCCATCCCTAGCCAATCACATGAGTCGTGGCATTTGTGCCTGGGGCGGTACAAAACTGAGTTCTACCTGCTGCTGAATTTGTTTTGTAATAAGTTCCACTCAAATGGCTTGACTCGGGGAGACTGAGTATCGTGCACACGTGAAAATCCCTGGCACGGAGCCTCCATATCTTTGAATGCAGCTGCCCGTGAATGCGCCTCTTTTATTGCCATGCTCAGATTTGCAGTGCTTTTAAGAATATTTTTTCCAGATTCTTTTTTTAAATCATAACCACCAAGAAGAGAGACTTCAGTTGGCATTTTAATACGCTTGCTCCAATTGCAACCCAGATTAATTTGTCGTACTTGGGAGCTCCAGCTCAGTCAAAGTTATAAAGAAAGGAATCTTTGCTGTCGTGCATGTACATAGGCTTTGCCTCTTCTCTTCTTGAGCCTCCGTAATGCTCCTTGGCTTATGACGCCCGTAATGTTCCTTGGCTTATGCACAGCATTCGCTGTTTCCCCGTGGCTGCGGCTGTGCTCAGCTCTTGAGGCCTGGCAGCCAAGAGGTCTCAGCTAGTCCAGCTGTGGCTAATTTAAGAAGTCACAGGTGCAGCAATAACCAGCCAGCAGGAAGAATGGAAGCAACGTGGATACCCTTCTATGCAAAAGACGTGAAGCTATTCCTGTGGTTCGCACCAGGGGTGGAGGACAGATGATTGGGGGCAGCTATCCAAGCAAAGCCTCAGGTGCTGATGCCAGAGTCCGGCCGTACTGTGGATTTTGGGCAACCAGGATGCATTTTAATGCCTTCCGATGGGCATTCAAGCTGCTTACATCTCTTCTGGCACATTGCTTTGCAAGCACAAGACTCTGGTTGCGGAAACAATGCAATATATATTGAAAGGAATGCTACATTCTAACTTAGCATTGTTGGACTTGTAGGCAGCTTGGGTTTTGAACCTTGTTCCCTATTCCCATCAGCTGATCAGAACTGCAGGATATATATATATATATATATATATATATATATATATATATATAATTGTTTCCGAAACCTGGGCCTCCGGCTGTTTTTGGACTACAACTCCCATCATCCCTAGCTAGCAAGACCAGTGGTCAGGGATGATGGGAACCGTAGTCCAAAAACAGCTGGAGACCCAAGTTTGGGAAACACTGATATAAATTGATGAGACAGAATCATCATCATGAGAGTGAGACTAATCAACTGAGTCAAGAAGCAAGGTGACCTAAAGGTGACCTAACATGCACTCTCTCCTATATAACTTGTTGGATGTTCTTGGCTTTCTAGACTGGGCAGGTGTTAGACAAGGACATAACTCAAAACAGCTGTTTTCAAACTACATTCTTAGCACTTCTGACAAATCCTAAGGTTTCCATTCAGGCCCCCTCAATATTACAAGTTGTCCAGCACTATTGAGCTTCCCACTATAATGCATAGTTTCAAGGGAGTGATTTCTAGGTAAAGCACACAACTTCTCAAGAGGTCATGGAAAGGGCTCACAGGATTGGTTCCTGCCCTACATTAATAGAATGTGCAGTGTAGAAAACTTCACGAGGCAGAAATGTCCCTGCGGAAATGTAGATAGTTTGAAGGTCACTGATAGAACCATTCTGCTGTTGTCTAGGGCCTGTTGCAAGGTCTTTTTCTACTTAGAAGGTTCCACCTTCCATCTATGGCATTTCTAGATAGGGCAAGAAAAAAACCTGCTGCTGGTCACTGTAGACAGTAGATGGACCTATGTTCAGCTTGGACCACTTCTGCCCCACAAGCTTTGTGACACTTTGATGCAGAAGCCACTGTGAACTCCAGATTGCTAAGAGTGGAACATCATTGGCTTCTTCTCCTGTGTTCTTCTCAGGCAAGTATGCCCCAATTTAGTTTGATGTGCTAAGGAAGTCTACAGCTATCTCCATGTAGGAGGATCCCAGCAGACCTAAAACCTGGTAGGTAAAAAGCAGATAACTTATGTTGCCTTAAGTTATGTTTCCTGGAAGGGTTAAGCCTAGTATATTTAAACCTCTGTCATTCCAAGTGCCATTAGCAGGGTATGAATGGTATACTTAGAAAATGCATCCCTATGTCAAGAAGGACCAGGGCTCCCCCCCCCTCCCGCCAGAGCTCACTGGAACTTGGTTCCAGCACACCTCTCAAGTGGGCACCATTGCCGTTCTAAGAGAACAAGGGAGAAGTTCATGGTGAGCTCCGACATTTCTTTTTGTAGAAAAATAGCACTGAGAAGGAACAAACCTTTCTGTGGGACATGGGACTCTTGGGCCATTGGCGCGAGAGGCCTGGATGCCAGCGGTGATTCATCAAGCATGGGCTGCTAACTCCTAGCACATATGTAGGCATTGGTATCCAGAACAGGGAGCAGGTCAGTTTGCAGTCTGTGGAGTGACAGGCAGCCCAGACGAAGGCAGAAGCAGGTTCTGTAGGACATGGGGCAGTAGGCAAGTTCTTCCATATGTTGCAGAGCTCAGCTGCTGTAACTTGGTGCAGGAGAGCAAAAGGCATTGGATATTTGGTATGCAAACTTCCTGCCCATTTCAGACTGTCTATCGGGAGCCAATGGCTTTGGCTGTAGGGCCCACCACTGGGTATTCTTGCCCACAGGACTCTGCCTACTTTCACCCTCGAACTGAATGAGGGGCATATGATACCCCTGGTTCTGGATGTTACGATATGAGTACTACGCAGCTGCAAACCAGCTCGGTGTTTACATCACATGATGTGGCTAGTCCTGGGAAAGGATATTCCAGGCAGTTCACAGGATTTACAGAGCTTTGTTCTGTGTGTAATATGAGACCTTAATGTTGTGCATGTGAAGGAAGTCTGAGTCACTTGCTTGGAGAAGGCTGAACTGAACGGTCATGTTTTTGTACAGCTGTAAAGTCAGAAATAGGGACGCGGGTGGCGCTGTGGGTAAAAGCCTCAGTGCCTAGGGCTTGCTGATCGAAAGGTCGGCGGTTCAAATCCCCGTGGCGGGGTGCGCTCCCATTGCTCGGTCCCAGCGCCTGCCAACCTAGCAGTTCGAAAGCACCCCCGGGTGCAAGTAGATAAATAGGGACCGCTTACTGGTGGGAAGGTAAACGGCGTTTCCATGTGCTGTGCCGGCTCGCCAGAGCAGCTTCGTCACGCTGGCCACGTGACCCGGAAGTGTCTGCGGACAGCGCTGGCTCCCGGCCTCTTAAGTGAGATGGGCGCACAACCCTAGAGTCTGTCAAGACTGGCCCGTACGGGCAGGGGTACCTTTACCTTCACTAAAGTCAGAAATAAACTGTAGAGATGTAGACTTTCTGACTATCTTCTTTTCTCCTGCTGGTATGCAAGGGGAGAAGGGGGTGTGCATCTTCCACGCTAGGAGATGTTGCCTATAAAGTTCTCCCTGGACTTGCGGGGATGCCAGCCAGGGCAGAACAAGCCCCGGGAGCCTGGGAGAGTTGCCAACCTCTCCCGAGGGGGCAAGTTTTCCAACACTGTATGTCACTGTGGCCTTGTGAATTACAGCTGAACACGTTTTAGAAAACAGCCAGGTAGCGTACCTAAAATGGAGACAAAGTGCATCCATGATATTTGAACTACATGAGTCCTTCCTTGCCCAAGAAAATGATACTTTGCATTCATAATGCCTGAAAATATATGACACACAGTTAATCCCCAGCTGTTTATTTCTAGTTGTGGTTTGGAAAAAGCAACAACAACCACTTTTATGTATAGGCTCTAAGAGAAAACCTAGCTTAATGGGTTCATGTAATTCAACACTTTGTGGGCCACACTTCCTATTTTCTTCACGTACTACACCTTGATCTTGCACCTTCCAATTTAACCCTGTAGTTCCAACACCCCGCACTGACGTATCTCGCGGTTGGAAAGCCTATCTCTTTCAAGGTTAAGCCAGGTTGAAGCTGTAAGTTGCTTGAGATGAGATGTGGATAAGTCAATCGAACTAAACAGCATAATGGGACCCACCTGTTCGCCCAAGAGTGGTATCTGATTCTGATAATGCATATCAGCTGACAGGTGTCTTGTTGAGCTTTGTTCTTGCCATTATGCTTTCGAAAAGGTGCCTGCAATGAAGTGCAGATGACTATCTAAGGAGGCTAAGAAGTTTGCTTAATCAGATTGCCTGACGGTGTCTAGCGGCATTTACAAACCAGTACAGACAGCAGTGGTGGAAGCGAAGAGTCCAAGGACATCTGCTACTCAGAAGAATAGCAAGCATATACGTTTGTGCCATTCATATTCAAGTGTGTTGTTATTGTTAGGAAAACTTTTAAAATGTTGGACCCACTTCTATAGTACTACATACCTAGGTGGAAGTTTGTGACATTTCATGAAGTTTTCTATGCCTCTGGGGTGGAGAAAGGAGACACTTACTTTCTCTACTGATCAAACATGTAGGTACTCCAGGAATTATTATTGGAAATATAGCACCACATTAAGTGTCTTGTAGAAACACCATTTCACTTTCTGTGGCTTTCAGAGGAGCGATGCCTTTGTACAATATTTGCTTCGTTACTTTAAAAGATTTTTAAGTCACCTTCCACCAGTACCGATGCCAGGGTGGGGAACAACATAAAATCAATTTTAAATTAATACTACTAAATATCGCAGACCCTCCAAGTGCCCCTATTTTCCAGGGACAGTCCCGGATTTGCAGAAGACATCCTGGTTTCTGATTTGATCCTGGAATGTCCCGCTTTTCCTTAGGACGTCCCTATTTTCATCAGAGAAATGTTGGAGGGTATGGAGCCCCCCCCCAAGCCAAGGACATAAGTAACTATACAACTTTTAGAAGACATTTGAAAGCAGCCCTGTATGGGGAAGGGTCCCCCCCCCCCAATGTTTAATGTTTTATTATGTTTTTATATATGTTGGAAACTGCTCAGCGTAGCTGGGGCAACCCGGTCAGATGGGCGACGTATAAATAATAAAATTATTATTCTGGAATAGGATGTCCCTGTTTTCACTGGAGAAATGTTGGAGAAAGCCACTTCCACCTTCAGAGGAGGTGGGATTGTGGGCTGCACGCCCCCACCACACACACAGTGGCTGGCTCTCAGCCTCCGTGTGATTGAGGGAATCCCCTGGATAGCCAATTGGCCTGCCCGATTTAACGCAGGGGTGGCCGGGGATCTCCCTCTTTTGCTGCCTCAAGCTCCCCCTACTGGTGGTTAACCCTTCCCAGATTTCAAGCAGATGAGCTGAAGCCGGATAGTCAGTTAGGACCAATGTCTAAGCCAATACCGCTCATCATCTGTAACCAATAAAGTTGTGGCCATATTTAGCCCATTAACCTTAAATAATTGTGTCACGTGTCTTTATTTCCACTGGGGAGGGGGTGCGGGAACTTGCCTCGCAATATGAATATCATCTTAAGAACACGAGCAAACAAAGGTTGCTAGAAACAGCTAAGCAGAGGAGAAGAGTAAAACATTGCCCAGTGCAACAGAAGCAGTCGCACGCCCCTAATCTGCATCTGACAATATCAGGGCCTTTCAAAAATGGACTCTGTTCCGCTTTGCCACCCGATGAGATTCCCCCAACAGTGAAATGTGAAGAAGAACCATCTCTGGGACTCTTAAGGCAAAGGCTGACAGAGGAAGAGGCAGTGGGGTTCCAGGCCATTTAGAACTTCAAATAACACCAGCAGCTTGAACTGGGATTGAATGCGTATAGGGAGCCAACACAGTTCTTTAAGGATTTATGTTATATGATCCTTCATAGTCAAACTCTAGAATGTGCAAGCAACCTTTTGAAAGCATGCAATGGTTGATAATTGAAAGGGGAAAACAGGAGAAAGGTTTCATGGTTCCGAAGGTATTTTGCAGAAGTGTTTTCTTAAGCATCATATGTGAAAGCAATCCTAAGCGTAGCCAGATCTGTCCTTTTGCGTCTAATCTTCTCCTTCCATCCACTGGTTTAATTATTGGAAGGCGTGGGGTAGAGAGAGACAGAGAGAGAGAGAGAGAGAGAAATGCAAGGGAAAGAGAGAGCAATCATGTCACAATTATTTGGCAAAGTCTGTTGCTTTCCAGTAGAGGGCAATAATATATACTTTTATCTCAAAAGTTAAGTATTTTAACTTGGTTAAGGGAGCCTGGATACTAAAACAATAAGCCCAGGTACCAACATTTCTGCGTCAAAAGCAAAATCTCATGGCGCCCAAATTTTGAGCCGGAGGCAGACCAAACACAATTAATTTAGGATGCTGTTAACCACTCTTTCTCTTCCCTTTATCTTAAATAGTCATTCTGCAATTTTTTCGTCCAGAAATTATACTCCTTGTGGCCCCTGGATTTATTAAAAGCAAAAAACAAAAAGCAAGGAAAGATGAAGAAAAAAAAGACCACAACAAAGATGCAAAGATCAGAGGCCTTTAACAGTCTTAATAACAAACTTTATTTTCTTATATTTGTAACTGTATTGTAACATTAAGTCGTATTATTTTGAATCTTCAACAAAAAAGAACAACAGAAAGATGTGAAAAGGTATGTGAACTTGGAACTGGCTTTTTAAAAGCACACAGATTATTATTATTTTTAAAAAGATTATTACCCAAGCAAAATTGAAAGGTAACATCACATGCATTTTCACACACAGACCCCCCAAGTGCTCCTATTTCCCAGGGTCAGCCCTGGATTTACAGAAGCTGTCTGGTTTGATCCTGGAATGTCCTATTTTCATCCCCATTTTCATCAGAGAAATGTTGGAAGATATGATAGGATGTCCCTATTTTCATCGGAGGGTATGGAGCCCTTAATCAAGGAGATAAATATCTATACAGTCTTTAGGACATCTGAAGGCAGCCCTGTATAGGAAAGTTTTTTTTAATGTTTAATGTTTTATGATGTTTTTATAAATGTTGGAAGCTGCCCAGAGTGGTTGGGGCAACCCAGTCAGATGGGTGGGGTATAAATAATAATAATGTCCCTATTTTCATTGGAGAAATGTTGGAGGGTATATGCAGACAAATATAGAGGAAATCCTCATTGTTTGTAGCTAATTTTTCTCCATGCATTCTGAAGGCAGCTCCGTCGCGGACAGTGTGGTGGTCAGAAGAAATGACTTTCTAATAGTCAGCTTATATGTTGCTGAGAACAGGAGGTACTTAGCAACAGGGAAGTGTAATCACAGATGCATTGAAAAGCTTTTGTAGAATGCTAGAGTGGACATTTGTGATCTTAAGGAAGAGTCAAGTGAGGAACATTCATAATAGTTTGGATATTCAACTCTAGCAGGAACCAATATTCAAAGGAAGAAGAATCCTGCGCTGTCAACTCTGCCAAGATGTTCCTCAGAAACGATACACTTGCCAATCTCGGAGCACATTAATAAGTATTTTAAAAGACAAGTGTTCGCTTTTACGACCTTAAGTAACAGCTTTTTTTTTTTGAATTTTTAATAACATTAAACTACAGTGCATATTTCTTGATGCTAATGGGTGCGTTAATTTTCATACGGCATTTTCTTACGCCATTTTTAATTCAGCTCCCTTTCCTGTTTTTAGTATAATAATTGCTTACAGTATTCTGACTTGATTTTATATGACTAATTAGAGCCATGCTGGTAAAGGAGGAAAAAAAAAATCAGGTTTGCAGGTAATATTGAAATTAAATATGTTAATTTGTAGTACAGAGCGCAGATTTTATATGAGTTTTAATTTGGTATAGAATCTATAGTTCTGTGTTTATAAAGTGCCCTTGAACGACTGCCCTGTTTTTCAAAAGTTAATACCACAGGGAAACTAATACACAAAGCATTTAGCTAAAGGCTGTTCCAGGATGAATTATATGGGGAGATATGACACAGATATTCTATAAATTCAATAAATAAATAAAAATAAAAATCTTCCATTCCTTTACTTGTGAAGTTGATGTTGTTTATACAGAGTTGGATCCAGACTTTTCTCCAGTGGAACTCCATTCCTAGGGTATGTCTGAAGGCCAGTGAGACCACCGCCTTGCAGAAGTTTGGATCTGCGCACTAGGAACCATGTTCAGACCCCCTTGGGTTCCATTATATTCCAATATTCCAAATGCAAGAAAATAATTTAATGATTTGGATGCCCTGGCAGGCAGAAGGGGAGGACGTGATTTTGGGTGGCTTCCCCTCAGACCTGCACCAGAGACCTGGGGTAACAGCATGGGAGGAGATGGTTAAGGGAATTGCAGGGGAAGAAGAGGGGAGTACTGGAAATCATCTTCACCCTGTTTTGCCTGTGAGTCTCTAGTTCATAAAGCAGGAGCCTTCACTAGATTGGAATCCCATCTATGCATGGAAGGAACCCTTATGTTCTGTCTGGAACCAACCCATAATTATGGCTTCTGTATGCTGAAAGAAGTCACTGTCAAAGATTTAACTCTAGCAGTGGGCAAAACACTTCTCCATCAAATCCAGACGTCCATCCTAATATGCAGTAGGGCGGTGCACATGCAGAACATCTATTGAATATGTGAAATACCCTCCTCTCCTCAGAATGACCACTCCCCGCTTAAAAACGGGGGGCGCCCTTTGCGTGGACGCGTGCAGCCCCTGGATCTGGAGCGGCTCCATCAGCATAGGCTTGGCTTTGCCTTCCCTCAGGTGGGATACCTGGAGGTCTCTGCCTACCTCAGTCAGCTATCCAATCCCACCTGGGGGAAGCGTTGCCAAGGAGACCAGGCCAGGTAGGGGAGGGACTACTTGCCCACACAATAGAGGGAGGATCTTACCTGGGAATCCTCACTTGGCTCCAGAGCTTCTCCCACCCTACCCACCCTCAGTTAATGTCTTTTTTTGCAGGTTAACTTTTCTTCACTCTGCAGGTTAACTTTTCTTCACAGGTATGCGGGCGCTGCTACGTCAAGGTCGCTGTTAAAGGGCCAGAAAGGAATTTCCCTGCATTGGCAGGTTTCGCCTTTCCCGTAGCAAAACGTCGCAACTTTGGCGGTATCAGGCCTTGGGTGGAATCCTTTAGTCCATCTTCCTCTTTGCAGCGGCGATACCAGGGTTCCCCGTTAAAGGGGTTTCTGAAGGGAGGCTTTGACCGTACGCCGAAAGGTTGCCATTGCTCTCCTCTGCAGCGGCAGCGTAACAGGGGCGGCTATCTCTGCTTGAACATATGTTCTCCAGAGCCAGCCCATCCCCCCCACACACACACTGGATAACCCTGATGCTCCCTAGGACCCCGGCTGGAGACTGGGGAGGGAGAACGCCCAATGCCTGAGCCAAGGTCTACCCACATTTGAAATTTAATAAAGTTGTGGACATCTGATGGGGGGTAACACAGTTGTCAAACGGCTTGGGTGCATCAGATCTGTTCAACAGCGGCCATGGCTAGAGATGACCTTTCGCAAGTCTCTCAAATTCACAAGGTTAACTCACATAGCTGAAGAGAAGCCACACATTTTCTGGGAAGTGGGATTTTAATGTTTTACACTGGGCATGGAGATGCCTTAGGGCATTTTATACAGCTTGCATGGCTGCAAAAATCTGCTTCTCCCATCGTAATTGTTTTAAGATTAATTAACAATGCTGAGGTAGTGTTTACTAAATTTGTCTCGTTCCATAAGGGACAAATCCAGTTCTCAATGTTCTGGTGAAAGCTGATGTCATAAAGCATATGTCCTTGAAGAACAGCAAATGCTACTTGGGTTATATATCTTAAGATTTGGGATTTGGCTTTGGTTGGTTCTCTTTCTAAACGGCTGAACTTTTGTAGATGGATAAATGATAAAAGTGGACTAATTGTTTGCTTTTGCATTTAAAAAGAAATGTATACGACGTAAATAATCAGGGAGGGGGATAATATTCCCAACAGTATGTTTATCTCTTTGGGACAGAAGTAAAATAAACAGGAAAACCATCAGTGGACAAATAAAAGAGCCAGCCAATTTGGAGTTAAATTAACCTTTGTGCTGACAAAAGCTTTCTACACTACTTTACCAATGAGGTTATTTCATGGCCAAGATCTTCAATATTTTTATTCATTTTTTTCATGCAAGGTAGAGAGCATGTCAGTTACCGTATTTTTCGCCCTATAGGACGCACATTTCCAAAAATGAAGGGGAAATGTGTGTGCATCCTATGGGGCTCTCGCTCTCCAGGCTTCAGGAAGCTGTCCGCTAGCTGTGGGAGACGCAGCTCTCCCACGGCTAGCGGAGAGCTTGCCTGCACCCAGAAGCTTGGGGTGCGCTGAGCTCAGCACGCCCCAAGCTTCGGGCTTCGCGCAGCGCTCCGCTAGCTGCGGGAGAGCCGCGCAAAGTGGCTCAGTTCATCCGTACTGAGCTCAGTTCATCCGTACTGTTCATCCGTACTGGCGGAGGAAGAGGGGCGGGAGGAGTGCACCTCCCCTGGCCCCACGATCCTGGTGGGGTGCCATTGTGGCTGCCCCCCTGCGCTGTGGCCATCACGCCACGCCCCTGCGGTTGGCATGACACGCCCTCGGGACGCATGCCACGCCCCCTAGGATGTGCGCCAGCCACATCCCCTCTCTCCTTCGTCTTTCTTCTTATTTGGCAATCACTCGTAGCTGAGTAAGATTGTCTTCCATAAGCACGGTCTTAACAGTGAGTCCGTAAGTGACTGTGGAGGCCAATACTGGATCCACACGTCCTTCCACAGTGGGGACATTGGTTTCCGGGCAGGAGCTGATCACGGTGTAGATTCGCCAAGCGTGCCTTCCTCCTAGCACATTTCTCCCTTGCGTCCTGAGTTCGAGTGTCTTCAAAACCCATGACACCTTTGGTAAAGACTGCTCTCCAACTGGAGCACCTGCAGGCCAGTGTTTCCCAATTGTTGGTGTTTATACTACTTTTTTTAGATTTGCCTTGAGACAGTCTTTAAACCTCTTTTGTTGACCACCAGCACTGCACTTTCCATTTTTAAGTTTGGAATAGAGTAGTTGCTTTGGAAGACGATCATCAGGCATCCACACAACATGTCCAGTCCAATGAAGTTGATGGTGAAGAATTATTGCTTCAACACTGGTGATCTTTGCTTCTTCCAAGTACACTGCTCTCCACCCCGGTGCCGGAGCATGAAGCTCCGCCACTGAGTTCTGGAACCTCTTTTTCTATAAAATTGTACTCTGGACACAAACCTCGAGAGCCTGGACTCTGCCTAGAAAGGTGGCACAAAAGGAAGTTTGGATGCAGCAGCGTAGCATGGGTTGCTGGTGCCCGGGGCAGACAAGCAGCTGATGCCACCAGAGTGCCCCCCACTGAAACCAAGTGGTGCTGTGCTGTACCGCCTGTCTGCCCACACAGCGGGGGAGCTCAACCAGCCGATGTGGCTCTTGGCGGGTGAATCCCCCCAGTGTACCACTGGTCTGGACTGCTGGGGTCACCGCTTGCCTGCCTCCCTCCCTCCATACCTGTTCAGTGTGGGCCTGAGCTGCTCTGCCACCTTTGACAGGGCAGGATGGGGATCCTTGTGGAAGCCGGTGTCTGCATGAGTGCGACTGATTATGCGCTCTAAGAATTTTGCAACTGGGGCCATGCCCCCCCAGGCCCCCTTGCCTATTATGGAATAGGGAAGTCCTATTTTTTTTTTTTTAAAAAAACATCTCTATACAGGTCTTCCAAAGGCTGTATATTTGCTTCCACAAAGACCAAAAATAAACTAATATGTCATACATTAAAAACTTCCCTGAACAGGGCTGCCTTAAGATGTCTTCTGAATGTCAGGTAGTTGTTTATCTCTTTGACATCTGATGGGAGGGCGTTCCACAGGGCGGGCGCCACTACCGAGAAGGCCATCTGCCTGGTTCCCTGTAGCTTTGCTTCTCGCAATGAGGGAACCGCCAGAAGGCCCTTGGCGCTGGACCTCAGCATCCGGGCAGAACGATGGGGGTGGAGACCCTCATTCAGGGACATCCTAAGGAAAAGCAGAACATTCCAGGATCAAATCAGAAACTGGGATGGCTTCTGTAAATGGGACCGTCCCTGGAAAACAGGGACTCTTGGAAGGTCTGTGCTGTGGTGTTACATATTAGGGCGTCCAGAAACTCTTCTAGCTGCAGGGATGTGCAGGCCAGAGGGCAAAAGGCAACTGGGCTTTCCTCCCTTGTGGAATTTCCCCAAAATGCCCAGAACAGCGACTTTCCCTACAACCTTTTATCTCGGGCTGCCGCCCCGTGCTCTACATAACAGAGCACAAACTTCAAATAAATATGCTGCATAGCCACGTTTTTACAGGGTTGTTTTCAGTGGCATCGTGAAGTATATGATACAATCCCAGTATCTCTGGGAGCAGACGCCACAGCAAGGCTATCTTGCACGATATGAAGTTGCTGCGAACCCAAGAGGTTGGAACGGTCACAAAAAAAGCAAGCCTGCTTCCTAGCAATTAAAGTGATAAGTTGCCTATGATTACAGCACAGAACTTGGCAGCTGGGTGATAAGACGACAGCAGGGTGCGAAAGAACGGATACGACTTCACTAGTTTGGACACTGCCCATATCTGTTTGTGAAAGGCTTTGGCTGCATTTGCTGAGCAGCTCCTAAAATACCAGCTTTTACTTTGAGAGGCCTTAACAAACGTTTGCATTGCTCAGATCACCTCAAATCCAAATTCCCAACTCCGATATGTGCTTTTTTGAGCCACTGGAGGCACCCCGGTGGCTGCTTTCTATGTAGTTTGCAGCCTGTCGTCACCACCTTGTGATTCCCGCTGCCAGCTTCTGCAGAAGAGAGGCAACAGAAACATAGGAAGATGCTTTAGTCAGACCATCTACCTCAGTATTGCCTATTTTGAGTGGGTGGCGCTGGTGGCGCTGTGGTCTAAACCACTGAGCCTCTTGGGCTTGCTGAAGGTCAGTGGTTCGAATCCCTGTGACGGGGTGAGCTCAGCCTAGCAGTTCGAAAGCACAGCAGTGCAAGTAGATAAATAGGTGCTGCTGTGGTGGGAAGATAAATGGCATTTCCGTGAGCTCTGGTTTCCGTCATGGTGTCCCGTTGCTCCAGAAGCAGTTAAGTCATGCTGGCCACATGACCCAGAAAGCTGTCTGTGGACAAACGCCAGCTCCCTAGGCCTGAAAAACAAGATAAGCACCCCATAGCAGCCTTTGACTGGACTTGACCATCCAGGGGTCCTTTACCTTTACCTTTTACTCTGAGTGACAGCAGCTCTGCAAGGTTTTGGGCAGGAGTGTTTCCTAGTCCTCCCCGATTGTGGAATGCGCTCCCCAAAGAAGCTCACCTGGCACCATCATTACATGTCTTTAGGTTCCAGGCCAAAACATTCCTCTTTACCCAGGCCTATGGCTATTAAATAATCTGTGGCCTGTCAAAGTGTGGGGGAGGGGACTGTTATCAGGATGACTATTTTATTATTAGGCTGTCTGCCAGTACAGTGGTACCTCAGGTTAAGAACTTAATTCGTTCTGGAGGTCCGTTCTTAACTTGAAACTGTTCTTAACCTGAGGTACCACTTTAGCTAATGGGGCCTCCCACCACCGCCACCACACAATTTCTGTTCTTATCCTGAAGCAAAGTTCTTAACCCGAGGTACTATTTGTGGGTTAGCGGAGTCTGTAACCTGAAGCATCTGTAACCTGAAGCGTATGTAACCTAAGGTACCACTGTATGCTTTTTATTATATTTTTATCACTGACGTTCTGGAATGTTGTACACCGCCCTGGGATCTTTTGATAAAGGGAAGCATATAAATTTAGTAGTAGTAATAGTAATAGAAATAATAATAATACCTGGAGACACTCAGGATTGAACCTGTATGATAGGGTTGCGATATTTTGAAGAGTAAAAAAGAGGACACATTTGCCAACATCTACATTTAACTAAGGATTGCTATGACGACTCTACCCATGAAAAAGAGGACATGTCCTGGAAAAAGAGGACATATGGCAAGGCAGATGATCTGCTGCAGAGCTACAATCCCTACCCCTAATACCTAATCATGCCTCCCCACAATACCTAATAATTTTCACAGGAAAGTTTTCTGGGACTCCATGACGATTCTTTCCATGAAAAAGAGGACGTGTCCTGGAAAAAGAGGACATATGGCAGCTTCTGCTGCAGAGCTACTATCCCTACCCATAATACCTAATAATGCCTCCCCCCAACACCTAATAATTCCCACAGAAAGGTTTTCTGAGACTTGATGGCAGGGAACTTGGGGCTGTGAAAGGACACTGGCAGTAGGACTGAATTGGCTCTGAAGATATGTTTGCATAGGGCTGGCCTCTCTGCCACCCTGCTCCCCCCGCAACACAACAGAACAGAGGTCAGGTGAACAGTGATTCCCACAACCCCTTTTCTGCTGGCATGGGGGAAGAATAGCAGGATGGGGATGATTTGTTGGGAATGTGGTATGAGGGAATGGGTTAATCCTCTGTGTGTGGCTCAGGCCATGGCTGCTATTTTCCAAAGATATAAACAACAACAAAAAACCCAAACACACAGAATGCGTTTTGGCCCTAAAAGGAACAGAAAAATTAAAGTGAGCGAGAGAATTATACTCCCACAATGAATCAATATTGAGCATAGCTCAATCAAAAAATGAAACAAAATCTTGCACACATTTCATAATAAATACCATTCACAGTTGTCTTTCTGGATTCTCAAGTTAGTGAAGTTTTCAAGCGTTCTCCCTTTCTCAGCTAAGGATAACTTTATTGCTCACTCTGAGTACTGCTCTTCTCAGAAAGGTATTATTCAAGGCTGTCACCATGGCTCTCAAATGTCTCTCATTCTAAAGGATATCACTTATTCTTGAACAAATAAAGAGCCATGAAATCAAAGGGGACAGAAAGTGTGACTCTGTGAAAGAATGGCTCTGGCAATCTTTCTGCATGTATAATATTATTAATATGCTCACAATTTAAGGCCTTTGGGTAAAATTGAAAGTGCTTAAGTAATTTAATTACATTTTGATGGAGGCTTAGGCTGGCAGAGTCGATGGAAGAATCGGCTGCATCTTCTTTCTAACACAATGATAAATGTTCAGGCAAGCTTAGGTTACAATTGAACATATAAAGCTGTCTGATACTATTGGTCCATCTCGCTGATGGTTATCCTATTCTGACAGGTAATGGCTCACCAGGGTCTTAGGCTAGCTCCTTCCCAGCACTTGAGATCTTTCTTGTTGGAGATGTTGGGGGCCCAATGGAGAACATTATCCATGCAAAGCATGGGCTCTATCACTGAATGTGTTTGCTGCAGGAAAACATTTCCATCAATGCCAAGCCAGCTCTTAGGAAATTGGTTATGGCAGCTGGACCTGGCTAATCTATCTGCCTATCATATTTGAGTGTTCTGTATTACCTAGAAGTTGGCCAACCTCATGTCACTACAAAATGAACTCTCCTTCCTCAAGGGTTTCCAAACCATCTGTGATGGCCTGGGATTCAGACTCGGAGGCTGAACCTGAGGAATCCCAGCCTGCACAGGATTCTCTGCCTCCAGAACCAGCTGAGCCAGGGCTGGGGCCTGAGCTTGAAGGGTCCTCACCTGTGCTGGATCCTCAGGTGCAGGCACCAGCTGAGTCTGCCCTGGCTCCTGGGGTGATGGAGGACCCATTGTCTGCAGGTGCTCCACTCTCAGCCCCGTCAGGGGAAGCTGAGGTTGCCTCTGGGTCTGGTAACCCTCCAGCCTCTCCTGAGCTGCAGAGGCTCAGGGCAGAGAGGCGGAGGGAACTAAGTTCCCGCAGGAGGAGTGCTCATCTCCAGGCCAGGAGAGGCGAGTCACCTGAGGACCGGGACTGCCCTATGCCTCGGGGCAGATAAAAGCCAGCCAGCCCCAGTCCCAGGTAGTGGGAGCAACATTGTTGGTAGCCTGTTCCTGCCTGCACTCTGTCCTGCTCTTCTGCCAGAGTTCCTGACCTCACCCAACTCCCTGCCTTGGACCCCGCTTCAGCTTTGATGGACAGTCTCCATACCGCACCCTTGACCTTGGACTGGACTCGGACCTTGCCGCACAGTTAACCCTCAGAACCAGCACACCATCTAACTGACCAAGAAAGGGAACGTGATAAGCTTTGCAAGAACGACCAGCTCTTCTGCAGGTAAGCAAAGTTGAGTGATTCCCATCATTTCGAGGGTCCACAAGGCAATTATGACTGGACAAGGGAACAGAGAACAAAATACTACCTGATCCTATGCATGTTGACTTAGAGGTGGATCACACTGAATTCAACAGGACTTCCTTCTAGATAAATGTGCATAGGGTTGCAGCCCTCAGGATTTTAGATCAACTGCTTTTCTGACACCCAACTTCTCTGAAGTGGAGGGGCAGGGGAGATGTAAAACTCATCCTCACTTATGTGCAAGGCTGGCTCCCCAAAATTTACGGCAAGAGACAAAGGGCAAGAAGGCACTGCACTCCCATTTCATGTGCAGAAGCCAACTAGATTGACAGTTCAGTCCTATTTCAACACTGGCAGCAGGATAGCATCCTTCACCACATCAGAGGCAACAGGCCATGTGGCAACAAATCAGAATGGCTGGGGAACTTGGGAAGAGCAGTAGAGGTCTGCTGCTGCCCTCCATGCTCAGCATCTGCCGCCTGAGGTGGTTGCCTCACTTTGTCTAATGACAGGGCCGGTTCTGCTAACATACCTGCTACAACTGGAAAAGCCAGAACAAACCCTTGCTATCTGTTGTTAATGCTAGCAAAGTGCTAAGATAGGAGCCAAGGAAGAGTCCTGTGAGTGAGACACTGAGTTATGGGTTTTTGGGTCGAACTTGTTGAGCCAAATTCTAGACTTCTGCCAAGGATTTTCCTGGATATTTCAGCAATTTTTGACCAGATACTGCTTTCAATTCCAGCTATGTCTGGACATATGGCAACCCTTCCCCGAGTGTAAGTTCTAAAGAGAATAAACTTGGCAGAACTTCACAGTGATGATGATACTCTTCTCTCAGTTTCTGTGGGGAAACCTGCAAAGCGATCCACCATCTTCATATGCAGGCCCAGTTCTTTATTTGGAGAACCACCACATGAAATGATGGGAATGGTTACCATGGCTACAAACCTTCAAGCATGGCTGCTGCACACACACCCCTGGCCCCGCGCTATTAAAAGGGACTTGTGTAAGAACCTCTTTGTATACAACCGTATATTTGGGTCAACCTCATAGGGCGTTCGGAGCTAAATGCTTCCTTGTTTAATATAGCTCTGTTATATAAGCAGAGGAATACACAGTGACTTCCTTTCAGTTCTCTGTATATCATTAAAACATTATTGGACTATTATTTTCCTCCCAAATTAATCAAAATAATTAAGTCCCAGGCTGAGACCTTACTTGCCACATTACTGCCTGAAGCTAATTTGTATTGCTGAGTTATAAAGCTCTGGAACAAAATGGAGTTATATGGGACACATGTTAATATATATCCCTGGTTCCTGCAGAATGAATGATGTCATTCTAATTTAGAAATAACTACACAATGTTATTATGCAATATGCTGGCCGTTTATTTTTACAATTCAGCTGTCAGCTTACAACATCATTAAACAACTAAACAGTCTGATAGCCTAAACTGCCCCCAAAATTGTCAAATGACGAATATTTTCTTGAGTCATGAATTGTTATCCACCTCTCCCTGATGCTAATGGCAAGGAAGCATCTGAAGATCATGTTAGAAGCTACATTAGCATGACTTGGTCTTGCACAGGTTAGTCCTACAACCCAATCTTATCCATGTGCCCTTGCAGTTTTAATGCACCTTGTTCTCCTCCACTAGTTTTAATGCAACATGCTTTCATCCTTGCTCCCAAACGTCCCAACCAATCTGTCAGGATTCCAGCCTTAGAGAACCAGCTGGTCATTCGGTCCAGTTCGAGAACGAGACCTAGATTATGACTTTGACCTCATCACTTCCTCAAATCTTTGCTCACACTTAGGGAAGTCCATCTGAATCCTACTACACTGAGAACCAGTGTGGTGTAGTGGTTAGAAACAGTAGACTCGTAATCTGGGGAACCGGGTTCGCGTCTCCGCTCCTCCACATGCAACTGCTGGGTGACCTTGAGCCAGTCACACTTCTTTGAAGTCTCTCAGTCCCACTCACCTCACAGAGTGTTTGTTGTGGGGGAGGAAGTGAAAGGAGAATGTTAGCCGCTTTGAGACTCCTTCGGGTAGTGATAAAGTGGGATATCAAATCCAAACTCTTCTTCTCTTCTACATGTTGAACGAATACGTGGGGAGGGGGCTGTGTGGCTGCATGGACTAATCCCACCCACCACCATGGCTGTTTACTCCTGTCATATTCCCCGACTTTGTGCATACAGATGTACCAGGGGGAGCTCATACATGCACAGAGCAGAGCAGCCTTTGCACACATTCATTCAGTGTGTGGAGTTATAGCTTTCCTCAGTGGGAAGCCTGCAAGCAAGGCTTTTTCCACTTGTGAGTCCAGGCATCGCTGCTCTTCAGAGGTACACTGCCTCTGACAGAGGTGGGAGAACATGGCCACTGTGGCTTGTTCTAAGAACACAGGAAGCCAAGTTCGCCCATTGGTCCATCTGACTCCCTATTGCCTATAGCATCTCTTTAAGATTTCAGCCAGGGTTCTCTCCCATCCCTGCCTGGAGATGCATTGAACCTGGGACCTTCTGCCTGCAAAACAGATGCTCTACTCTTCCCCCACTCCATCTGGTCCCATCCACACCCTCTTCTTCATTCTGGCCCTTCCCCCTGCTGACAGCCAGCAGCAATAGTAGCTCAGTGGTAAGGTAAAGGACCCCTGGACGGTTAAGTCCAGTGAAAGGCGACTATGGGCTACGGCGCTCATCTTGCTTTCAGGCCGAGGGAGCTGGCGTTTGTCCACAGACAGCTTTCCGGGTCATGTGGCCAGCATGACTAAATCACTTCTGCCCCAATGGGACACCGTGATGGAAACCAGAGTGCATGGAAATGCTGTTTACCTTCCCGTTGCAGTGGTACCTATTTATCTACTTGCACTGGTGTGCTTTCGAACTGCTAGGTTGGCAGGAGCTGGGACCGAGCAACGGGAGCTCACCCTTTTGCAGGGATTCGAACTGCCAACCTTCTGATCGGCAAGTAGTTTAGACTACGGCGCCACCTTTAGCTCAGTAGTGCATCTCCTGCTTGGCAGTGGTGTGCGGTGAAATTTTTCTTAGGGGAACAGTTAGGGCCAGAGAAGCCAGCTTGTGAGGGCGATGGACATGCGTGTGATTTTGTGCACATGGGCATCGTGTCTCCCCCTCTAAGCTGGGCAGAAACTTCTCAGGCTTTGGGAAGGAGGTGCCAGGCCTCCGAAAGGATGCTACAGCCCTCGTGCTTTGGGAAGGTGAGAAGGGCTCTTGGACCTTGCCAGAGCATCACACCTCCCTCCCTGTGCCAGGCAGAAGCTTCTCAGGCATTGGGAAGGAGGCCCCAGGCTTTGATACTTTAATACCGGGATATTTTAGCAGACTAACCTGGTCCCCCTAGTCCACTGACTGCACGTCACTGCTGTTTGGCATGCCAAAGGTTTTAGGCTCAATCTCTCGCATCTCTGGTTAGGTCTAGGAAAGACACCCTCCCACCTGAAATCCTGGAGAACAGCGGTCAGTCAATGTTGACAGTGCTGAGTTAGAGGGATCAACGTACGGACTCGATTATAAGGCAGTTTCCTGCGATAAGGGGGGAAACGCCATTTTCTTTGCCTGGGCAGGGCCAATCTGGAAGACAGCAGCAACACGGTTACTGAGTATAAGGCAATGCCTCCTGGAATGGGAGCTGGCTTTGTGGCGGTGGTGTTTGTGTGTGTGTGTGTGTGTGTGCTCAGGCTGTGCCTGTTCCTTCACTGGCAACAGCATCACGCAGGCAGGCAGAGCAGGGGAGAGGGTTGAGCCGCGGTACCCAGAGACACACAGAGAAAGGGCAGCTTGCCGCCTGCCGCAGTCCTCAGCGCGGTTAATCACGCGTTCCCCTTTCGCGGCTGATTTGCAAGAGCAGATTAATCAGAGAGCGCGGCTTGATGAAATTTTGCTGTTATTGTGCCCATTTTTAGCAACATCTTTTATTATCTTCATTATTCATTTACAGGGGACCGGCATCAATTATGCAAATGAGTTCACAGACTTTGCAGATTACTTCATTTGCCGCTATTGTTTGTGGAAATTTAATTATTAAATATTATTAAGCTTGCGTTTTCTTCAATTTTCCAAGGCTTAGTTTCATTTGATTTTCCCTCCAGCTGCTCTCGTTTCCTTTTCACTGCCAAAACAGCTCCTCATCAAAGCGGCCCTGGCATGTGAAGACCAAATAAAATCTCCTCAATTTAATAATTTTGATGTTAGCCCCTTGTTCTCAGCTGCTTGCTCAAAGCAATGCAGAGAGAAAACGCAGAGCACATTCAATTTAATGAGCAGAAATTGAATTCAAGTTTGTTCAGAATTGACTTCAATTAGGCAGAGTCTTAATGATAAATTAATCTCTTTTCTTTCGTCCCTAGAATTTGTTTTTCAAAGTAGGGAAATTGGACTACATTGAAAGACCAAATAAAGAATACCAATTTTAACTAGATTATGGAACCGATAGCAAAATTTAATTCTTTATAGTAACGTACTTGGACAAATAGCATTCACTTGGTGGCATGTATTATAATTTATATTCATTGTTACCACTCACACTTTCATGGCATGGATAAAATGGCAGTTGAATTAAATATGGGCTCGTAATAGACTTCAGAGTTTTAATCTTTATTAAGAAACTCTAATTGAATGCATAATTAGCTTTTCAGGGTCTAGGAAACTAGGTTTAATTTCCATGTGGGCTGAAAACATAGATCAGGGCTCTTTTTAAATTGTGTGTGTGTGTATGTGTGTGTGTGTGTGTGTGTACACACACACACACACACACACACACACACTATATATATATATATAGTTAAAGAGAAATTACAGGATGAGATGAGCCCATATATTTCCCCTATGGTGCAAATAGCGAAAATCAGAAGCAAGATTTCTCAGTACGCTTCAGTGCTTGAAGGCTGTCATCCTTGTCTGAATCCACCTCTGTTTTGCAAAAATGTTGGGGTGTTGGCTACTATACCAGGCAACCCTATTCAGATGCACCTGGGGCTGCTTACTTCCCATACTGTAATCACCTTTAGGCATTGCTTTCCCACTGCTAGCTGGAAGTGTTGTTGTTGTTGTTTAGTCATTTAGTCGTGTCCGACTCTTCGTGACCCCATGGACCAGAGCACGCCAGGCACTCCTGTCTTCCACTGCCTCCCGCAGTTTGGTCAAACTCATGCTGGTAGCTTTGAGAACACTGTCCAACCATCTCGTCCTCTGCCGTCCCCTTCTCCTTGTGCCACATAGCCAGTTGCTGCTGACCTTTAAAGCCCTAAATGGCCTCAGTCCAGCATACCTGAAGGAGCATCTCCACCCCCATCATTCTGCCCGGACACTGAGGTCCAGTGCTGAGGGCCTTCTGGTGGTTCCCTCACTGTGAGAAGACAAGTTACAGGGAACCAGGCAGAGGGCCTTCTTGGTAGTGGCACCCGCCCTACAAAAATTAGTTCCAGGACTCACCACGAACATCTCCCTCATTCTCTTAGAATGGCAATGGCGCCCACCTGAGAGGTACTGGAACTGAGTTCCAGAGTGTTCTGGCTGAAAAAAAGCCTTGCACATGGCACTCAACGCAGGCGCATTAAAGTGCAATGTGAACGTAGGTGGTCTGCATTCCGTCTTTCTCTCTGTGTAAAACTTCACTGCTGTAAGAAGGTCATATTTACATTCATTTCTCTGTCCACGTTTGCCTCTGGCTGTTCCTTCCACCGACACGTGGCCTCTGTAAGGTTAACCAGAAGGGAATGTGGCCCCTGGACTGTAATCTGTTCCCCGCCCCTGAACTAAACATATGACTTCTCCAAGGAATATTCATTCCTTGTGGGATAGCAAGTTCTAAACATGCCTACTGGCTCTTAAATTGGTTTATGCAGTAGGCTCCATTTATATAATTCAACAGGCAAATTTGTGTTCTGCATGGAGAATAAACACAGCATTTGCAGCACTGAGTGCTCAAAGGACTTCACATACATGATTATCTTGGTAACCCTTACCACAGCCCTGCAAAGAAGGTCTGTAACCGCAACAGTGTTCTGAATAAAGCCCTGAGAAATAGGCTCCTAAGCGATCACCCCTTCCAATAGCCCAGTAAAGACGGAGCATGCTCAGTAGCTGTGGAATGTTCAGGGCCAGCTGAGAAAAAAACAATGTGGAATAGAGTATCTTGGCAGAGGGCATGGTCACCTGTCTGGCTGGAACCCTGATCAGGAGCACCACAGTTGGGAAGTGAAGTTACGCTGCAACATTTTGTTGCAAATTCTGCTTGTGCATTCTAAAGTGCTGCCCATCTGACTGGCTTGCCAAAGCCACTCTGGTCAGCTTCCAACAAAAGAAAACATTAGGCACGGTAAAACATCAAACATTAAAAACTTCCCTATACAGGGCTGCCTTCAGATGTCTTCTAAAAGTCAGATAGTTGTTTATTTCCTTGACATCTGATGGGAGGGTGTTCCACAGGGCAGGGGCCACTACTGAGAAGGCCCTCTGCCTGGTTCCCAGTAACCTCAATTCTTGCAATGAGGGAAGCACCAAAAGGCCCTAGGAGCTGGACCTCAGTGTCCGGGCTGGATGATGGGGGTGGAGACGCTCCTTCAGGTATACAGGACCGAGGCCGTTTAGGCCTTTAAAGGTCAGCACCAACACTTTGAATTGTGCTCGGAAATGTTCTGGGAGCCAATGTAGTACCAGTGTTATATGGTCCCGGCTGCCATTCCCAGTCACCAGTCAGGCAGCCGCATTCTGGATTAGTTGTAGTTTCCGAGTCACCTTCAAAGGTAGCCCCACATAGAGCACATTGCAGTAGTTCATGTGGGAGACAACCAGAGCATGTACCACCCTGGTGAGAAAATGCTCAGGCAGACAGGGCCTCAGCCGGTGTACCAATTGAAGCTGGTAGACAGCTGCCCTGGCCACAGAAACCAAATTTTAATTGTCCCGTGCAGAAAACGTTCACATCCATACCGTTTTCATCACGTTCAAGCCACCTTCCCCTCTTAACGTTTCATGCCCATTGCTACCTAGTGGCTGAAAGGCAGATACATTTGTTGAAAGAAGTAAGGCTGAGCGTGTTCCTAAATAGCGGGCTCTTTCGTGAGATGAATGGCAGGCTGAGCCCTGTGTGAACTTAGAGAGTGAAAAGAAAACTCAGCTGTTACTCGGTATCCGTAGTGTGGCCTCCGTATATTACACTGCCAATGAGGACGAACTGGAAGAAGCAATAATCTTCACACTGTGTAAGTAGAAGTACAACTGTTTATTGAAAAGAGAATGGCCACCTATGGAATAATGAAGGCGTCTGATGCAGATCACAAAGCCTGCCTCCGATATGGAGAGAGGGGCTCGCTCCGTATTTCACTGCTAACAATGCTGGGGATGCGAGCAAGGAGTTGTACTGTGAAGCAAAAACATATGACTTTAATTAGATGTTTGGCCATACCTCAACAGCTCAGTGATGAAACCTTCGATGATTAGGATTGTTTAAAGACAGCGTCGCCCAATGGCAGAAGGAATTGTGCAACACTTCAGTGGCTCCCCCCCCCCCAAAAAAAAACTGGAATACTGTGGCACAATTGAATTGTTGGTTGAGGTTCTGTGACTGGCTTGCTTCAGGATTGGCTGGTTACTTAGGGAATGTAAAAAGCGACCTTATAACTAATTAGATCGTTGGTCCATCTAGAGTGGTCCTTCATGTGTCATGAAAAATGAATGGGCTATGTTGCACCCCTCCTCCAATAATAATAATAATAATAATAATAATAATAATAATAATAATAATAATAATAATTTATTATTTATACCCCGCCCAACTGGCTGGGCTTCCCCAGCCACTCTGGGCGGCTTCCAACAAAATATTAAAATACCGTAATACATCAAACATTAAAAGCTTCCCTAAACGTTATGGTTCTTTATCCTTAAACTGGACTAGACTACTATCCTGCCCCCCCCCCCTATTACTTGAGGGACATTATGGCAGCCCAACAAATACAAACCACCAAGATGTGTCTGTAGTGCAAAGGCACTGATACGTCTTTAATTTCCGTGGAGATCCATAGCAGAAGGTGCCTTTGCCATTCTCACCCATGCAGCAGAAAATTCAAAAACGCAAATGCTGGTACGTCACAATTGTGGGTCTTTTCTGGAACAGAAAGATTAATAGCATTGCTTAGGGCTAGGCAAAATCTTGAATTGTATAGATCTCCAAAGATCTGGACTCTTCCACTTGACCTAAATATTCTGTAACCTGCTTTGTGTATACGTATGCTTGGGCCAGAATTTAATGTGGGGGCAACCCAACTATTTGTTAACCTGTCATATTATTCAACTGTTACAATGGTGCCTTCTGGTTTGTATGTGATTGATCTGCATAGCGATTCAGTCAAACAGGATGCTTTAAAACCTTGCTCGCAGTCACAACATTTCTCCAAGTTTTGCAGTGCTGTTCTCCGACCAAAAAATTGTGTACAAAATGCATCGGTTTGGGAAGGTGCCCATAAAATGCATAAGGAGAACTAACATACAATGGTGTGTTGTATCAGGGACAATTGCTCACAAAAACGTGTATACTAGAGGAAAGGTGTGGTTGGTTGTAAACCAGGCGTAATGAGGAAGAGTTGAAGGAGTTGGGTATGCTTAGCCTGGAAAAGAGGAGACTGAGAGGAGCTATGGCCGGCATCTTCAAATATCTCAAGGGCTGTCACACGGAAGAGGAAACGAACTCGTTTTCTCCTGCTCCGGAGGGCACAACTCAAACCAATGGCTTCAAGTCACAAGAAAGGAGATTCCAAATAAACATTAACATAAACAAGAGCTGTTCAACAGTAGGACAGTCTCCCTCTGGAGGTTGTGGAGTCTCCTTCCTTGGAGGTTTTTAAGCAGAGGCTGGATGGCCATCGGTCATGGATGCTTTAGCTGAGATTCCTGCATTGCAGGGGGTTGGACTAGATGACCCTTGGGGTCCCTTCCAACTCTACCATTCTATGATTCTATGGGGCATTCCAAGGGCGGGGAGCAGAAGGGGTAGAGCTGGCCTGGGATCTCTTGGATCCTGAGGCAGCTGTGCTGCCATTTCATGACTGTATTGGGCCCAATAGGAAGCTTGCATAACCATAAGTTTGTCCCTACCTTATGCCCTGGGTGCTGGGTGTGGCAGGACTGCAGCCCTGCTAGGGTGTGTGTGTGAGAGTGAGTGATATGGGGGCTTCACCTGAAGGAGCGTCTTCACCCCCATTGTTCTACCCGGACACTGAGGTCCAGCGCCGAGGGCCTTCTGGCAGTTCCCTCACTGCGAAAAGCCAAGTTACAGGGAACCAGGCAGAGGGCCTTCTCGGTAGTGGCACCCGCCCTGTGAAACACCCTCCCACCAGATGTCAAAGAGAAAAACAACTACCAGGCTTTTAGAAGACATCTGAAGGCAGCCCTGTTTAGGGAAGCTTTTAATGTTTGATGCATTACTGTATTTTAATATTTTGTTGGAAGCCACCCAGAGTGGCCGGGGAAGCCCAACCAGATGGGCGGGGTATAAATAATAATAATTATATTATTATTATTGCCCTTTTGACCAGGGTGGCGCAAACTGGTTTAACTAGGACTGGAGAGACCCAGGCTTGGAGCTCTATTCACACACAAAACAGAAAGCATCCGGTAGCGCAAACAAAATAAGGGAGAAATGTATCTCAGAGATGTTGGAAAGGATGAGTGTTTCATAATGTATTCATAAGTTGAATACGTAAGCCAAACGTATTCATAAGTTGCTCAAAGACCATCTATTCTGAGGGACCTTGCAGGACTAAGCTCCCTCTCATAGCCCTTCTGAGCCATGGAATTCACTGGTTATCTTTGGACTTGTCTCTGTCTCTTAGCCTAACCCTGCAGGGTTGATGTGAGGACAGAATGGGATGGGGTGGGGGGAAGAACCAAGTGTTTGTGTTGCCTTGAGTTCCTTGCAAGAAAGGCAGGATATAAAAAGCATTGTCTAATAAAGGAATTATACATGTACTATTGCATTTAGACTGCCCCCGTTATTATTATAACTATATTAATAGAATCAGGCTACATACATGTGTTTCTCGATTTGAGTTCATCTTTCTTAAAAATTATTATTTTAACAAAACTTATATACTGATTGATTGTATTAAGACCTCCCTGTGGTTTACAAGAAGTATTAAAATAATTGATTTAACCCCCCCGCCCCGAAACAAATAATTATTGGGGACTTGTAAAGCTCCTCAGTTTTCTGAAAGTGGTCGGCATTGACACCCTGGGGTCAATGGGACTGTGAAGGGGGTGAATGAAGACCTGGGGGGGGGGTCAAAGGGAGGTCAAAAAGAACCTGGGGTCTATTTTGCATTATATATTTTTCCATCTCCTTCTGGAGATGCCTGATATAAATTCCTATAAAAATTTCTAAATTTTTCATATTTCCTTAGGTTCATCTATTGCTTTTCCTCCATCTAGCATTTTTTCTACCATCTTTTTCTTTTGTTTTTCCTTTAATTGCCAGGCAAGCATTCTGCCCAGTTTATTGTCAAATTCATTTTTTCCCCTTTTAACATCTTTTTCATAATTTAAGATAATGGAGAGTTGATTCTGTAGCATTTTAATATTTTGTTTTGGTATCTCATTCTTTGGATTTTTTTGCTAGTTCTTTTTCATTTTTGCTTATCTCTTTCCTTATTTGTTCCACCCCCCCCCCAATTGCGTTTTGCTGAATGAAGAAGCCTTGCATCACTGCTTTGCTGGCGTCCCATATGACATTAATATTGGTTCCTTGATTTAGATTATTTTTGAAATATTCTCTTAATGTCTCCCGTGCCTTTCCCAAAATTTCCTCATCATTCAATATGTTTTCATTAATTCTCCATTTTTGTTGTTTTCCTTCCTTCTCTCATTTCCAATGTGATTGGGTTATGATCAGATATCGTTCTTGATTGAATTTCTGCTTTCTTTATCTTCAATAATAAATTCTTTGAGACCCAAATCACAATATATTTTTCCTGCTTAATTTTTTTGCTTCTGCGTCGTGTGTAAATTCTTTCTCACTCGGATGTTTAACTCTCCAAACATCTTGAAGGTTAAAATTTTTCACTCGCTGGAAGAAGGTTAGCGGTAATCTCATAGAATCATAGAATCATAGAGTTGGAATAGACCACAAGGGCCATCGAGTCCAACCCCCTGCCAAGCAGGAAACACCATCAGAGCACTCCTGACATATGGTTGCCAAGCCTCTGCTTAAAGACCTCCAAAGAAGGAGACTCCACCACACTCCTTGGCAGCAAATTCCACTGTCGAACAGCTCTTACTGTCAGGAAGTTCTTCCTAATGTTTAGGTGGAATCTTCTTTCTTGTAGTTTGGATCCATTGCTCCGTGTCCGCTTCTCTGGAGCAGCAGAAAACAACCTTTCTCCCTCCTCTATATGACATCCTTTTATATATTTGAACATGGCTATCATATCACCCCTTAACCTCCTCTTCTCCAGGCTAAACATGCCCAGCTCCCTTAGCCGTTCCTCATAAGGCATCGTTTCCAGGCCTTTGACCATTTTGGTTGCCCTCCTCTCCCTTCTTTACTTTCTTTTTCTCGTACTGTTCTATACATATCAAGTGATGTTACTCCATTTAAATCTCCTAATAATATGATCCTTTTTGTCATTGTACACTCAACAGATTATCTCCTCACTTTCCTCTTGTCATTTGGTTCCTCCCTCTTGTTCCTATTTAACACTTGCTGAATCTTTTCTTTCCCTTTTGTCTTGCACATTTCCCCCTCCTAACATTTTCCAATATTTCCTCCAGAATTTCTCTACCGCTACCTGCATTGTGAATCTTTTTTTTTACTTTGTTTGAAAGTAAAGGATATCCTATCAGGAAATTCCCATCTGAACGGAATAGAATTCTTTTTTAGCGCATCTGCTAAATATTTGCATTTTGATCTCTTTTTCAGCAATCTCGCTGGAATCTCTCTCAATATTTTAACATTCCTGTCATCTACTCTCAATTTACTTTGACTATTTGTTTGCATGATTTTATCTTTTAGAATTCTTGAGTTCAAAAACACAAGGCAGTCCCCTGGTCACTTATTGGACCTCGCATACTTTGATTTGACCTTAAATGCTTTGTCCAGGCAGGTAGTGATGTCTTCTTAAATTCCCAGCCATTTTGCCAGTTCTTTTATTATCAGCTCTATATTCTCACCTGGTCGTTCTTGTATCTCTCAAAAGTGAAGATTCAATTCTCTCTGCTGCATCTCCTGCGTAACAACTGCATCTAATGTTGCCTCTTGTACCTTTTTAAATTTCACAAGTTCTTCTTTAATTTTTACTCTACTTTTCCTCATTTCTCTGTAGTCACTCTTATTTACCCCACAATAATTCTTGTTTTCTTGTTTGGCGGTTTTGTTTTTCAACCCCTGCATGTCTGTGTCTAATTCCTTACTTTTGTCTGATAAATTTTTAATCTGTGCTGAGAGGTCCATAATTACTTTAGAATTTTGTTCTATCTTGTTCCCCATTAAATCTATTTTTTCATCTAACGCTTTTATGTTATCATTTATATCTCTTCTCATTCCCAAAATTAATTCTTTGAGGTCTGCGTTTGGGTCAAACTCTGTTGCTGATGCTTCTTGATTGTGTTCCAGAAAGGTTGCTCCAGTTGTCGCCTGTAATTTCTTTGTTGTCATTTTGCTATGTATATTAATATTAATTTAGTATTGCTTTTCAAATCTTTGTGTTTCCCCTACATATAGATTCTATAATTTACCTTAGTATTTTCAAAGTAGTTTCCAGTTGAGGAGGAAATGTGAGGGTCTTAAATCCTCAGAATTTCATTTTATTTCTAACATTTTCCCCTTTTCTTTCTATTGTTTGTTGGTTTTTCCTTTTCTTTCCTCCTTATTCCTGTCTCCCTTCCTTTCCTATTCCATCCTTTTCCCTTTTCTCTCTTTATCAAAGTTTCCCAACTCTGTAAAATGTTAAACTACTTTCCTTATCAAACATGTAAGATACAAGTTGCACAAGTTGTACTATTCTGCTTTTCTTACTGCACTGGGTAGCGGAGATGAATCCATTTATCTTTAAACTCAAACGTGGAACCACCAGACAGTTACCGATGAAAAGAACCATACAAGTGCGTATATATTTCATATTTCTGTGTCCTGTGGAACTATTTCAAACATGGCTCATCTGATGGTATCAGAAGTCTTCAAGATGTCCTTGGAGGCCTGCAAACATCTTATGAGAGAAAGTTATTTCACCATCTTCCCTAGTTTTCATAGAGGAAGGGTCTTGGCACACTGGTAAACCACAAGCCTTGCACTTCAGGAGGCCCCGGGTTTGATGTCTGGCATCTGCAGGTAGGGCTGGAAATGTCCCTGTTTGAAACACTATAGACCATACTGAGATAGATGGAGCAAATGTCTGATTCAGTAGAAGGCAACTTCCTATATTCCTGCTTCTGTCTTGTCCTTGCTCTGTGTGGTTGCAGTCTTACAGCTTCATCCTAAAATGTGTTTGCTCAAAGTAAGGGAAGGCTGAAGGCTGCAATGAGGCTTCCCACTAAATGTGTTTGAAATTCCTCTTCCCGACCCTGCTTTGAATTATTGTGTGTGCTATAGGGTAATTCAGGTCAGGTGTCCCATGCTTGAGCAG